>NC_054411.1:16440833-16806666 GCF_017976425.1 Toxotes jaculatrix | reverse complement strand
ATTGTTATTATTATAAGTTAATATCCAAATTAAATTTGAAATATGTCCTTTCAAGTTTATTATGATCCTAGTGAGATTTCAGTTTAATATTTCTTTTAAATGCAAAATCTTAATCCGTCATATCTACATGCTGAACGCACCGTCTCTTATCCTTGTAGTGGATAATAATAAAATATTGCAGCAGTTATCGTGCAGCACATTATATTATAGCAGCAAAAGCGCGAAACAAAATACTCGAAATATTGACAACTTTTCAAAGCCAAAGTATGAAGCGTTAACACGCCAAAAAATCACTGGACAATCAAGCAAAGCAGGCCGGTCTGTTCCGTTTCAGGTTGGCCTCTTGGTTTTGAATATGAGCCACATAAAATAACATAAAATAAAGAGTTAAGAGTAATATATATATATACATATACATATACCTTTTATCATGTGACATTCACTAAATAAATATCACGGTCGACAGCAGTAAAATTGACTTGAATTTAGATTAAACTTGTTTGACCCCCACAGTCAGTCCCTCGTACAATTATTACGTGCAATGTCAAATTTTGACAAACAGATGTCGCCATTTCTCTAGTCAAACTTTATTGGAGCCTTCACACGCTAAAAGCAGCTGCTTTTCACTAATTCAGCTTCTTCCTTCTCCCACAGCTCCCTTCTCTTCTGCTGTCTTTCTCTGCAGACACACCTGGATCTGCGCCTGTGGGGCCACCTACTGCCCCCATCGTTTATCTCATTAACTATTATTATTAGTCTAACTATTAATAGTCCCACTATTGTTATTGTTTGTATTGAGTTTGTAAGTGAATCTCAGCAGCACACTCCATCAGGTGTGTGGACCTTGATTTGTGTATAAAAAAAATATGTTGCACACTCATTTACCCAAACCTTTAGTTTGGGCAAACTATGTTTTACCAGTTTTATTAAAGAGACAAAATAATAACTATCCAAGCACAATCTGTTTCTATAACAAGTCTCCTTTTTGGAGGAAAATAAGCCACATTTCCTTGTTCTGTGAAAGCAGAAGTCAAACTAGTTTAATACAAAATTCAAAGCAATGACTCACCCATGATTAGAAAGAATCTGGCACTGTCTCAGCCAGCTAAAGCAAAGCATAAGCAGAGGGGAGTTTGGATAGAAGCAGAAGCAGTGACTGAAGGTGGTCGAAAATTATGAGGTTAAAATGATATTTGCCATCAATTTTTTTTTAACCTATGGCATATACTGAGGAAGGTGTTGCAGGTGTTGTGTTGATCTATCTGATGAGAGATCAATTTTTGTACCGGTTATACTAAGTATCCATCAGAGCAGCAAAGTAATACTGACTATGCAAGAGTCACTGTTTCAGTAGAACTAGTAGGAGTCGTCCAAAATAGTACTGTGAGACGGGTCGAGCAGCTCTTCCAGCAGCTGGAGTTACACAAAAAAAATGTCATGTTAAAGAAATTAAAGGAATAGTTTGATGTTTTGGGAAATTGATACCACTCTCATATCTGTCTCCAGCTGTTTCCCCTGTGTCCAGTTTTAGAGCTAAGCTAAGCTAACTGGCTGCTGACTGTAGCTACATTTTGACGGTCAGTTAGTACAGTCTACACTACAACAAGCCCTATATGTCACAAAAACCTATCCGAACATTGGCAAACAAACACAAATTATCATGATTTATTTTTCTTCGTCTCATTAGTTTTATTTGTGCTTGACCTTTGACTTGTCCTGCAAATCTTATCTCTGTCTTTCTTTATTGTTCTCTATTGTCAAATCACCATGTCACATCTCATCTGTTTGCACCACTGAAGAAACACAAAGAACAACAAAGATAAGGAAACTGGAATATGTGGACAACAAAGTAGTTTCATCTGTGATAGAGTACAGTGCATCTTGTCTGACTACATACTCCAGTACTGCACATATCAGCGTCGCACTGGCACAGAGCCACTAACAGCCACAACAAAGCAAACATACACTTCACAAGAAGCTTTGTGAGGGGGAAAAAAAAAACAACCTCAAAGTCTCAAAAACTCTCAAAACTCTCATCCGGAGTGATTACGAGCACTATGCAAGCAAATGACATGGACTTTTGAAGTATATTAATACTAAGAACTGATGGGTGATGAAGCCATGACTTGGTCTTTTCATAAACACATGTTACAGCTGTGTCTTTCAGTAATCAAGCCACCATCTGTGTCACTTGTCACTTCTGTCACCTTTCTCTGCTTTACACAGTGTGGCACCATCTTGTGGTTAAATCAGAACAAATCAAACAAGTCAGAAGAACAAGCATCAAAACAAACTCCACAATAAATTTAAGCTTAAAATCAAAACAATCAAACTTAGCTTGTACAAAAACACCTCAAGCTTAGCTTTTCATTCAGTTCATGTGGTGATAGTGTGTCTGATCCAGATAGTCATCTCCCTTATGGCATTTCACTTTCTCATTGCCTTTAAAGTGTAGACTAGAAATTGTTTGATTATGTAAATTAAGTTGGATCTTGTCTTCTGCTAGTACTTTTGTGTTCTGAAATGTACATTTTCAGTTGCCTCTTTGTCTTTCCTATATATATTTAAGCCACATAAGCATGTTAGCTGGAAACAACCCCACTAATGGTACCAGTAATAGGTCCCTTCACACCGAAGCTCTGCCCTGAATGGCAATGCCTGAATTCTTCAGTGCAGGTTGTGTTACTGGAACGAGCACCATCACCAACAAGAAGAAGTCAGGTTACCTTGGACTTTAGAACGACTTCTCAAATCTAAAGACAGACTTTGAGATTGTTGCCTTTGTTACATTCATAAAGAGGAGAGCGTCTGAACAAACATCCAACTCTTTCATTAACATTTCAATACTCTGGGTTTAATTTTGTCTGAGAGAGGTGAAGAACTGGAAGTGAATGAATATGAATCCATTTAAGATAAAGTCCCTAGATTGGATCTGTATTATATAAATGATGGTGTTTTGTCAGCCCATAGTTGTATGTTCGACACAATAATAAAAACCCATTGCATTCCCAACCAGGCAAACCTCAAAAAAGGTCTGAATGTAAGGCTCATTCAGTAGCATTACTTTTTGATGAGACAAACTCATGTTCAACAGGGGCATCTAGTGGGCAAAACTTGTCAAAGCACCTCCTTTACTAAATGAATGTTGGGGTAATTCATTCAGTATCACAGATGGGGCCTTGTAAAAGACCACACACAGCAGACTTTTATTCATCTTTATTTAATTTCATCACACTACTCTACAGGCTGGCTGAAAGGACAGGATTAGAGACAGTTCCGTGGGTCTATGCAGAGTGGAAAAATAAAGTCACATGTCAGCATCACTCCTCCTGCTCACACATCTGCTCACATCTTTATCCCCACATCTCTCTCGTTTATATTTGTGTAACAGATTTTACACACTGGCACACTTTGTGAATTTTTTTTCTCATGCTATTTTTTGTGTAACTGCAAAGACAAGTTGAGCTCAGGTGATATTGCAAATTATAGAAAAGACAGTAATTAGTTGTCATGGTTTTGGTGTCTAATAGGGGATCGGTCCGTAGTAGGCGGTGTAGGCTGCGATGATTCCATTTGTGTCCATCATGTGCTCACAAGCTAGGTTGGCCTCACAGACCTCTCTCAGGCTGAGGGGAGAGAGGAAAGGACATGACGGGATTTTGTTTGTAAGGAAAAAAAACATATATGTGTTGTTATATTTGATGCTGGTTAACGAGTATGGTGGGTCCACTGCTCCTTAGAAGATGATGTGTGAAATACCTCTCCAGCTGGAACAGGGTTAACTCTCCCGCAGCTCTTTTCTGTCTCACCACTGTGGACGCCTGCTCCTGCTCCACAAACAAACCTGCACATCATGCACATTTAACACAAATGCATTAATACAGAAGAAGTCTACCCGTTTGGGCCTGATGAGAAATTCAACTAAACACAAATGCACATGGAAGATACGGAGAGAAACTAAGCAGAAATCAAAACAGCTTTGTGAGTCCATGTATTAACAACACAATATGTGTTAATAGAATTTATGCAGTGTGAAAGAGTATATAAAATATATTTATATATTATTAAATTAAATTTATCTAAGAAATCAAACTGATATTAAACAAAATATTAAACTAATCATCAGGATTTCTTTTATAATTTATGTAAACACCAACTGAAAACCTCTGAAAAAGCTTTTTCTTTTCCAAACTGTGAGAATCATCTACTTTCGTATTCATCTTTGACTCAAACGGACTCAAGTGTGTTCCACAATGATGGATTTCATAAACTGCAGCACAATACATGCACAAAACACACAGAACAGTCAAAATCCTATTGTAGAATTATGATCTTACCCTCCTGAGCAGGGTTGTCACCGGCAGGCTGGGAGGCATCTGTTAAACATGAAGGGAAAGATACCAGTAATATTGATTTATTTCATTTTATCTTATCACGTATTCTCACTACTTCAAATGATTCCTTTCGCCAACAGTCACTTTAGTGAAATCAGTCTGCCAGATTTTTAAACTTTGTAGAGCTCTTGAAGTTGAAACAAGATAAAACTCTTTTTTCTTTTAAGTAAAGAACTTTTCTAACAATATAATATGCTGCTGTGTAGCTCTTACCTGAAGTCAGACAGATGACAGCCAGAGAGCAGAGAACCAGGACGGCCAAAGTCTTCATCTTTCAGCTTCTTTCTGTCTTTCTTCTGCAGCGTCAAACAGCAAATGAGACTGGAGACTTCAAGGACTCTTTTTTTTCTTTCTTTCTTTCTGTTACTCATATATACATAGATACACGCTGGGTTTATAGATGTGGCCCTCACTCTGACATGGATATGTGATTGGTTAGGGAATCATGTATCACACACCCACACAGACGCAGAAATACACACCTCCAGAAAATGCATGTATATGCAAATACATTATACATGTGTTTGCATTCACACAAGTAAACACACACACACACACACACACACACACACACACACACACACACACACACACACACACACACACACACACACACACAGAGAGAGAGAGAGAGAGAGAGAGAGAGAGAGAATGTGTACTCTCTGCTTCCAAAAGGTGAATGTTTGTTTTAAAGCAAAGGTGATGAGAAAACAAAAGTGGGCAGCCACAAATATCAGCCACCGGACGTGTCTTTCTATGCCAAATATTTTGCACCTTGTTTAGGTCGTTTCAGCTGCTGCTGAGAAACCAGATTGTCCTTGTGAATCATTGTTTGCATGTGCGTCTCAGTTTTTTTTCTTAACTCATCTTGAAATGGCAGGTTTTTCTTTAAACATGAAAGAAAAGTAAGCAAAAAAAAAAAACACGCAAGCACTAAAAAGAGACACAGAATGATGTAATTTAGCTGCAGAATCAAACCGGATGACTTGCTGTCAGATTTAGTGATAATAATAAAAGGTTTGATGAAATGTTGGAAATGCAATGCCAGCTGGCAGCCTGGAGAGGTCAGAGTTTTACTGCGTGCCCACACACTTCTACATCTGGGTCACAAAGTCCATGCGGCAGAGAAAAGCATGTAATACAAACTGAAACCACCGTCCCACATTATGTGACATGATTTTAATCCGAGGCTTTTCTCTTTTATTACAAACCGCAATGATTTCCTACATAAAGAAGGCAAAATTTAGAAACAAACCCAGAGTGTTTGAAGATCTGTAGGAGGGTAATTTGAAATGTGGAAAGATATTTTTACCAAGTGGAACAAAGTGGCAGAAAACTTCACGCAGTGAGTGAAATGTGTCATTTAAACTGAAGCAAAACACAACTTTCCACAAGAAAAGTGCTTTTAAATATCTGACCGATTATAAAAACGTCTAATTCTTCTGTATTTTATTGGTTTATTAGAAAGGGACCATCGCTGGTAATGTTGTGCTATAATGAATTACATCATCTGATGTACCATATACTGCATATTACCAGAGTTACATTTCCAGAAGCGGTCCTTTGAGCTTCCTTAATTCATGATATGAAAAAGTCTTCCATAGATTTTTCTCTTTCTTGCTCTTCTTGTTGCTTTTTTTGGATGGACATTTAGACTCTGGACCGGTTCTGATCGTATTACATGAGCTGTAATTTCACTGTCTGGGTCAATCTTGGTGCCTTGTCTCGTTTCAGGGACGGACTTCAAGGATTCAGCCTCAGGACAGCTTTAATTGTGCACATTTATGGCCTTGTGGCAACATAGAAAAACAAACATCCAATATGTGTTTTTAGGACTAAGCCATGCTGACATCCACAGTGTGCTGACCTGTCTTTGTTTCTGCGACCGTCTGCAGCAGCAAGGACACTGACACACAGATGTGTGGTGCATCGCACAGACTCCTCCTGAGATTAAAACAAACCAGATCTTGACTACACGTGTTAAAATCAGCGGTGCTCGTGTGCTTCCGGTAATACGTGTCCTTGTTTAACTGCTCAACAAGCCAGTGGTTGGAAGCTTTTGCGTCTTCTCCACTACATTCAAGAGATAAATATAATGCCTTTAAGTCCTTATTTATTTGATTTTTATTGTCCTCTGAACTTCTCAGATGGTTTCATTTAAATAAATGGTTTAAATAACTTTAACTACACAGAATCCTTTATAGCCTTTACGTCTTCTACTGTAAAACAAGTAAGAAAAAAAAGTTTACCTTGTCTACACCTCCAGCACTACACTTGGTCTACTTTTTAAAACACATGTACCATTACAATTAGCACAATTTCATCTTGAGCAGTCACCAAAGTTGGACCAGTACTGTCATTTTAACAGCTGCCACACACAGCAAACACTGGCACTGGATCCCAAATGTTCTCACACACCCTTGTGGCAAACAAATGCCATTAACAGGATTGAGACAAAACCCAATGAAGGGAGTTTCATTTTATTTTTTCAAAGCAATTGAAATAATCTGGATAAGTAGGCGGATAATGTAAGAAATGGTTAGTGAACAGTGAGAGAAACACTTCACTCACGCATGTCACGTAAAGCTCATAAATGCTGGGAATGTGTGATAATAGAGGATAAAAGTTATCCTGAGATTACACAAGAGGTGGGCCATGAATTTCTACATGGGTATAATGATGGGTTGTTGTGAGCTTTGAGCCACACTGGATGCTTCAGTATTTATAAAATGATTTTTTTCTAGGTTCACATCCAGAAGAGGCCACAAAAAAACATAAATTATATAAAAGATGTGATATATAGAATTATGCATTTATAATGATAATGATGATTCTGCCTTTGACAGACTGACACTTTGAGTTTAATACCGACGAGTCCCAGCTGGTCTCTGGGGTCTCTGGCGTTGATTCTGGGTGCCAAAGAATCTCATGAAGGCCTTCTCATAGCCGGAGCTATAGGCGTACTGGCGACAGGGAGAGTATTCCTCACAGATCTCTGCACGCATCTCCACTGGAGACTTCCTGGATGAGAGGGAGGAGAGGGCGGGCAGAGGGGGAGCATAGATGTAGAATGGCAGGAGGAGATAGTTAAAGGGAGGAATGGTGAGGATGTGGAAGAGAACTGAAATCAGAAACAGATCGTCAACAGACAGTGGCTTGTGTCTTTGTTTTTGCATTTCACGTTTAACATCAAAAACGTAATTATTTCAGTCAAACATTTAGCTTCAGCTTCAGGCTCTGTGTGTTTGTGTCAGCGGATGCATGTAAATGTAAATGAACACGTAAATGTTTAAGATTTTAATTAGTGCTTTGTCTTGATCTACAACGTCACATGGGATTCGTGGTTTTCCATATGCACAACATAAAGGGAGGTTTATGTGCTCTCTGTGCATGTCTGTGGTTACCTCATTCTTCTGAAATTGGGGAAGCCATTCCCTCTGGGTAGGTTGTGTATGTTGCCCCTCTGTGTCGAGAAGAACGAGTTGGCATCTCTTGGAGGCACGAACACATCTGGAACCATGAAACTTTACTAGACAAAAATCTCTATTTTAACCATGTCAGGCATGCCCTTCATGAAAACGAAATGGGTCAGGCGAAATAAAGGATGAGGGTAAGTTAGTGAAGGGTAAAATGAGGGTTAAATATATTACGCTGTATGGCAGGCAGTGTTATGTTTGTTAGGACTGCATGCATGTTTTTCCAGGAGAGACAACATTTAATCACCTTCAATGGATTCTGTGCTTTCATGAGATTCTACGGAAAAACATGGAATCAGGTTAATCATAAATGATGAATCACTGTCTAACTCGGATATATCACAGGTTATAAATAGATAATGACTGCTGAATGATAGCAAAGTGAGGATGTCAGGAGGGATCTGTACCATAGCAGACACAGAAAGAGACCATAGCACAGAGTGCCAGAAACTGAAGAAGGCTCCTCATCCTGGGGGCTTGTTTATCGGCCTGTCTGCTGGAGGAGAAGAGAAAAGTGTTTCAGTGACTCATGGTAGCACCAGAAAATAAGAATTAGATTGGAAAAGAGGGAGAAAAGGAGCGAGAGGGAGAGAAACTGGCTCTGATTTTTGAATATGTGGGGAAACAGGAAAGAACCACACGCCAGGATAGATGGCTGAAAGAGGCAACATCTCTATATCTGTGCTTGTGGTTTACTGCATGCAGGCTGGAGGCAGTCACACAAACAACTGATACACACTGTTCTGTACATTCACATCTGCACGTGCGTGGAGAGTTGCAGCAGAATTTCTGTATGGAACAAACACAAACCAAAGTTATATTCATAAGACCACACTGGAGACTTTCACCGAGATAAACAAGAGTTCAGAGGTTTTTCTAGTGCACTGGACTTAGGTCAGGGCCAGTCCACAAACACCATTCTGTAGCTGCAACCTCAGTTTGTAGGAAAGAATAAGAGAATAGCTGTGGCTGTGAATAGTTGTCTGACGGCCAGCTAATGGAATCCAAGTACGCTTATGCTTAATGCGGAGAGATAGACTGTAATTATAAAGAAGCAGGTAAACTATAACGCTCAATGTACACACTCAAATTGCACATGTACACATGCAGCACTTACACGTGTACCAACGTATACACTGAATCACATGCATAAGTGACCAACGGTAAGGTGTGTGACACCTGTGCAAACAGCAACGGCAGATGTCTGGAACACCCCAACACACACGCACACGTGCGCACATACACACGCTCGCTCACACACACAGACACGCACGCACGCATGCGCACACACACATGCTGTATTCGCATGCCTGCAGTACAGAAAAGCTTTCATCCACATCTTCTGTTTGTGGGATTTGGATGGGATTCTGTTTCAGCAGCCCTCCTTTTCAATGTCAATAGCAGCTTTCATTATACATAAACATACTCACAAATCAGTGACACACACACACACAAGCCCTTAAGGCATATCTTGGCTTCGGTCAAACCCAGAGTAACAGTGGGCACAGAAACAGCAAGGCTGGGGCCCAAAGTTCAAAAAGAAACTTACGAAGACTGGCAAGCACAGCTAAGCAAGTGTGTGTATGTGTGTGCCAGTATGTGTCAAGTGCTGACAACAGTGTCTACAGAGTTTTATGCCCATCTGAGTCTTTGGAGGGGTCCTAGTGGGTTCACAGCTTTCCTCCCTGGAGGCAGAATGTGCCCACCTCATTGGAAAAAGCCACTGGCGTGATGCTAGCAGTGCACAGAGCCAAACCAAAATATGTGCATGAACTATAGGCCTACTGTGCTATCAGGACAGCAGCATTATACTGAAAACCCTTAAAACATGCATCCTGGACATCACCTAATAAAGAAAATTAGCACTTTATGCAAACTTTGGCTTGTTTAAAACATGAAAACTACTTCTACTTTTCACCTGTCATTAGTTTTAAAGGTTTATTTACTTTAATGTACTTACTGTGAAAGATAATTGTGGAGTAAGGAGTCTTGGAAGTATCTCTCTGTGTACTTTCTCCTGAGGAATATTTCCTAATTCCTGACAGCAAGGCTTATATACTCACCTCTTCCCCCCCCACCCCTTCATTTTCTACCCACCGACTGCCTCCCCCCCACCTCCCCTTAGCCCTCGCCCTCTCTCTCCTCCCTTCTCCTTCTATCAGACCTCTTTTCCACCATTTAATCAGACTGTGAGTATTAGCTCACTCTCTCCCCAACTCCCACGCCTGCACTGAAAAATACAGTGCTGTAGGTGAAGGAAAGGAGAGGAGCGGTGGAGAAAAGCAAACAGGCGGTAAACAGGGAGACAGAGAGGAAGGTGAGGGAAGGCTGGCACAGGGACATCTAACCTGCCGCATAGCAAGCACATGATAGTATTTGATGCTGTTTGACAGTACGGCAGCATGATATGAATCCACTACACAGACACAACATGGACTGGCTCCAATTTCTGGCCCCTACACGTCTCTGAGAGAGAGGAAAAACATGCACTGCAGTGCTTGGATTGGTGTTATGGATATCACATTACTTTCACTTGTAAGCAGTACAATAAGATTTAATAAATACAATAATGTAACTGTAACTTCTCTTGTGGATACCTGTAAGTGGAGGCTGCTGTTTAAACAGACAATGAATGACATTAAAAAACAAAACAGTATAAATTAATAAAGAATAATATAAAAATGTCTTCATAAATGTCCTTATATGTCCGCTAACAACTACATTTAAGTGTGTTACAAACCATTGAGGTATCATGGGTTGTCACGAAGAGCAGACTACACTGACCGTTGCTTTGGGGAAGTGTAATCTGCTACACTTATATTTGTATAGGTCATGAGCCATGTCTTTCAGTGTTAAAACAACCATTGTAGTCTTGTGCATTACCTCTGGTTTTCTAGTGACATAACACTTAAAT
Source organism: Toxotes jaculatrix (assembly GCF_017976425.1). Lineage (NCBI taxonomy): Eukaryota > Metazoa > Chordata > Actinopteri > Toxotidae > Toxotes > Toxotes jaculatrix. Next base: position 16,795,882 of record NC_054411.1, on the reverse strand, counting down.
CTCTCCACTGTAAAACATCACACAGAAATTTAGTGAAATCAACTAAATCTTCTCTCATTAACAGACTTCCCAGCATGCATTGGATGAAAGTTGGAACTTTGCAGAAACCCTTCTTTTTTGTAGTGTGAAGAAAACATATGTGCAGGAAACCGGTTGTCTGTGTGTAATACAAGTCAAGATAAGTCAGAGTTGTTTCCTTTCATAATAATGAACACAGTGCGGATAATTACGAATGTCAATATTAAATCCAGTCCCCAGACCCTGCACACTTTTCAGCTGAAGTCACTGTGAGTAGCTTCATGTCTCTTTATGCTCTATGCCCTTCTATGCCCTTAGTTTACTGAACTTGTTTTCTCAAGTTTGGTGATATGAACTCAGTTTCAGAGCATTTCTCACGCTACTTGCACTCATGCACATGCAACACTTCATTTAGGAAGTCTACATTAAAGTCAGTGTAGTAGTTCTACAGAGCAACATCCATCTGGTCTATCTGAGAGTTACGTAACCCCCACATCACATTTGGCTCAGCCAGAACGCTCTGTGAATAGCTGTGTGAGAGTAGACCCTCGCCAGCAGTAAACAAACCTGAATAGCAGGACAGTCTATGCCGGGAATCAGCGGGACTCAGACAGACAGATAAACATTAAGACAGACATAAAGATAGAGATAAACTCCATCGGGAGATTGGGGGCGGGGATGGGGGGTTCAGGATTCAGAAGGAGAGAGAGAGAGAGAGAGAGAGAGAGAGAGAGAGAGAGAAAGAGAGAGAGCACATGTTGTTACGATCCTGGATGTTTTTGGCACAGGGTCTACAGACATATTCAGAGATGTGGTTACATCAGGCTGTTAGCACTGAAACCGCTCAGGAGTGGTTTGGTTCTCCAGTGCAGATATGATTTTAAATGTACCGATTTCCCTCAGGTGTATGCCAAGACAAAGGAGGGAAGGGAAGACAAATGAGAGGGATAGTTTTCTGTCAGAATTTAAAGAGTTTATGAATAGACAGCCTTATTTAAGTATTTGTTCCTAAACTTTGAGACAGACATAAGAGGACAGGGAAAGTGAGGTAAATAAGAGAAGATGGAGAGGGTGATTACATGGAAAAAATCTGTCAAATGCACAGTTTTTTTTTTCATCCCTCTCCTCCCAGTGCTCTTATTCTCTTAGTTCCTATCTATGTTTGTCTCTGAAGTCATATTTCTGCTGTACTCCTCATGGGCATCTCCCTATCTTATTCTCCATGCTAGTTCAGTACTTTTCCTTTTTCTGCTGACCAGTCCCCTCCTCAGTCTTCTCACACTATGTTGTGCAAAGACATATCTAGTTCTTGAAAGAAAATTTTCATGTGCCTGGGTGAGCCTGAATCCTGTATTTGTAACCAGCGTTGTGTGCCAGAGACTGGGGTAAATGATAAATGAAAAACAGAGGGAAGTGAAAAACAGGATGGGAGTCACCCGACAGGGCTGTGGGTGATGGTTTTGACTAACAGGGCGCACCTGTACAGTACATCTGGCTTGATTTAGTGATAGCACTGACTAAAGGTCAGTTTAAGTAAAGCAGGTAGGTGGAGGAAACAGGCGGAAAATGAGAACTTGGAGAGGGAAATTTACTGGATCAGATTATACTGAGGCTGAACATCTGATAGCAAGAGACGTGACTGTGGAAGAAGTGCAAGGTGTGGATGGAAGAAGGAGGAATGGGAGGAAAGCATGAGCATTTGGCAAGAGACAACAGAGAGGTGAAGGAGTGAAGGAAAGAGCATGAATTTTGTAATGAGGGCACGACCACAAATGTGTACACTATCCAAACAACATCTGCAAAAACACATAATCTAACTTGTTTGGGCAGGCTTACATTTCCCTCACTGGTTGAGCAGGTGTACCTCAGGCTGCTCTGTGGCTCTGTGGACACGACACAGACAAACACTGACCCAACAACAACACGCACTAAAAAAAATGTAGCCCTTCATCGGCAAGCCCACATATTTTTCCTGCTATTTTTATGGCTTATTTTCTTAATGGTCATTGCTGTGACTCACTTTATAATTTTATACGAAAAAATGGTAGACACGTTAAGGAGTGAGTGACTCAGATAGAGTTGGTGAAAACATCATGCTATGCAAGCTCATTCCCTGGCTCTGTCAGTCCGTGGGATGGAGGGGGATCCGGCCAGACTGGATGAAGGACAGACATTACTCAGAACTATCCCCCTTCTCTGAGCCTCTGATGGTTGATGTTGTCCTGCGGCTGTGAATTTTGCCATATGGACGTCAACAAAATTTCATGTAGATTTATGGGTGTTGTATAACACTGGCATCTTGAAAGATGCATGGATCTACAGGTCTGTTTTTTCTTTTTTTGTTGATGTTGTATTTGTGTATTTGTGGAATTTTTTTATGCACGTAAAAACTGTTTGATTGTTTTTCTTTTTGGAAAGTCAAATGAAAGGAAAGGCAGATCACATGCTATGTGTTGCAGGTAATCGGGAATATGGATTTTTGTGCAGTCTCCCAGCATAGTTTAGCATAGATACTGGAAACCGTGACAAACAGATAACAAGTAACTACCCGTGCCTTGAAATCTTTTCATCTAATCTGTACAAAAACTGAAGTGTAAAAATAAAAATTCAGTGTTTTATGGAGGTAATATGCTGGACTGTCTTGCTGGCTCCAGTACCTTCTTCAACTTTCTCCCTCTCTAAAGTCTAGTATCTTCATATTTACCATAGGCTACTGTAGCGAAACTCTCAGCAAAAAAGAAAATAAGCTTATCTCTCAAAATGTCAAAGCATTCCTTAAAATTTGTCTGTTATCTCATATTGGGGCACTTCTTCATTTTTCTAGATTTCTTAAACATAACAGTTTATTGCTGAAAGCCAATAAAACGCTAACAAACGCTAACGATAAAGAACAGCTTCTACTAGTTGTTACATGATTGAGTAGAAATCTGTTTGGATTACTAAATCCTTTGGGTTGAATCCCAGCGGAGTTCAAATCTTTTACCACAAATGAGTCATAACGTTTCTAAACTCTCATCATCCAGAGTATCCTTGTCTCCAAAGACTGTGTTCCACGTCGTTCCTTCTTTAACATCTCATATTCACAAAGACAAGTCTTCATACTGTCACGCTGACTGGTGGTGGGCAGAAGACATGCAGATGACTGAAAGCTGTCAAAGACAAATGCCTTGTAGTGTCTCCCTACTTTCCCTCCATCTCCTGCAATCTCTCACTCCTGCAGCCTAGCCTGGTATTACACGAAGATCACATATAAGCACGTATGATTCCAGTTAGGAAGTTGTTTGTTTCAATATAAGAGCAAAGCATCAGGTTGAATCTTGCATAATTTTGGGTTTAATCTTAAGTGAGAGGAAGGTTTCTCAAGATGGCTCAACGTTTATCTGTAGCTCTTGCAGGTAATGCACAAGTAAACTACCATGTATAGTGTTTTTCTTTGTGCATCTAAGAAATGTCTGTGGGTTTTTGGTTTTTTTTTGAGTCTATCAAGAAGTCTTGATATAATCCTGCACCAACCAGGATTTGGTTTGAGTGCCAGGAATTATGTGCTTGACTTTGGCACGTGAGCTGTGAGCTGTTAGATTTTAAACACACACTAAATTATTTAAGTATCAGTGTGTTAAGTATCAGTGTGTTAATAATTGGGGCCAATTCAGGAGACTTTGCCACATGTTTTTTGTGTGTGTGTGCATGTTTCTGTTGCTGCGTAGCTCAGTATAACCTGCTTCAATTTCTCATAAGAGCACTATCCAGCATTTTATGTGCTGTTTACTTTGGTGCCCTACCTCTCTTCTGAGATGCCAACTCTAACAAACTGACCTGCAGGGCATGTGAGCAGCACCCAACTACGTCTGTCAGGAATCTGACACACACACACACACATGTTCAAACACATAAAAGCACGGCATCAGATAGCATTCACAAACAGATAACACAAGCATATGATCAGAGGCTGGGGGCACCGTCTGTGAAAAGCCACTGAGTGCAAGAATATGAAAGAACAGGATGAATAAGCTCTGCCTTATGCAATCTGCTGTGAAGGAATTTCCTCAACCGAGATCCTGACAATGATTGTTATGCATGACCACAAACACACTAACTGCAACAATCTGCTCATCTATAAATAAAAATCAACTATGCACCTTCTCTCATCTCCCCCTTCTGCCTGCCATCTCAGCAAAGTCTCTCATTCCTCTTCCCTTCTCTTTCTTAACATTTTTCACTCTCTGTCCCCCCATCCCTCCATTTTTTAAATAACAAAACAAAACAAAAAAAACATTCTACACTTTTGCTCTGCATCTTTTCCTCTTGGCCATGTATTCCTGCTAATTATCCCAAGCCAACGTCCAAAGCCTTGGACTCTGCATCAGCTCTTTTTGGTATTCTAAACTTAAACTTTACAGCTGGACTTCAAGATGACTGCTCACAACCAGTCAAAGTATATAAATGTGTACATATGCCTGTAAATCCGTATGGATATGTATATATTGGGCTTTATATATGGCTGTTGTGGGAGGCTTAGTTTGAAGGCGTAGTCACACCGGCATTTAAAATGGTGAAATTTAGTGGCCAGTTCAGTTCATTCCAATTGAGAAGCCATGATTAGTGGATTCATTCACAGGCGCAGTAAATCTGCATTAATTTTTTTGTGTCGAGTTCAACTTGGATGAACTCTGACTCTGACATTTATGGCTTTGACCAATACCGTGATGTCTTGACAATGCTGACCTGTGAGGGAATGGGGAGCTGGACAGTGCCAAATAGAAGAAGCTATCGTAGCTTATTAGCTCCACGAAAGAGCAATGATTCAAAGGAGTTATGAGACAGGAGCTGATGGTACAAATATGTCTAAACTGTGTGAACTTATTGTGCTGTTAGTGACTGAGCATCACTAACAAGCTCAGATATCTTTATTTTCCCTCTACAATAACTTTTCAGTCAGTGAGATGGTGCAGCTTTGAATAAATGCAAGTGGGACAGCCAAGTACAGGCAAAAATAGGAAGAGTTGCTGGAACTGGATAAAGCTAGCTCGCCTGGTTAATGTGTTAGCAGTAGCAGTAGTAGCAGTAGTTCACCAGCCACCGTGTAAACCAAGCTTTAAGAACCAAATGCTTCGCAAAAACATGCAGAATAACGCCACTGTGCCGCTTTCTGTTCTGACCCGGCCTTAATACCACCCTACTTAAGGCTGTTGTCTGTCCAAACCAATTTTAATTTTGTCCTTTTCTGTCACATCCTCATCCTGCTCAGTGTTTGATCTGTTTCTGCTTTGCTTCTGAAATTTCAGCTCGTGTTTTAATTTTCTTCCTTTACCTCCATCATTTCTTTACCACCTCTCCATACTCCTCTCTCCCTCTGTGTATTGATGAGACATTGACTTCCATCCCATCTCGTGTCCCTATCTTTTTTTCCCTCTCACCCCATCCCTCTATGTTTTCTCTCTCTCTTTGTGGTTGTCAGAAGCGGTCAGTGTAATCACAAGTATGCAGCCACTAACACAACAGGCCAAGCAGTGAACCAACACATCGTCTGTAACAGACTGGTGACACGCAAGCAGCCCAGTGGCGCAGAGTGACGGGGAGCCACGGGGCCCGACGGTTGCACCCGACAACCCCTTCAGCTTCTTTCAGACTCACATTCTCTCAGCTGTCGTTTTATTTTAGGGTCGCACACTCTCTGAGAAAAAAAGGTACAACCTCGTCACAGGATCTGTATCCCCGAATGACCAAGGCAGGACATGTGACGATAGATGTATCTTTCTACTTTAATTGTGATTACTGATTCACCCATCCTTTAGAGATAAATGAAAAACATGGACATGCAAAGAGACTATAAAGATCTGAGTTTAAAACGATCACACCTTGTCCAATCAAAATATTACAATCTTGGCCTCCTGCAGGAGTAAGAACGTCTTAAAAGTCCACCCCCCAAAAAATTGATTTTTCTAATTGAACCTCAAACTGCTTTTATGAGAGCCATCGCTTTCATATAAGGGCATTTAGATGATTATGGAAACTCCAACTGTGTATTAAAACTGAATCACATTTGGTTTTTTTGTTTGTTTTAACCTTTTAAGCAATTTTCAATCAGTTGTTTGGACAGCAGCTCCCAACACAGCGACAGACAAGGCAAATTGGCAGTTCCTGTCCAGTGCAACACAGCATGGCAGACAACTGAAGTGAACAAATGGCTGAAACTCAAACTTACATTAGTCAGTTGACTAATGCTTTCAGTGGAGAGAGACACCAATGGGATGTCCATGTTTCTTGCTGCCCCCTTGTGGTCAAAAATGATTCAGTAGAGCTCAAAGAAAGAATCTTGGTATTAAAGTTGACCAGACATAACAGCATAAACCATAGACTGCATACAATGTACACAGTGTTGAAAACCAAAGCATTTAGAGGATAGCACAGCAGGATATAACATGTCATGATCTGCACCAGTGTGTAATGTATATTATAACTAAACCAATAATGCATAATCTCAGTCTCTATCCCCTGAATCTAAAGCCCAGATAATATTGTGCAGAGGATTAGATGTCCACACAGTGAGAGTGCTACCCACAAAACCACTTACTTTATTCATAGCTGACTCTGGTATGCATGAAGTGTGTGCGATGCTGAGCTGTGGTCAGATATACAGCAGTGTGAAACCATAGTGATCTGTCCTCTTTCACCCTCTCTGCCACTGCGACTGACTCAAAAACTCAAGTGGTACATTTCACCTACAGATGGCTGCAGCACTGAATAGCCAGGCTCCGCTGAGTGAAACTCATCTGCCCCCTGCAGGTGTAAAAGAGAGATTACCCCACTGCGGAATATGACTGTTTCAACAAACCCTACTTTGGTTCTATATCTTCTATTTTTCATATGTTGTTTAAGAGAAACATTATTGTCTGAAGTTAGATTTGAAAGATAGAGTGAGTTCATACCGTATGATAGGGGCCCGCTCCTTTATTTTTGGCCTCTCTGTTTCTCTCCTTCTCCTGTTTGTGGTCTACGATGTCTTGCCAGTGCTGTAATTCCTCACTTAAAGCTTCATTTCCCGTATATTTGCTCCTCTCCTCTCCTCTCCTCTCCTCTCCTCTCCTCTCCTCTCCTCTCCTCTCCTCTCCTGCCAAAGCAAATGAAATACCAGACATTTCTCTTAAATTAAGATAAACACAGCACTAATGTGGGTGGCTTCTCTAGTCATTCATGTTAACATGAATATATCTATTCATGTTAACATATGAGGTAATATTAGCATATGAATAGGTATATTGATGTGAGTGTTACATGTACTTAATTCCCACAATTAGCTATATGAAAGCATGCCCTCATGAATCCTCTTCAGAGACCATTCCTCAGAGTCTTTCCATGTCTCTGGACTTTTATTTATTAAGCTCAATGAGAGGCTCACTGTTAGTCTGTCTCTCTGGAGCTTTCCTGACCTCTCCCTGACTGCCTGAGAGCTGCCAGCTAAGACTAGTAATGAGATATTAGCCCTGACAGTGCTAACTGGGGAGGGGTGGGAAGTGCTATTCCCTCATCGCTTCTCCTCTTTTCTCACCTCTCTCTGAGACCCGTCTGAAGATTTACCTCGCTTCACTCATGAAGGGAGCTGTAGCATCTCTTCTTCACTCCCCTTGTTCTTTCATCCACTCTCTTGTTGTTCTGCTCTGTTTATACCTTTCCCCCCCAGCCTGTCTCTCATTCCTTCCTGGTTTTCAGTGGGATCTCTTTCTCACACCATCTTTTCTTTGCTGTTATGTGTCTGCACATTGCAGCAGTGTGTGTGGGTGAATGACTAAAGTGAAACTTCCACCTTGGCTGCACATGCCTACAGAGCTGTGTCTAAGCCATTTAACATACTGCGCAAAGCTACAACTAAATGTACCCACAGATACATTGGGCTTGAAATGTTGCTGCTGTTTTAATTTAAAAAAAAAAAACAGGACATTGTAGGATGAGCTAATGTTAAATATTTTAGTCTCTCCGTAGTTCTTTTGTGTCTCTTAGTAGCTGTTTTGCATCTCTTTGTGGTCCTATTTTGTCTCTTTCACTGACATTTTGCAGAGAAAGCAGAACTCGGTTGAAAATCTGCAGCTAGATTGAAGTACGACACTGAAGCATTTAGTTCACACTGGAGATGTAGAAAGGCTCCCTGCTAAATATTAGATTGGATCTGGTTTACTGATACTGAGTAGACTCCAAAGACTCTGATCAGGATCAGGAGGGAAAAAAACAAGGTCTCCCCTTCTTTTAACTGAGCTCTGTGATGTTCCAACAACAAATGTTAACAGTCACTTCAAACAGAGGCTCTGCTCTGTGGCCCTACGGGCCCCTGGTCCTGCCCAGAAGGGCTGTTCAATAATCCATCCATGAGTGTAACTTTTCCAATCATATCCAGCATACCAGGCTTTTATTGAGCTAGAGAGAAACCTTCAGGGGACCAGACTTCCAGTGTGTTTTCTGGGGTCACAGAGTTTGTTTTCTCGCAGCCTGTTTTAAAATGCTCTGCACGCTGTAGATTTTATTATCTCACAGCCGCTCACAACAACATATAGGATCTATAATGTGTATTCCTCAGCTCCCTGGGTTTTAATGACCGCCTAAAAGCTGCAATCATGGCATCACATTATTACAGACTATGTTAAGTACTTAGTACATTACTACACCGTGGGCTGGAAATGGGATGTTTAGTTAGCCAAGGGGCGAAACCTGTCATGTACACGCACAGGACTGAATAATAAAGCTGAACAGATTGTGAATTTACGGGCTACATTTGAAGGACACAAACATATAAATATGCATTAATCTTGTTCATTAGTGGGGCATCAAGTGATGTGGCAAAAACAGCCACTGTAAGCCATCCAAACGTGTGTGTGTGTGTTGTCATACATGCGTATTTGTGAGTGAGAGAGCAAAAGGGAAGAGAGACATAAACACTTCAATATGTGTGTTTATCGAAAATATCTTGAACGCAATAGCATCGCCGTAGGCAGATGTTCCTGTTAAAAACTCTCAGGATGTGTGTAGCAGTAAAATAAGTAATTACTTAATTCATACATTTATTGCTCATGCTAAACACTGACAGTCCAGTAATGAAACAGACCCAGAATATCAGCTCACTCATGAATTTTTTCCCAGCTTACATTTCACCCAGTAAATATATAGCTCCTGGAAAATTAAAAAGAGAGAAAAAAAGGCTCCTTCCTTTTCATTCCAATCCAGAAGTGAATGCAGCGTTTATCAGGTCTGCAGGCAGAGAGAAAACACAGGAAACGTGTACAATGTGAAATTAAACTGAGACGTAGAGAGAGCTGCAGGAGAGGCTGTAGCATTTAACTGAAGCATGACCGTGTGACACTGCAGAGTGTAACATCACATCCCATCAACTCAAAAGACTAATTTCCCCTCAGTGGGACTGTGTTTCATCACGCTAGTGTGCAACGCCTCTCAGGGATGCCTCCGAGCACTTGCTACACTGAATAACCTTTTGCTTCTGTATTTCTCCTCTATTCAACTCCCCGTCTTCGCTCTTTCCTGCATTCACACGCTCAAAATCCATTCCCCATCTGTGTAGCCCTTTTGCACCCTCTGTTATTCATAGCAGTATAGTGGACTGATTGCAGGCAATCCTACGTGCATCCCAAAGCATTCGTATTCCCGACGTGTCAGGCATTCCAACACACAGATACACACATTAATCCCTGAGCATGTTCTTCCTCAGGATGTGCATACTTTGACATGAAAATGTGCTGCATGCCTCTGCATTTGCTTGTGTGCATGCGAGCTTCATTAGATCATGCACTTGCGTTACAGTAGCACATATATGAGTGTGTGTGATGTGCGCATACGTGCATGGCAGTGTGTATTTAGTGTTTCTGGGCTGCCTCAGCGTCACCAGGGTTTCCATTGCTTTCAAGCCAGTGCGAGCGTCATCCACCTCCGCTATCCTGTCCTGTGTCATGACAACGTCAAGCTCTCTGATTTGGTGATATCCAATTAGTCTCTCCCTCAGAGGAGAAAACACTCCAATCTAATAAGTGTCCTCACTTAATGCCAATGGAAGCCTTAAAGCCCAGATTACAGGTCCGGCAGTTCCCTCTTTCAGCCTCATTTAATCTACCTGCCCATCCCCTTTCAGATCTACTGTACCTCACTTTCACTGTTGTGGTGTTTCTCTGTCTTTCTGGATCTTTCTCTGTTGGTCTACACCCACTCTGAGCAGTTGGCTCCACCACTATCACTACGTGGGCATCCCAAAGTGTGGAGGGAGAGTTTTTACTTGTCAGGAGGATAAAAAAAAACCAAAAAAAAAAAAAAACGCTTTGCTAGTCAGGTCAAGTTTACTCTCAGTCCATGTGATTGTTTCTCTTCCTGCAGGACTTTTTTTTTCTTTTTTGAATCTCACATCTCATTAGTATGGTGCAGATGTACTTCAGTATCATATATAAAAGGGTTTATTTGTTTCCCACAGCAGCTGAGGTACAGTCTGCTGTGTCCTCAGGGAGAAATCAATTAAAATGCAAAAAAATCAATGAAAGTAATGAGCGAAGCAGATGAAATATCAGGCATTTGTTCTGGGGTTAAAGTCATGAAACAAAATCACAGGAGGTTTGAATTTTGTTCTCTTTTTAGACTCTTACAGTAAAAGAAATCGAGTCTCTCCTCCTAAAAATGATTTCAGATTCATCTTTAAACAAAGAAAAGAGCAGGGTAATCCTCTTTCTGTCCTCTTCCCTCTGTTAGTTTGCTGTTCTGGAACTTTGCTGGATTTTCTGTGCTCATCCCCTCAACTTGCAGAGCCCTCTTCCATCTCAAGTTTTTTTTTTATTTGTGTTTTGGCTTTGTAGTTTGCATGGCTAGAATTTGTCTAGTTTTCTGTCAGATTGATTTCTTGTTGACTGATGTACTGCCACTAGGTGAAGTAATACACATCACCTTGGATGTAATCTGATGCATGCTTTTCAGCTTTATGTTGTCCAGTAAACCTCAGCAAAGTGTTTAAGTGTGACAGGACACACAGTAAAAGTTATTTTATACTCACATATACAGAAGGTACCCACTTTTATTTTATTTATACGCTGTATAATTACACTGTAATTTGTTCTCCTGAGTCTCTACATCTTCAGTTTCTGTGATACTTTGTGTTTTCAGCCCGTAATATTCCAAGACTGAATCCAATCACAAACAAGAAATCTCTACAGTTTGTCCAAACATTGTGTGGTTGGCTTCTGATGTGAAATTACACAACCAGTGTATATAAAATAAGCCAAATCTACAATTTCTCATTTTATCCATGCTTTCATTTCTGATTTATATAACATCAGAGCCAAGGTCGGGTTTCAACAGATTCTGTGCACCATGAATCTCAGTGTTCATTCTCCTGTTTTGTATTCCGACTTTGCCATAATGGCTGCTGGATAGCTGAGTTATCCACTGCCTCCGTTCTGTCCTTTGCACAATGTTTTCATTCCTGAATCAAATGAAATATGGCATATTAATAATTGCACACCCACTTAGTTGCTGCTGCGTAACTCACAGCTCGCTTCAGTCTGAGGCGAAAAATAACAGGATTTTATAGCAGAGGGGACTTTGGTATCACTCTTCCGTGGAAAGTTTTGCATCTTTGCACTGTAATTCCAATTTTTAGAGACCCACTGAGGAGTTTTGGGTGGGGCGGGGATTGGAAAAGTGCCAGTCAGGGAATAACCCTCTCGCTGTACCTACAACGCTTGGTTGCACAGTGAGACCCAGAAGGAAAGACTGATACTTTCCCCTTCAAGTGGAACCTGCAACAAATTCTCAAAGACAAGTTTCAGTATGTTGATGGATGAGACACCTCAGAGCAGAAATCACACTGAAATCCTTTGCTGAAGAAAAAGCTCAGCACTGACTTATTTACAACTAATGTCATTTGGACATATGGCTCTTCATATGTTTATAGATAATGGATTTTATTTTATTTATTTGGGCCATCATTGGATTGGATTATTTTCACAAGACATATGCTACACTGTCAAATATGATCAAAGAAATGACGTAGAAGGAATAAAAATACAAGCCTCAGCAGAGGAGAAACAGAAACAGATCCTGAAAATGTTTTTGGAAATGCTCATGACGACAAAGAGCGTAAGCCTGTGAAATGAGATTCAGGTCAATCTGCCCTTCAGAGAATTCTTCCTAGTGTCCAATTAGTTCAGCATGCTGGCTTCTTAAAGTCTTACATAACACTGACACACAAAGGAAAATTCACAGCATTCACCTGGACAGATACCAAAAACAGAAATAGCTTTATGCAACTAACAATAAAAAGGATAAATCATCCACTTTATAGCGCAATTTTAAAAAAAAGTGTGTTTAGAGAAAAGACAACAAGTAAAAATAAACTTATATATAAACATTTTTCTCCTGGAAACTGGACCAATGATCAATATACAGAAACTGAGAATAATAACAACCATTTTGCAAAACAAGCTGGTAGAAATACAGCACAAGTTACTGAACACAAAGTACACCCTGCCACCTCATCATTGTGCTAATAAGTCAACTCTATAATATGATGACTTGCAAGGAAAACCCCAATATTCTTTACAAGCTTATTCAACAGCAGAGAGATACTCAGGAACTGGAATTAGCTTTGAAATGGAAACATCCAGTACAGGAAAAAAACATCCTGTTAAATAGAATGGAAATGAATATATTGACTATGGGCAAATCCATATATAAAAGAATTTGCTAGTTGCCATAAAAGTAAAAGATTTGGGCTAAAACTGAAGGGATTTTGCACTTCAAAGCTTAAAGAAGCGTGGCAGATAGGAAATGGTTACGCATAATGTGTTTGCACGAATGAGAAAAATCATTAGTTGCATTTGAAGTGAATTTCTGTAAGCCATGGCATGGAATTTCAATCAAAAGGGAGAGGAGACTGAACTGGAATTAAAACAACTTATGTAAAATACAAAGCAGGGGTGTTTTAAAGATTTTGATTTCTAGTCTAATTTTAATGCAACAAGAAAAACAACGCCTCTGAAAAAAGTTAGTCAAGAGATATAAAAGATGTGACAGATGACAGACCAGGAAAACGACAAGGCAGACAAAATATAAAATAGAATAAACTTTATGCCAACATCAAAGCCACACCAAAGCGAAAAAACATCAGAGATTAGGCAGATCTAATAGAATGACAGACATGGCAGCACAATGTTGCGTAGAAATAAAACCAGAAATAGTTTGAAAACTTGACAAGAGTGGGTTTTAAGAATAGACTGAAAGTGATGATCCAGATTCTTTGTTTCAAAGTTGCAGAGCCCTGACCAAAGAAAAAAAAACAGCCTGATTAGTTTGACTTATAAGCCTGGAAAAGTCAGAAGATCCTAAATCAAACATTCATACTGATAACCACAGCCAAGTCAGAGGAGACGGGCTCCTATCTTACATCCTTGCCACAGCATTTTGAACTCGATGGAGCCACAGCGATGCCTCATGTGGAACAGAAGCTCCTTATGAGGGATCAGCCTCTCTGACCTGAATACAGAATGGCTTGAATTTTATCAAAGCTGAAAAAGAAAGCTCTACTACAAACAACAACATAGAAGATTAAGCAAACGGGAGCTACATTTTTCAGCAGTTTGACCACTGAAGGCACAAAAGCAACCTGTGATGTGTGTACCTGTGATCTACATGTAACTGTTCATGTCATGCATGTGACCACAAGTAGCTACAGTCCATTTAAATAAAGGTTTTAATCTACATATTGAGTCAGCTGTAACACCTGAACAAGTGTTGAAAACTAATTACCACGTTAGCTTGAGTTTTAAGCGGTTAGTTAAAAGCAAACAATAAATGGCTGAAATAGTTAGCTAAGAATAAACAGGGGGAATGAGCAGATAAAACAGATAACTGGGGATATTGTTATCTTAAAGTAATAAATGGGATGTTGTAATCGCTAAAAGTAACTGTTAGAACGTTAAATAGCTTAACGCAATAAATAAGGAGTGAAATACTTGATTAAAAGTAATGTACAATAAGTCAAAGGACTTAGCTAAAGTACCACAGCAATGGAGAAATAGGTAAACATAACGGATAATAATAAAAAGTAATGGATGAAATGGTAGATCAGACATCTGGAACGTGACTGGTGGTGTTGATGAGGGGGCACTTGAGTTAATCTGACAGAGCTGTGGCCCTACGTCTAAAGAAATGGGTTAGGAAGCACTGACATAGTGTATGAGTTTGCAGCTGAGGTCAGAGGTCAGTATTGCTGTCAGTGACCAGCGTTAGCAGGTGCTCAAATGGGATTAGGAAGTGCTGCCTCTTTAAAGTAGGCTGTATGTGATCTACCACGCACCGCTCTCTGAACTTACTCTACAAATGTCAACACCAATATCGGTCGGCCACCATCTGACCTCATATTCACCAGCAAACCAGACAGTCTGAGCTCTTTGGCCTTGTTCATATGAGGCACACATGTTATTACATGCATGTGGTTCATGCACAAGACTCTTATTACTCTAAGCACTGCATTATGCACAAGTTTAAACCGATATTTTAACACTCACCCATGAAAGCTTGAAAGGTGGCTGTTAAAACTTTGCAGTTCCTGTCCTTAAAAAGGTTCCACTGGCGACAAGTTTTCATGTTGGAAAAAGTATCAAAACATCCATTAAAACTTCTCGAACTCCTCCTCCAGCATAATCCACTTCTCTGCTGTACCATACAGCATACATAGCTGTATGCTCTGACAAGCTTATTTTCTCCTGTATAGCTAAGTATACTTCATCTGTGTCATGCTCCTTCTCAAACCTCTGATAGAAGCTGTGTCTTTAGTCATATTTTTGGGGAATAGTGAATGTTTGGAACATACATTCTCACTCCACCCATCATTTAGTAGAGTTATCATTATTAAGACCATTTCCGCTACCCTACTGTAACCACAAAAACTAGACCAAACTGAAGATGGGAGTCATCATTTGGCCACACAACGTTGCTGGGAATACAGCTTATATTTCAGCCTTCAAGTGCAGAGAAAAGTAAAGCCCAGTAAAGAGTTGACTGGAAGCGGAGTGAATGTTAATGCCTTTTCCCTAATTCTATCTTTGGAAAAAAAAAAAAAAAAAAAGAACTTCAAACTGTTTGTGCCTATGGTCACGTTTTCCTATTTTTGGCCCAGACTGTTTTTTTTCTTAAATATAAGAAGGTTTGGAATTCAAACATATAAATTTGTCTTTGACACAAAGCTTGGGTTCAACATCTGAGACCAGAGCAACACTACAGACTGTGGTTTAGTCCTGTCTGGACCCTTTTTGATAATAAAAAAAAAGGTGTGTTCATATGCCGCAAATAGTCACTCATGGTTTCTCTGAGTTTTTGGCGGGTTGGAAGAAAACCCCCATACATCCCATAGATCATATGCACTCTATGCCAGCACTGTATACTTGCTTCTCAAGGCAGTAGGCTTGCACATAAAAAGAGTATGGTTGCCCCTGAGCACACATGCACAGGAATTCATAAG
Source organism: Toxotes jaculatrix (assembly GCF_017976425.1). Lineage (NCBI taxonomy): Eukaryota > Metazoa > Chordata > Actinopteri > Toxotidae > Toxotes > Toxotes jaculatrix. The sequence goes on along the minus strand of NC_054411.1, from coordinate 16,780,365 downwards.
GTTCATGAAAGAACACAGTTGTCTGTTGAAGTCATGTCAAGATGTTTACATAAATTTGAGAAGCTGTAAAATATTGCCTGTGAAGTCAAAAACATTACACACATACTGTACAGTGGCCCACTAAAATAAAATCTTGCGTCATATTGCCGTCCCAGTGCTAGTTTTCTATACTGAGTCCCTGGGCTAATCTAATTAGTGCCCTAAGTATTAGCATGTTGTACACAGACAGATGAAGGGTGGGCTCGAAGATTGATGTATTGACCTGCAGTTCAGAGATGTCAACACAGCTCTGCTCAGTTCAGCCCAGTTCACCGTTTGTGAGGAGTAGTTCACTAATTATCTTCCTGCAGTTTAAAGGGGCCACAGATAAAGGTCAGGTTAGATGAGTTAACTTACAGGAGCATTTCTCTACTATACTCACAACACTGGCTGTGGCAGAGAAAAGAAGAGATAAGAGAGCTGACTGATTTGACTCAGTGTCAGATGTGTGCAATATGCTTCACAGTTTCTCCAACATTTTACTGATGCACTTACAACACACACACACACACACACACACACACTCACACACACACACACACAAATATTGGGACATCAGATGTCTCAATATTTTTCAGCACCTGACCCAGAACTTCTAGGTCTGACCTCTGTGAAACAGACCTGGCACTCACAGTGGTGCCCAACCCACAGACCTATAGAAGCCAGTGTTTCCATGACTTAAAGAAGAATTTCAGTCTGTGCTGTTAAAGAGGACAGCTCCTTCCTATCCCCAGCCCACATTCTGTGAAAGAGGCTTAGCCATTGTCCTGTCCTCCTTTAGGGCCAGGCACCCATGTTGCCCTGCTCTTAAAAACTGCCCTCAAAACCTCACAGTACCGATGTACAGGCTGTGACTGACACCAATTCCAAACCCATATATGAAATAAAAATAACCATTTAGCAAAAACAAATGCAGGTTCTCATTTTAAAAAGCTATCGGTCTTTGAAAACAACCTCAATTTCACCTACCTTAAATGTTTGATCATAAGAGCTACAGGCTGGAAAAATCTTTAATAACTTTGATTATTAATGGCAGCCATTAAAGATTTAGTTGTAACTAACATTAAGGCCACTGAAGTTATGTGGCCTTAAACTAAGATGATGAACATGGTAAACATTATAAAATTAGCATGTTTGCATTGTTATTGTGAGCATATCAGCATGCATGTTTAACATTTAGCTGAAAGCACCGCCTTGTCTAAATACAGCCTCATAGAGCTGCTAGCATGACTGTAGACTCATGTGTTCACCTACTGCAGCGTAACTTCCCCTTGTAAAAATATAAAATAAAAAATATAATTCAAGATGGAATTCAAGGTAAGAACAAAAAGGAGAAAAATTAATGCTTGAATGAAACAAAATGAAGAACAAAAAAGCAAAACAAGGAAGTAACACACAATAATAATACAAATCATGATTAATCTGAAGTCTAATCTTCTGTGTGGCATTTGCATGTTTTTCTTGTGTCTATGTGAGTTGGTGTTAAAGTCTGTAAGTGTCTCTTGAGTGTCAAAAAACTGGAGACTGAATAATGTGAAGAATTTGGACCAAAACATCTGCTTACACAACTTCCTGTCAGTGCTCTGTGCTCATGTCACGGCCTTTTCTCAGTATTTGTCCTGCTTCCAGACAGACTAATCCGGGATCCTCCCTTGAAGTTCAACGCTTTCCACATATGAAGCCAACATAACATTGTGTCATTATTTAACACCACTGTAGATAAAGACTTTGGATCTTTCATCCACCATTTTCCTCATATAGGTTGTCGTGTGAATGATGAAGATGATAACAAGTACAGATCATGTGAGGCTCAATTCAATATTATTCTAAATCAAACTGCCGTCATGAAGTCAAAGACAACTGGGCCTGCTGTGTGTTCAGTTTGAAGATTTTTCTTCACTCCACCACCAGCAAAACACTGTCAAGACCACGTTCAGTTGCTTTGTTTCCATCAGTTTAATCAGCTTGCTGCAACACTGGCCCTCCCACACTGGCTGCAGCTCTCTTGTAGAGAGAATGCCAAACCCATGCTGTGAAGCTCAGACAAAATCACAAATAGGCACGTAATCAACTCTTACTTAGAAGAAATACTTTGGATATGAGGTATGCCTAAAGCTAAAAACAAATGCAAAAATGTGATGTTGATGAAAATGTCTTCATTTTTCATGCTACAGATGCAACACGATCCAACTCCAATCCTAAAACCAATGGCAGCTCTCTTTCCTAACATCCTTTATGCCGTTTGACGAGTCAAGTAATGGTACATGAGGGAGTTCATTTACACTTTTTGGTGTTATCAGAACATCACTTGAACATCTAGAGACATTAACACTAGATGTTAATGTCTAGGTTCTGACTCTGGTTTTTAGGCCCAGAGCCAGAACCCGATTAAACCGATGTTTTTAAAAACACTTTTTAAGTGTTAAGTAATAATTTAAATGCATACGAAACTATGTTTTTCTAATAAAACAAATAATTTTATTTCTAAATGGATGTTTGAAACATTTCTACAAGGTCGGTTTGACCATTGTACACTGGTGGCTACACAGAATCAACAGTCAACAACATGTCACATGTGAGAACAGCATCTCACATGGACCTGAAGCTCGAGCAGCATGTCATCTCTTCCCGACAAAGCTAGATGCAGGCGTGCTGAGGTTTAGAGGGATAAGCCCGATAAAATCCTTCCAGATTGATCTTTGACATTGTCTACCCGGTACGCTTCACCGCCTCCTTGCCATGGCAGGTAGGGAGGGGCAGCGATGGGTGGGGGGTGGGGGGGTGAGAAGAAGATGCTGGTTTGGTGGAAAAGTTTGGCTGACCTTTTCCGGTGACCATGTGACTCGAAAGAGGAGGTTGTGGGGATTACAGATGACCATATAAAAGCACAGCACAGACAGCAGATCTTCACGAACCCCAGAAGAACAAGGAAGAAGCTCTGAGCAGAGATTGGCTGTGGCCTCTGTGGATATCTGTGACAACAGGTGAGAACAAACTCTACTGCTGCTCCGACCTAATTGACTTGACTTATCAATGGAACAAACAAAACTGCTAATACAATTTTTATAATGTTTCCCATGGTGCTGAATTTGCAGTGTACGACACTTGTGATTTTCTCATAGGATGACTTTTACTCTGATGATGATGATGGCTTTAATTCAGTATCTGTGCACTGTTAAAATTATAAACTGATAATTATAAACTGAGCAAGAAGTCTACACAGAGCTTGAAGAGAAAGAGAGGACCGACTGAAAGCTATGAAATTTTCTACTTATGCTTGAAAAGTGCTTTGATGTTACAATTAAAGCTAAAAAAGGATTTAAAAAAGAATTAAGCTTAACGACAGATGTGGTACAGTTCAGCTATGCAATAGTTAAAAAAACCCCAAACAAAACAGTCTTACTAAAAGACAAAGAAACTCAAAGAGGAGAACAGGTGTGTGTATTTTCTAATGCCTGCTGTAAAGAGGATTGACTTTAACTTTCAACAGATGGCTAATAACACGTTGGGCGGATTCTCCACAGCACAGCTCTGGCGCAGCTTCACAGATCTCTAAACGTGAGAGCGGAAAGATAGTCAACTCAGGAGGGGGAAGCCTCTGTAGACACCCCCCCTCGTCCATAAGCAGTCTAGATCTGCTGGTGCTGATGCAGGTGGCGCATGTTTTTTGTTTGAGTTATACAACTTGTCAAACCAGGGTGTTTTCCACCTCTGACTCAAACTACATTAACAGGATTACCAGTGTCAGCGGTCACAGGAAGGGGGGGTGAGAAGCAGAGCTTAGACGGGATACGGTTTAAGATCAGGTTTGAGATGAGGACATGAGGGACAGACAGGGTCTCCATGCACTGAAAACAACACCAGGACATGCAAGTTTTCCATACACTGAAGATGTCACTGCAGTAGTTTATAATTTAGTAATGAGTACCTGTAAAGTTTCCTCTAAGCTTGCTCACATTTCAGCTGTTGAATGGAAATGAAGAGCTAATGCTACAGTCTGAGGTTAAGAATAGAGGTTGCTTTCTCATTGCACATGGCATCCCTGTTGTTTGAGAAGGGCAATTAGTCCACCACGGATTGGATTAGAGCTAATCTGGCTGTTTAACCTAATCTGCATAATCTCCACTGATTGGCATTGAGAGCTGGAGGGAAACGGGATTAACAGAGGGCAGCAGAGAGAGGGGCAGAGGGCAAAAGAGAAGAAGGCAGAGGAAGCGGCAGGAGGCTGCAGGTTTAAAATCAAATCTGCTCTGTGTTTTAGAGACCCTCAGCAGAAATGAACGCCAGCCCCCCTGCAGGAAGCGCCCTGGCCCCCGGTGGAGCAACTGGCCCCACTACACCCAAGAAGGGACCACCCAAGTTCAAGCAGAGGCAGACTCGCACATTCAAGAGCAAGGCCCCCAAGCCAGGCCAGAAGGGGTAAAAGTCCTGTTATATTATATTCATATATATATCTGTTAATACACACAATCAAATCTGTTTATACACCTGGACCTTGGCCACTGACTTCTCTGTTTTCTCTTTTCCAGCTTTGGTGACGATATTCCTGGCATGGAGGGTCTTGGCACAGACATCACAGTGGTGTGCCCATGGGAAGCCTTCGGCGACATGGAGCTCAGCGACTTGGCCAAATACGGGATCATTTAAACCTGCTGCCTCCTGCCTTCCTTGCCTGTCTGCACCTCTCTCCTGTCTAATCCTCTCCACCCTGCCTTCTCCCCACCTCAGCTCGGCACGCCATGATAAGGCCGCCAGCAAACCCCCTAAAGTCCTCTCGTCTATCTACCTCATGCTTCACACCACTAAGTGGATGGAAAGCATAATAATGTTCTTATTTTTATATTATTATTATTATATGATACTGTTTACAGTATATATGCTTGAAATGAGAAGACGAGAAAAACAACTCCACGTACCTTGTTCCCTTCACCCTCATCCATCGACAATAGTCTTCTCCTGACTTCTCCTCCCTCCTCATTTTTTCTACCCTCCCCCCTCTGCTACTCCTGACCCACGGCAAAGGACGCAAGCAAAACACTAGTTAACACTAGCTTGTATTTGCTTCTAGCTGTCGGTTAAAATGTAAATATTTTGTTCTCAGTGTTGAACCTTTTTACCTTGTCTTCCATCTTACCTTTTGTACTTCCTTCCTCTTTTATTTTGCATTGTATTTTCTACTCCTTGTGCACAAGGTTACTGTAAACACCAAGAGATGCAAGGAGAGGGTGGAATATGCTGCAACCGTGAAAACTACAATGCACTTTCACACGATCGTGGAGGAGGAACTCCCTTTTATCCCACTCTCCATCTCTCTCTCTCCTTGCTGCTATCTGAACCCACATCCCTCCTTAGAGAAAATAAATGCATATACCGTTTGTGTTGTGTTGCGAACACAATGACACAGAGAATGTACTGTGAACTGGTATGTCCTGATAGCTATAGTAAAATGTGTTTATTTTAAGTAATCATGCTGTCTCGTGTTTTTTTTTTTCCTCGGACACTTAATAATATTTGAAAAAAATAGATAGAATCAAATAATGATTTAACAATATTACTAATAAGGACCTTGGGTGAGAAAGTGAAATTCTTCTAACTCAGACTGATTACATTTATTTCTGTGTCTTAACTGCAGTGCTTTCTGGGTACATCTAATAATAATTTCAGCTGATTTTAAGGCTTCCTGAAATCATCACACTCCCACAAGACTCTTTGTTGGAAACGCAAAACAAACCATAGTGTTTACTTTTGCAAATGTCATGTAACAAGAAACTGTGTTCTTTCTCATCTCACAAGAAAAACAAATGATCTGTTGATCGACTGGGTATGAGAGCCTTCAGTGAACGCCAGATTACATTCAGTCAGCAAGTCCTAAGAGCTAGAATATTATGTTCTACTGTTGAAAATAAATATTCAGGAATTTATATAGTAGCATACATATAATCATTTTTAACTAATGAATATAAATCCTATGTACAGGATTTTAAAAGGAGTTTAGGAGCCACAGCCTCAGAAGCACAGTCTCACTCAGTTTTAAGTCAGAGTGAGGGAAAACCAACACACCTTGAGCAGGGGGGCCTCAGACTGGTGACCCTGGGCTGCAGGACTGTGAACATTCATGCAAAATTCCATGGCAATCTATCAAATAGTTTGTGAGATGTTGTAGTCTGGCCCAAAAAGGTGGATCAACTGAGTGATTAACTGACAAAGGACCAGCACAACCATCCACAGGCCCATGTGCCACTAGCAAAACAAAAACAGGTTGAAAAAATGAAGATCTTAACTCACAATAATCAAACAAACACGAGCACACGGCATCTGCCAACGTCCTTCAACACTGCTACTGTCCATCAGTATTGTTTCCCACACACTTGGGTTGCTATGGTTTCCCTTCAAAATAGTGATCTGCTATCAGCACCAAGTGACTAAGAGTCTGAAAGCATATGTTTCCTGTCATCCTGTCATGCTTGAATTCCTCTGGTATTAAATGACACATCAGGGAGACTTTAGGTTTTAGTGTTTTTTAAATATTCAGTAAATACTAGTTTCTGTTGTAAACATTGCAACACAGAAGCTTGATAACTGAAAAGATAAAACTCTGCTCTTCAGGGTTTTAAACTAGAGTGAATTTAGAGTTGAAGAAAGGCTAAGGATTCAGTTGAACACACCCTATAAACTCTGTACTTGTACAGGCATGAGTCGGGGTGTTACGTATGGGCATGTAAAAGACAACAGTTGGAAAGCAACTCCCCCTCCGGCTAACTCACTGATTTCAATTTTGTTGTTGCTGTGATTTACCAGTAACTAAGGTGACGACTGGTCCTGTTCTATATCCCAGTGAGTCAGTCAGACTCAACTTCCCTCCCTTCCCTCCCTTGCAACATGCTCCTCACCCCCTTCTGAGTGTTTATTTCCCATGATAGAACACCTCAAACCTGCTCCAGACACTAGTTAATCCAGATGATGCGTGCACGTTATCTAGAGATGCAAATTCTCATGGGGATTCATAAATAGGGAGGAGTGAACTATCTCCCTCCCTGTGTGTGTTTGTGTGGATCGAACCAGGTGTGTGAGCCCCACCTATAGTTTGAGGGAGGGACGCAGAGAGAAAGAGAAACAGGAGGGGTCTGAGAGGAAAGTATGAGAAGGGGTGCAGGTTTCTCTGCTCTTGCCCAACCTGTTGATGCGAGGTGAAAACACTCCTCTCTCTCCCAGTGGCTCCACACCTCAGCGGCTGTATTGCTTCCCTCTCTTCCCCAGCTTGTGCTCTTCCTGTTACCTGGGGGCTGGCGGAGACATGGGCATATCATCAGGATAGAAGGTGCATGGCTACACAGTAGGCGACCGCCGCTGCACAAACAGAGACATTACTGGAACATTTTTAGCCACACTTCAAATCAAGACTTTTGAGTGGGGTTAAGCGGAGAAACTGGGGCATTATTTGAACTCACATCCCAAAGGATAAAAGGTAAGTGGCTTTTAAAAAAAAAAAAAAAATCTAACAGGATTAGTTCAGGGTTGGAAGATGGCCTCCTATAGTGAGGTAGAGTTTTAATAGTTTGAGTCATAGTCACCAAACGTGAGGATCTTCTCTTCACTCAAACATTTCTGCAATTTCACCGCCCTTTACGTTTTCAGCCCTAGTTTAATAACAGCTATTTTAACCAACAATCATGTTTAGTGCCTCATATTCAAATCAGATGATCCGAACCTCCATGCCCTTATGTTAAGATAGAAATAATCTCCTGCCATTGTTACAAGTCTTTCTCCCACTCTCTGATCTCCTCACCCACAATACAAATGAAGGCCAGTGTTAGGGCTAAAGCTGGTTGCCTCCATTATATTTAACGTGTGACCGACCTGCAAAAGGTCATCTTTGAATCTCCGAGGTCGAAACAAAGGCTCTATTGCAGGCTGGAGGAAGTGACAATCAGCTATCAGAAGTGAACATCTTCCACTGTGTCTCTCACGTCCAATCTGTCCTGTGTATAAAACTGCAATCCCCATGTCTATAGCTATCTCCGTCTACCACAGAGCAGTTACCTTTCATGTCTGCTGTTCTGTCCCAACCTTCGAATCCATGTTGCAGTTGTTTTTTCCTCCATTCTCAGCCTTGGCTCACACGCTTCTCTGCCTTGTTCTGGCATGTTTATACGCTCCCTCCTCCTGTTGTCTTCACTCTTGCTGTCAAACCTCTCTCACCTTTTTTATTTTCCACGCTCCGACCTCTGTGTTAGCCTGTCCTCCATTTCATCCATCATCAGTCAACACAGTGTGTTGGGTGAAACTTGTACTTCTGTATTTTGAGCTGACATGTGCTGTTTGTTTCAGGAGAAAAGACTTCCCATATCAAAGGACTGTTCAAAGAAGAAGACTGTATCCCCATGCGGACTACTAAAATGAAAATGGCCCTTTTATCCGAGAAGCACAAATCCCTTTTCCCCCTCCTCCTCCTTTTCTATGTCTCTCTCACCTGTCTATGCCAGGCAACCAATGGCAGCTCTACCAGTCCCACAATCAACACCCCAACCACTTTCTCTCTCACCTCTAATGTTACTTTCCTGAAGCGTGTGCCAGGCTGCGGCGTAGAACTGGATCCCATCTACAGGTACCTGTGTGACCGTCGGGCAGCATGGGGGATTGTAGTGGAGACCTTGGCCTCTTCAGGCTTCCTGTTAAGCATGGGTCTCCTCTTAGGCCTGCTGCTCTGGTCCCTTTGCATCTGTGTCTCATCCCAGCAGCAACGCAGCAGTATTGGCGGCACAGTGGCCTGCACGTCCATTTTTTTGTTCGCCACAGCCGGGATCTTTGCCATCACCTTCTCCTTCATCATCCAGCTCACCCCTCAGACCTGCCCGACCAGGATCTTCCTCTTCAACGTGCTCTTCTCTCTGGCCTTCTCCTGTCTGCTGGCTCGCTGCCTTGCCCTGCTGGGCTTCGCAGCTGCCCGGAGCTGGGGAGAGCCTGCCCTGGCCCTGGGGCTCTTCACTGTGCAGGTTATCATCTCCACAGAGTGGCTGATCCTCGTGTTGGTCCGGGACAAGAAGCCCTGCGAGTACAGCCAGGAGGAATTTGTCATGCTGCAGATCTACGTGCTGTGCCTCCTGGCTATCAGCTTGATCCTTTCACTGCACCTACTGTGCCGCTCCTGCTCCACATACAGCTACAGCTACACAGGGCCTACCAATCAGCAGGGGAGGATGCAGGCCATGGTGCTCTGTGTCACACTGCTGCTGTCCGCCTGCATCTGGGTGGTGTGGATCACTATGCTCATCAGGGGAAACCCTGAGGTGGGCCGCCGGCCACAGTGGGACGACCCAGTGATTAGCATTGCACTGGTAGCCAATGGCTGGGTGTTACTGATGGGGCACGGGTTGTCCCAGGTTGCCTTTCTCTGCAGGGGGGAAGCCATGTCCAAGGATATCCCTTTGAGCTTCGCCGGCTGGACAAGCCCCAGTGCTGATATCCCAGGACTGGGCAGTCAGAAGGAGGGAAAAGAAAATGGAAGCTTTGAGACTGATGGTGAGAGGAGAGGTGAGAAGCTGTCCTCATTAGCCATGAATCTGAGTGGAGACAAATTGAAAGACAGTAATTTATGCTCAGGGCAAAGCTACACAAGGGAGACAAAACAAATTGTAGCTGCAGCTAACAATATTTTCAATATTCATTAATCTGCCAGTTATTTTCATAATTAATCAACTGTTTGGTCAACAAAAGTCAGAAAATAAAATCCCTGCCTCAGATCGGAGAGTCCAAGGTGACTTCTTCGCGTTGTATGTTTTGTCCAACCAACAGTCCAAAACCAAAGATATTCAATTTACTATGATAAAGGAGTAAAACAAGTCATATTTGCATAGAAACATATGGAACTAGTGAAATTTTGTTGGGAGTCTGGACAGCAGTTCCAGATTCAGTGAACTGACTTTGCGATGTTAAAATATAACTGCATGCCGAACTGAAAGCCTGTGTCCAGCTAGCAGTCGGCTCAGCTCTCACTGTGGGCCTTTATGATGAACAGTATATAATGAACCGATAATTAGCTAACTGTATCATGTGTCTCCCTTCAGGCAGGAGAACTGAGCCGAGTCTGCGGTCGCCCTACGAGTCTGGATTCTCCATGACAGTGAGTAATAAACCATTAGGATTAACAATCTGACTCCACGTACCCCGCAATTAAGCACCGTGACCTTTTACTACTAGAGGCAATTATAACTAACTTACATTGTAAGGTTAATGAAAGCACAGTTTATCATGGGTATTAATGGCAGTGACATGATGAATGCGTGATTACATGTATCTGTGTGTGTTGCAGGAAATCGACCCTGACAAAGATTACACCATCCCTCGCCCTCAGACCACCAACTACAACGAACCTTATGATGAATATTATGGACGTGATTAAAATCAAATTCATTTTCTGTCTGATGAAACTAATACCAAAGCCAAAGCTGAGGATGACCCAACTCCTGCACTAATCTGTACTTCAAGCACTTGGCACAAAAAAAATAATGTTTTTCTACTTTTCATTTCCTTGTGCAAATGTAAATATTTCTGCGTAGTGTTATGAGAAATGTTATTTCTAATCTGTCAGCAGGATGTAAAATCCTCCGTCCCACAGAGAAGAAAGAAAGAAAGAAAGAAAAAAAAAGAGTCAGCAGTGTGACTCATCTGCTTGAGTTTCATCATGGAGGCTGGATGGGTTCAGATAGTCCAGCTTTCTGCTGGCGGGAAATCCACATCACAAATACTTAGGGGAAGTGAATCTTTATGATGGCGTGTGTGGTGTGCACATTCTGTGCTAGCCTGAGATGGTATATAATAGCCCTGAGGTGACAGAGGAGGCGTGAAACTGTCACTCTGAAGGTGCCAAACTGCTGAGCGGAGCAGAGGCATCTGTGAACGGTAGAGAGGAGGGATGAAAGGAGGAGGAATGAGAAAAGAGGAGAGAGAGAGAGAGAGAGAGAGAGAAAAAAAACAGAAGAGGAGAGGATGGGAGATTAGATGAGATGAGACAAGACAGGAGGAAGATAGGACAGGAGACCTGTCAGCACTGTGGGAGGCTTGTGCCATTACCGATTAACATCTCCATATTCAAAGTTACATTACAGTCGCTGGATGCTGTGCTGCAGCAAAAGCAGTAGCTGTGTTCTTTGTACATAGAAAGATACGAGGAATACAAGGTATACCTCTTTTCCACAAAAGATATTTCAATGTTTTTTATACACACTAGTGGCAACTGTTGTCAATAAAAAGGTTCATCTACAAAAGCCCGGATTTGATCATAATTGTCTCAAAGAACCTTTGCTTCTTCCGCTCACATTCTGCACAGATGGCAGACCAAAGGCCAATTACTCTCTCGTCCAGAATCAGTGCCATGCCTCCAGGCACCTGCTGCAAACCGAAGCCTCAACCTCACAGGGAGCAGAGTGGCAGTACCACAGCTACACCACCAGGGGGCAATGTCTAGGCATAGCAAGCGAGGCTGACCTGGCTCAGGCTGGATGGGAGGAAACTACTGAGAAGTGCTTAACTTTTCAACAACTATACTGCCATGTTAAAGAGAAAGACTGGTGTTACAGCAGCAGTGTCATACCAATGTAATGTCCATACTATTTACACAATAGCCTGGAATAATTAATACTACTAAAATCCATGTACAGGGTTCATGCAGTTTGTGGTGGTCTGCTCTGCATGTTTATTTTTCCCCCAGTGGCCTGTAGTGACTCCACCATCCACAAAGGTCAATTCCACACTCCAACAGATACAATCTTCACACATCCCTCCCCTCTTATCAGACGGCCTTCAATCTATTCTTCCAATTAGCCCGACTTCAATTACTCACAGAGAGCATGCCATCAAATTGGCAATTGGCCTCTTGTGCATTAGAGCAATTAGCAGGGATATGAGGTTTCCCGTCACATCCAACCCATTTACGGCCATTAACTCCAGATGCAATTAAAGATTGTTCCAGATTGTTCCCCTTGGCAGCGATGAGAAAGTCGGAGGTGTTGGTGAAGCTCGTCGCGCAGCAGATTTGGTCTGGAGGAACAAAAGTCAAGAGTTAACAGAAAATGCAACCCAGCCGAGCAGTATTAATCGTGTGCAATTGTTGCCTCCATCAGTCATCTGACTCACACAAGCTAATGCACCACTGAGAGGGTAGAAGTTTCTGGACAGTCAGAGAAGTAAGTGATTCTTGTTTGGCCTGTAATCAAAAGGTTGTAACAATCCTCCTACCTCCTATACCATACACCTCTAATCAGTTCTGCTTTATCTCCTTCTGGTATGAGGGGTTTTGTACTATTTAAAGCAGCCTCTCTCCTGATTGGATAACCTCATTCCAACCAACACGGGAAAGAAAATGATAAGACTCAGACAATCATGGGAAGGAAATCACATAATGGTTACCAGCTCCAAAATCAAGAAAAATATCTGGGAATGTGCTCTATCACCTCCTGATAGCCGTTACGTACGAATGCTTGGGACAACAATGTTAAACCTGAGAAAGGCCCAAGGTAATAAGTATCCAAAACCAGTATAAAAACCAAACAGTTTATTTATTATATACATTCAATAATAATGAAGAGAATAAACAGAAGGCAGACACAAGGATGGCAAAATAAAACATTGTGAGAAAAAATACATGTCACTTATTGAAAAAAAGAATATCACTTGGATAAATGAGCTTTTAAGAGCATGTGACATTAAAAAAAAAAATCCACATGCAATTCAAACCCATTTATTAAATCCCTGTACAAAAACTCCCACTGGGTTGACTTGGGCACAGTGCAGGGGAGTCGGGGGTCAGCGGCTGAGGATAACTTTAGCCTCTGTGTTTTTCCCAGCACAGTTATTCTGTAGCCTTGGAAAAGAAAGTAAGATTTACTCCAATTAGAAGAGTCGAAAAACCAGCAAAAGCAACCCACGGGAGTCGCTGCAGCTGAATCACACTCGCAGCTCGATAAGGACTACACCACCTCTACACCAGCTTTTGCCACCTGGACGAGTGAGGTGGAGATGCTGCTAAATGAGCATCTCTGTGGGCAGGTTCACTATAATAGTACTCTGTAGCAGGCCCTGCTGCCAGATCACCAGCCTCAACAACATGTAGAAACTTTTTCATTTAAATTTTATTTTTCTTACATACGATCTTAAGGCATGATTATCTTTTAATGGGCTGATGTCATCATTGTTATAATTTTGGAGACGCACAAGGGTCCAGAAATACCATATTAAACTTTACACATCTGATATGACTGGTGATTACCACGACGACCACAGAGGCACAGAGCAGAGATAACCCAGATTATTGAAGCGGACCGAATTGGCCTCCATAAAGCGACTGCGGGGGCCCCTTGCCTCTCTCCCCTCCCCACCCAGACACTCCGTACTGGACCTTTACTGAGATTCCTCCATCACTTCTGTCCTGAATTACATAACACCCGAGTTCTTTCTCCCCTCCTGCTATGTAAACACCCCATCCTCCTCTTTATCTTCCTCCTCCAGCACTAGGATTTGAACTCATGCACAAATGAAAATATTCTCTGACGGACGCCCTTCCTCTCTCACAAAAGCATGCATAGCAACACTTATGATAATACTTGTAAGGGATAATAAGACAATAAAAAAAAAAGAAGAGGTAATGCGCGTCGAAAATACTCATTGGACCTACTGCACACAGTTTTCACAATCATACAAAACAACATTAGCCCTGCTCACACTCTCCGCTCCACCCTGAGCGCACTGTATCCCCTTGCCAAAAAAAATTTAAAAAAAGAAAAAAAGAAAAGAAAGAAAGAAAAAGAAGACAGCAGGGGATGTTGTTATACTGTCAGCTAATGATTAATGGCTCAGCTTCTCACCTTCACCATCACTGCCACAATATCCCTCGACTAACCACCCACACATTGTTTCATTGTTCAAAAGGTGGCCACTGCTGGGCCACAGGGCCCTTTCGACATTGTGTGGACGTTTCTCCCTCCATTTACTTTGCCTGTAATTTGGCCCCGCTGGCAAATGCAATTCAAAATATCCTCGTGTCTACCTTTGTCTTTCAGCATGCATATCCCTCATGACTCCATCTGCTCTGATTTCCCTTGTCTGCAGCAAACACCTCTGCATGTACAGCGTGTTCATGTGTTAATTTAAAGAAAAGAAAAAAGAGAGAGAGTGAGACAAATTAGTGTGTGGAGCCAATCAAATTTCTAAATTCCCCAAATTGCTGCAACCGTTTAAACATGTTCTCTGTGTTTTTTGGAGCTTCGATGACATTTCCCTGGGTGCCGTTTCAACACTGTACTGAAAAATACAGCTTCAACCCACAGAAAAACAATATAACATAAAGTAAAAGGCAAAAAAAATCGACCTCAAAGATAAGAAATACATCAGGACCAAAAATGTGCTTTCTTCAGTAAAATCTTTGGAACCAAAAAGGCAAATAATAGCAACAACAACACAGTGAGAGTTATATGGAGATGTAATACATAGGACAGAGACTTGGTCTATAAATTGTCTGCTTACAAGTCCTTTTATGATGCCTTCAGAAAGACCGGTAAAGAGAACTTTAAAACTATTCCGAGCAAACACTCCCAGAGAGCATGATGAAGGATTTAAAATTACAAAATGATGTGGACAACTAGTGAAAACAAGGAATATAAATAGAAAATTCTCATTACTTCAACACTCCCATTACATGGCTGCAATGTCTTTGTTTCAGCGGGCTTCACTCTATTCTAATCTGGGCTGTTCTGTTGGGATCTACTGTTCTGCTGAGTTGAGTTCAGACACCATTTCCACGCACAGAGCAGCTCTGCCTGAAGCCTGTAGGCATAAATATCTCAATTGGCCAGGAGGGATTCCCATTTGGCTGACTGGCAGATGATTAGTTTCCCATGTGGGTGTTTCCGCTTCAAATCTGCTTTGCGAAATCTAGTTCATTTGTGTTTGACGGTTCCATGTCCATCTGAAAAATGTCTGACGGTTCAGGACGTAGAAAGAAATGTACCGCGTCCTTTTTTTTTCTTTTTTTTTTTTTTCTTCTTTTTTTGGAAGATGAGCAGATCATGGTTGAGCCTTTGAAGTGAAGTGCAATGAATTCTCAAAATGGACATACACACAGGGTCAGTTCGCAGCTGAAAGGGGGTAGAAAGTGATTCAACATCCCATCTTAGTGTTGCACTTCTAGTAATAAATGGAATATGTGTGGACCAGCAGTAAGGACAACTTAATGGCTCTGTCACTGAAAATAATGGACAGTTTCAACACGTCCACATTATATATATATATATATGATGACATGTCTATGCAACTTCTTATCAATGGCAGCAAAACAGAATCGATGAAAAGAAAAACTGAGGTAATGCAGAAAAAACAGTCACTTGGTTTTTTTCCTTGTCATTCTCTCGCCTTTTTTTTTTTTTAAGTTTCTTTTTTTAAACATTAGTTTTTGTTTTCTTGCATTTCCTTTTGACACTTGGGGGAAACTGGGAAATGTTGGAAAATGACAAAAACAAGAGACTTTTCCCCATGTACTGTTGTTCATAGTTTGTCGTTACCGGGACAACAGTGGTTTCTGTCAGTCCGATGCTCCCAAGTTCCCTCCGGCTGAATGTTCGGTGTTCCAGCTTTGCAAAATAACAAGAATAAATCCTACTCCTTGTGTACTGAGCAGCCAGAGTCTGATTCATTTTTTTCATTATTTTACCACAATGTTAAACCAGAGGGACGTCTCTGCTGTGAGAGGGACGCTTTACATCAATGTAGTGTTTAAAAACATAAGTACCTCTGTTTTATATTTTTAGTAACGCTGTGCTGTGGCAGTTCTATCATTCTGTGCAGGTCAACACTAAAGGAAAATGTAAACTAGAGGACTAGAGGACGTTTTGAATGTTATGTGTGTGTATACAGGTCTGATTAGGTCTTATAGGGCAGTGGATATACTGTAAGTTCAGAAACTCTAAGGAGAAAAGGTTTGTAGTGTTCAGGATCACACAGGAACAGTAGTCTTTCTCCTTCCAGGTCTCATAGTGTTTCTAAAAACCGTCCTAAATTGTGCCACGTAGATCAAAGTAGTAGGCTCCAGCTTTTTATGTGGGAGACAGTCCTGGTAGTTTGTTTTTTTGTTTTTTTTTCCCCCCATTGTGTCCATGTCAGCGACAGAGTACAAGACAAAAAGACTTTGAGTTGATGATGTGGCAATGACCTCTCTCGCCACAAAAAAAAAACCCCAAACAGACTATCACACACACACAAAAGAAACAAAACAAAACAAAAAACAAAACAAAAAAACAAAACACACACACACGCACACACACGAGTTGTCACTATAGTCCGCCTGCAGGAAACTGGAGGGAAGCTCCTGCCAAACAAAGAGCTTGAAAAAGTGTTTTGGAGCGATGTGAAATTCCTTGGGTGTGATTTGTGGTTTTTTAGTATGGAGCAAACCTACTGTATCCTGCTCGGTATAAACTGGCCTGCAAGAGACAGAGGGGACAACACAGTCATACAGCGGCAAAAATGAAGTTACAGCTATATGCTGCTGTTGTGAAAACATAACACAAATATCTAGAGTTTATATATATAAAATACAGTCAATACACAATGTTCTACTACAAATGGCCAAATTATACATTTATTGACCAAAGTTTGACCCTGTTCCAGTGAAGAGGGGACACAAGTGGACCCAAAGAAATGCTTCACATGGTCAGACCCTTTTCAGGACACCCCCCCCCTACTGTGTAGCGTACAACTGCCCCCTTAAAAAGAATGAATTTATGTCCTGGTTGTTTTGTAAAGCTTGTGTCAGTTTTCTCACCATGGCTCCCACTCCATAAGCAGCAGCAGCTGGAGTTAAAGCGTGGTATGGATCTGTAGTGTACACCCGGCCATAACTAGCAACACAAACACAACACATGGGAAATGACTCATCTGAGTTACAAAAAAAGGACAAAATGATTAAAAGGTACCCTACTTTGATTTTGGGACCAGTATTCATGCTATTATGCAAAGCTGTAGGCTGTTTGTTGATGTGTGTCCTGGGTTGACCTCACCTGTCACTGTAGGCGGCAGCTGCGGCGGTTGCTCCGGTTACGGCTGCGGGCTGGGCGTAGCGATAGGCAGCGGCGGCAGCAGCAGCAGGGTAGCCTCCCTAGAGACACACGCACACACATACACACACAAAACAGAATTAAGTCACATGTCTCTGAGGAAGAAGACACCTGGGCTAAGGTGTGTAAATGGGGGGGAGGGGTCTAATTTAGAGATGGAATATACTGACATTTAATTCTGAGAAATAATTTTTAAAACAATTTTGTAGTTATAACACTATCATTACTGTATACTTTCAATGTATATATATATATTATTTTAAGCATGATCAATGGTATATTTCCAATACACTGTGTTTAAATTATGGATATACCTTTCCTTGTATTGAGAAAACTTTTTCCCAGCATTTACAATAAATGAAATACAGTGTGCGTCAGTATATTGCATTCCTGTGTGGGGACAGAAGGAGGTGGTGTGGTGTTGGATGTGGGACAAGAAGTGCTTTATCAGTGAGACAGAGAGAGGAAATTGGACTGTCGAGCTTGAGTTAGATTGTATTATTATCACTACAGGAGAGAGGGGAGGTAAAAACAGTGGAAGAGAAACTGTTCACACAGTTGAGGCCATATTGAGACCTCATTGTCTCGTCAGGACAGAAGATTCAGGTAATGAGTGGATATGTCAAGAGAACACCTGCAGTTTGAGGACACTAAGGGATGCTAGAGTCTGACATGTTTATGGCCAAAACAGCATTTGTTGTTGTTATTATTATTATTTGTGTTCTTACACATGGATTCAAGAGAAAGAAAACAGAGAGGAAGGTGGAAAAAAAAAAAGGTCACACACACAAACACACCCACACAAGCCTATGCTGACACTAAAAATCATCTCCTTGCACTGAGACTGCATGCATGACCCAAAACACAATTCAAACCTACTCAGAAAAAAAAAAGAAAAAAGAAAAACATAACGCCACTGCATTTAGACCTGATCAGAACAGAGCACAGCAAAGCACAACAGAAACACCCCGGCATTCTCTGAGACGCCTGCAGGACATGGAGCAAAGGCAGAAGGGTGGGATAGAAAAAACGGGCTTATTAGAGGGGGGAGAGAGAGCAAGGCCTTCTGGGTGAGTGCAGGGAAAGGAGGACATGGAACAGTAATACAGTATGTCTGCATGCAGCAGCTGATCAGCACATGCTTCAGTAATCATCCTAGGAGGGGTCAGGGGGGTTAATTCAGGAAGAGACCATGTTCTCCGTTTAAACTTGAAGGATTTGAGAGCATCTCACACCGCGGGCTAACACAGACAGGACCTTTGCTGCGAAGTGCTAGCCTCCAATTTCAAAGGAATAATCTAAGAAACCTTTAGCTTACGATTTGTTCTTTTATTTTCCTTTTTTATATGTGTATTGTCATTTTTGCCAAAATAAGAGACCAAAGAGATCAGGCTCTCTTTTGAACAAACTGGAAGGAAAAAATATACACTTGGTACAATTTAGTAGTTTAGTAAACAAACAAACAAACAAAGCCCATCCCCCACAATCAGGAAAAAAAAGGGCGCACATTTCAGTGAGTTAGTAGAAAAATAAAGCACAATTCAAAGTAGTGGTATTCTTTTTTATAACAACTAAAAGACAACATGTTCCAGATCAGATCAGAAGATGATTCATAAGATCAGAGGAAGTAGTACAGTAAAAACAATGCACACTGTGGGTTTGGTGTTGAGTTGACCCTACCTGAGGCAATCTGGGACTAAGGACTGAGTCCTGAAACACTAGTCTATAGAGAGAACAGAAACAACCGTTGTCAACCTGGATACACACACACACACTCACACACACACGCACACAGACACGCTCTTGTTCATATGTTCGCACACTCAAACACTGATGCACGCTGCCGCATCCGCCCACAGAGCAGCCTTTGTAGTGGTGTTTGAGACCCTTGATCCTATCACTATGATTTCACAGCTCTGCTTTTTCCAGCCTACTTTGACCTAAACTGGGTTCAAACTGCATAGTAACGCAGCATATTTTTGTCACAGCAAAAACTAATAATAATGATTAAAAAAAAATAACGCCTTGTATCATAAAGGATGTTGCCTTAATTTGTGACTGTGCTGTGCTGTGCTTTTTCACTGTGGGCTCATTCACCTTTATGCAGGCAGCTCTGTGCAGGGCATGACTGGACGCACATGCAGAATCACCCCCAGAGGAAAAAGAGCAGGAGAAAGGTGTGAGGGCAGGGACAGAGAGGGTGTGTCCGTGGGAGGTGAGTTTACTTACATATAAGTCCGCAGCTCCGTAAAACCCATCCTGATACACCACACTGAGAGAAGAAGAAAATGGGAGACACAGGGGGGGAAGGGGGGGGGGGGGGGGGGGGGCAAAGTAGGAGGGAAAGGGGGGGTGATGTAGTGGAGGAGGGGGTGGTGCAAATGGAGTGGTGCACAGTCCCAAAAACCAGAGTAGATGAAGGTCACAACACAGTAAAGACAAAAGAGGGAACAGGAAGAGAGAGAGAGAGAGAGAGAGAGAAGGAGAGAGGGAGGGAGAGAGAAGAGTAGTTATTTCACACCCATGCAGCATGCAGAGGAAATACAACTTCCATTTACGCTCCACAACTGAAACCAAACACATTAAACTACAGACTCGTGGGGCTAATAGATAAAGTTCATTGTATTGAAATGAGACCATAAACTGCAATTCTTCCCCAGCTACGAGAAGAATCAAAGGCAGCGAAGGCCACTTTGAATGGATCATTTTATGGGGACATAACGTCTGAAGCAGTTTCCAGTGGAGCAGATATGGAGAGGGTATTTCCTGCAGCCCCCAATTTCACTTTGTTTAGCTTGATTTGAATGTCATCATAGTAAGCAACCGCAAGGCCATTAACCAATCAATTCTGCTTTGATCTGAATATCATAGCAGTCATATCACCCCATTAGCCAATCATCACAGCACAGCAACAACATGCACAGTAAATGTACCGAAGGCACAAAAAAAAAAAAAAAAAAAAAAAAAAACACATCACAGTAAATGTGAATAATTTGTAGCAAATCTGTGAGCAGGGTGACTGCTTCTGCATAATGACTGAATGTGGTTTGTGTGTGTTTATGCAAATCGGCTGATGGTGGTATCTGTGTGTTTATTCAAATGAACCTTCAATGGTGCAATCCCATCAGTGTGTCATACTCCACTGAATAGCTTGTGAACTGACTGACAATGTGCCAGTTGGACTGCTGGAGAGAGTGAAGTGTGAATAATGTTTGAGCATGAGAAGTGTATGAGCACAGCTGTATTAAACAGAGACCTGGTCAAACAGATTCTGAAAATGGCATCCACCAGGTGCTTCTTCAATAGATGTACCAGGCACTAAACAAAACAGCTGACTGTAACCGTTTTATCTCCAAAGTGTTTTCCATAAAACACAAAGATCTGGATCCGCATGTGAAGTCAACAGCTCTTGTTTGGAAGCGGTGCGTATTTCTTACCCAGGGTAGGCAGGGATGGCAGGCTGAGGCACAGCGGCCCGCACGGCACTGTAGATGGGCCGGCCTCGGCCCCTGAGGTGGGCACCGCGAAACGCTGCAGCTGCTGTTGTGGCCGCTGCTGCTGCTGAAGGGTAGGGAAACCCTGGGACTGGAGGAGGAGGACAAAAAGGGGTAAGGAAAGAGGTGGAGAGTAGGAGAGAAACGTGGAGTGAATGCAAAAGTATTTGGGAAAGAAGTATAGATAGGAAAAGGACAAGGTGAATAGATAAATAAGGGGAGGCCAAGGATGAATTAAAGAGCAGAAAGGAATAATTCAAATATAGCCTTGAAGGCTTCATATCACTTAAAGTCTCAGAAGAAAAACGCTAGTCAAGCAATGCATAGGAATGTGACTTAAATTCAGAACAGGCTGCACAGACTGTTTTTATTGTGGGTGAGGGAGATGGAGACTAGCCTTACCTGCGTAGAGCTCTGGCCCGTACACGGCCCCCACCATGGGACTCAACTTCCACCCTGCTAACAGTCACACAGAGAGAGGTCAGGTGGCAGTTTACAAAGCGTGTAGGCTCTTAGGCCGTGTTCAGACCCGGGGTTAACATGCGTCTGGGGTGATCCAATCACAAGTGGACAGCTCTAAGTACTCGAGTTCACATCTGGCATTAAAATGTGTCCACATGCGTCTCCAGTGATCAAATCTCATTTCCACACTATATGCAAAAATAAACACGTATGTCAGTTCTGTGGCCATATACAGCCCAGACCACCTCCAAATGTGGTCTGAGTGACTGGATCTTGAACGTGTCCTCAGTGCATCTTGGGTACATGCACATGTGCCGATTCCAGGTCTGAACAGGGCCTTATGTGCCTGCTGCACTTCAACATACTGTAGTATGGTGTCTTCTACACAAACACATTTTACACATGAATTTCTCTTCACCATTAGTCATTCAGTTATTCACCTTTATTGCTGGCATTCAAGGTTCACTAGGTGTTTGAAGACCAGTTTTACTGATCAATACTTGGTAAGAGGACGCAAAAGGAGAAACCAGTGAACTGTCAAGCACGGCTGAGGTGAAACACCCAGGAAGCAGCACAGACACAGGACTCAGCTCTGGCTGAACTTTTTGCTTGGGGGGGGGGGGGGGGGGGGCTACAAATGAGCACGGCCATGACAGATGAACATTAGGGATAATGGGTGACCTGGACAGGTGCTGTAGGTCGACAAATGGTCTGATCTAATTGCTGCGTGCATAATGGGACACAGACCAAATCTTTGGAGCAAATCTATCTTCAAACACAGCAGCAGTAAGCTGTGTGAGGGTTTTTTTTTGTTCCACACTAAATCAGCAATAAAACTGCTGTATTTTGACACTCTCTGAAAGTAACTTGACACTTCTCGAGTTTTTACACACAATTATGTTACTCAAGTTATTCAAGGAGATTTGAAACATACACAATGTCTTCTACTACACTAAAAAAGAATGTTTGTTCTAAAGTTAACTAGTTTATAACAAACAAGTTACACTGAATTGCAGGATGGTGGGGAGACCCCTCTGGCTCTTATTCTGGCTTTTAGTTGTATTTATTATTTCCCCTTTTATCTAATTAAGCTAACATTGTTACACAATTCCTTAATGGAAGATTATTTGCAGAACACCTGTTCTGTTGCACTCCTCGCTCTTTTCGTTCCTGCTCGACACGCTGTTAAGTTGATCTGGAGAATGTGAGCTAAATTTTAAAGTCAACTGACATCGTGGCTGGTAGGTGGTAGCAAAAATAACAAAACTAAAATAACCTGCATGAATCTGGTTTGCTGATGGCCTTACAGAAGGCAGTCTACAGCACATCCTACGGGGAGGGAACACTGTGGATATGTTGTGTAATCTACCCAAGCCTACGTCTGCCTACTCCTGTGTAACTATGCTGTTTGGATTATTAGGCGGGGGCCACGGTTCATTGTTAGTGTGTGTGAGTTTGGTCGTTACCATAAGGCAGTGTGCTGAGGGCCTCTCCGTTAGGATAAGGGCTGACCATTTTCTTGTTAGTCATCACCCTGGCGGTGGCGTTATTCACCTGGGGATGGAGGAGCAGACGGTCAGAGACACAGACAACAAGTCAACACAGGAAACTAAAGCAGCACACTGACTCAAACAAAGATTATTATATCACAAGGCCGGAGCTGATACACGTTTATTTACATTTTTTTTTAAAAGTAGAATTACATTCAACATGCCTGCTGCTATGTGCTGCTATTATGTTTGACTATGTTTTTCATATATCTTTGTATTTAATTTTATTTTCTGAGTTCATGAAAGGAGAACACTGGTGTCATTTTGAAGCTATGGCCCATTTACTTGTGTCAACATCTGGTTTACATTTCCCCCAAACATTCTTCCTTATGTGATTAGTCTGTAACATAGCCTTGTTTTTATCGTTAGGTTGCACACGTGACGTTGTCACTGTGTGATCAGTGTGGAAGAGACTTACTCCTGACGAGGCTGCTAACTCTTTCAATGGTGTGTGTCTGTGTGTTTATGTTGCCGCACATTTCCATGTTTGCGTGTAAAGTGGGTGGGGGCTGTTAAGGGGATTTTTTTTTTAGTCATCATGCAATTAAAAGCGAGTTGCCCAGTAGAGATTTGGTGATTCACTGTGGAGAGATATGAGGGCTGCCATGGGCAACACTGGTTAGGTTGCTGCTGTGACTACACATAAAGGGGGGTGAGGACACAGCAAAGGAAACTAAGCTGTATTTTCCTTTTTTTTTTGGCATGCACAGGTGAAAGTGTGGTGGATTTTTTGATGTGTGTGCGCATGTTCTGTGCATGCTGGCTGATATTTCAGACTAATGCTTAGGCCTTTCAGTCCAAGATGGCCGCTAATCTCCTCTCTGAGCTTCAAAGGCTCACACTCCGGTCCCTTGATCTATCCTCATCTTCCTTTGATGGGCTTTAAGAGAAGGAGATTGTACCTCTCCGTAATAACCCATACTGTCCGAGTACGCTGTTGAAGCTCCACATCTGACTGTGTGACAAGCTAAAGATTAATGACCTTTTGGCTAGATGAGGGGAGAGCGTGCGTGCATGTGTGTGACAAAGAAGGAGAGAGACACTGAGGAATGAGAGTGCTTGTGTGTACATACCCACAGCACTCCCATTTAGAAGACCATTAAGGCCTCAACTGCCATTCCCAGTGCCTCTCTCAGTGAGTCACGTTCTTTATCTGCCGAGCTTCATTCAAATGGAAATGAGGTTTACCTCATTTTTCCCTCATTGCAAATGACAAGGTCAGTGGCAAACGATTCAATTAGCCTAGCCTGGCTAGCTATCTGACGCAACTGTCCACGGATGTCTGGGAGGAGAGGTTTTGAAATGTAAATCGTGTTAATGAATCAAATTAATGTCAACATTTTTTTAGGTATGACAGTGAAAATTTGTCCAGACTTGTGAGATGTTTTATGTTGACTGGCAACACTTAATGATATAGTTTAGCCTACACTGATGGTGGGCAATCACTTCTGTTTCTACAGTATTTGCACCTGTGTTTGTGTAATGCACAATTAATGAAACTGGGTAAACGGCTGACAAGAACACATGCAAATCAACAGAGACCAATATGGAATATGGAAGGCAAATCTCAAAGTGTTAATGATTAATAAAACATTCAGCCTTTCTCGTCCCACTTTTGCCCTCCCAGTCCAGCCTGAGCAATAAACCCGGACAAAATGAAGTCACATTTCCATATGAAACCAAACTTGTGGGGTTTACATACCTAAAAAGAAATATTAAAAATAAATACAAGGGAGAGGGAGAGAAAGAGGGGGTGCAAAAACATTTGTTTGACAAAATTAATAATCATATAACACAGAAATTAAACGCAGCCAAATATGGGCGCATCACATGACCAAGAGTGAGTAATAAACCAAAAAAAGTAAAAATTCAGCCAATCAGCAAGCGTTGGATGCAGCATAGAGACCAATCAAAACAATCGCAGCACTCCCACATCAAACACATACGAGACAAAGATGGGACAGGTACGTTAAGAGGAAGGGATGCAGGTGAGAAGTAAAGAGACAGAGCCAGTCCATATACAAAAACAGGAGAACGTAAAGATGGAGTGAAGAGAAAGAAGAAAAAAAAAGGGAGAAAGTTTACATGAGCAACACAAAAAAACTAATAACAATTACTGTTTAAAACACAACATATATACCAAGGTGCATCATTCAAATAAAGCAATTAGATTTGGTGACCATTCTCCTGAAAATCTCATTATATGTGGTGGGTTGAGAAACAGAGCACCAAAGGATGGAGGGAACAGAGAGAGAGAGAGAGAGATAAGGTGAGAGAGAGAGAGAGAGAGAGAGAGAGAGAGAGAGAGAGAGAGTGAGTGTGTGTGTGAGAGAGAGCAATCCTCATTCCCAAAAAAGGAGAGAAATAAAATAAACATGAGACACTATGCCAGGCATTAGAACCGTGTGTCACAAACTAAGGACCAGTACACTACGACTACTACTACTACTACAACTACTAATACACAGACAATCCACTACAAGAAAACCAAACCAAAAGAAAAAAACAAAATGGCGGCATAATAGAGACCCAAAAACACAGCGAGGTAAACCCCATATCGGTTTAGAGATGCATATGGTGACAAAACACTGGGGCTGTGTCCGAAATCACTCCCTCATTCACTACTTCCTATTTAATAGACAACAAACTGAGATTTCAGACACTGAAACACTTACTCATCGTTATCACTTTGCGTCATCACTGTCAGCTGTTGAGCAACTGTAATTTCTCCATCTATAGAATATGATGCAATGCATTGTAGGATTTTTTTTTTTTTACAGAAAGTAACATACATGCAATGGAGATAATATTTTTTAAATGTTGTTGTGGATTGTTTGAGGACACTCTGTAGTGGACACATTTACACACTCAGATTTCGGACACTCGGACAAAAGGGCGGAGCATAAATGTAGTGCACTACACAGTAAGTTGGGAATGATTCAGAAGTGATATGGGACACAGCCTGGCTGATTAGATAAGCGACCAGCCAGTTGCACCAGCTGTTCGTAAGTTCAAACTTAGCCTACTTCAAACCTGAGTGTCTACTGCGTTAGCTGTTACTAAATATCTACACACACCAACTGCCAAGTGTTACTGATGTTGCAGTTTGGTGAACCAACTAACCAAACCAATGCTAGCTCGCTAATATGTGACCCATTAAGAGCAAAAAGTAAGAGGTAATATGGGATAGGGTCAACATATATGACCTTAAACTCTCAAATAAATGCTTTGTAATAAAGTGTGAGAACACTACTCACACTGAAGCGCACATATTTCTCCATGTACACAGGCATAACAAAACAAAGTGACGCCTGTCATTTTGTAAGTTATGTCAGCTTCCTGTTCCTGTGACCCCCTGTTTTTGTAGTTGTTTACTCTTGATTGACTGGACAGCACTATAAGTGTTTGTTAGCAACCAATTAACAATTAATTCTTAATGTTTTTACAAACTAAGTAGTTTCTTTAGTTTTAATGGTGCAACTCCATTTTTCAAGAATAAGAATAACTTTATTGGCTGCCACAAAGCAACAGAAAACTTTCATTGACAAGGCTCAACAATAACTAATTAATGCACATAATAATGGGTTTATGAATAGCTGGTGCAACCCAATCCAGATCTTCAACAGCATGGTTTTTGAACATATTTTTCTTTTTACATGAATTAACATAAGATCCCCAATGCACAGTTCCAGTTTAATTTTTAATGGCAAGACACAGTGTGCTAGTCTGCGTATGTACATTTGGAAGGTCTTTGTCTTAGCAGAACAGACAGGCAGGAGTGTTACGGCATTTTTCGAATGCACATCGTGTCCAGTTGGCTAACATCTGACAAAGTACACTATGCTAAAAGCAGGCAGGTCAGTGAAATAAAGAAATTCAAAACCAGAACAGCGTTATTTACCCTGCAGCTCGGGGTCTGCATTCATTCAAAGCAATCGTAGGCAGCAACAGGGAGCAAAGCTTCATATTACTTTTGATTTCAATTAATTAGGAAGATGAATACTAAATACATTGAGTCCAATGGAGAATTAATCAGATGGATTGTAGATAGCTGTGTGATTGCATAGAGGAGGGTGATTACATTCGGTCATTCCCAGTGAGGTGTTAATGACATGGTGGGGGACGGACATGTGGAGAAAATATTACTGCTAAAAGATCCAATGTGTTGAAAGATGCTGTGTCCATCTGTCTGTGTGCCTGCGGTACTGTGTTGTGCACTGTAAAATTACATAATACCAATAGCTTTCTAGGGCATTACACTGCGTGGGCCTATGATTATCACATTCTGGTGAGTAGAAATGCAAAGTCTAATATTGTAACTTCACAGTATACTGTACATAATACTGTATCAAATGCCCATTTCAGGGGTGGGGTGGGAAGGGGATCAGTTCAGTGATAGATGTTTGTACACAACTTACCGTTGCCGTAGAAACAGCGAGTGGTTACCGTGGAGACTGACAACAACACACAGAAGTCGTCAGGGAAACAGAAAAAATATAATAAATAAAGGAACAAATAATCCTAGTAACAAAAGAAACCTAAATGCCCCCCATTATTGCCCCCATGTGAAATTAAAAAACCTGATAGCAGCAGTGTTACAGCTCAGAACAGAATATAAGAGAAAGGAGAAAGAGGAAGAGAAGGGAGAGAGGATGCTAGCTCTCAAGGCCTAACAGAGCTCTGAGCATCATTACAACAATCAGACCAGTGACAGGAAGGCATTTGGTGCTCTAGAGAACAAAAGACACGGTACAGGAGAATGGAGATACGGGGTAACCTTGCCTTAACCCCAAAAAACTAGCCTACTGAATGCACAATACAGTGAGGGACTGAGATGCAGAAATTTTAAACACCTCCGAGGAAAGGTCAGAAGAGCAGATTCAAATGCACACCACCCTCCGTCGTAAGAGCAGAATAGCAAAGGTTGGTTTAATGCTGTCTGGGTCTATTCCAGTCAAAAGAACAAGCGGAGGTATTTTGGTTAGATGTTGCAAGAAATGACTCATTCTTGTGTGGAAAAGTTAGGCCACAAGAGAAGTGTGTGTGTGTTTGGAAATTGGTTGTTGGTAGAGTGGCTATAATTTCCAGTTTTTACCAGTCACCACAAAAGAACATACCGGAGGATAGTCAAACAATAAAAATAAGGCAGGAAATAACAGGAAACAAAATAGATGGAAAAATGTGAAAAAATAAGGCAGACGGAGATGATGGCAAAAACAAAAAGAACATTAAAGTTAGAAAACAACAGCTATAGATCATTTTCAAATGAAATACAAAATGACAGAAAGACAAACTTGACTGGCGACGAGAGAATGAAGGAATAAGGAAGAGAAAGAATGGAGCCAACACACAAAGAAAGGCCGAGGGTTGGAAAGGGCAAAGTACAAACTCTCTTTCCCCTTTTCTGTCAACCTTTTCTACATTTTCACTCATGTACAAAAGCAAGCACACACGGATACTCGCACATTTCATTCATAAATTTTTCCAGGGGCAAATCATGCAGTAACAGAAAGTTCTGATAACAAAACAAGACATGACTGGTCAATTCCAAAGCAGGGGAGCGGGGGCAGTTGGAGGGGTTCATCTATGAAACTGGGACACGAGGAGCTGGTAATCCTTCACCTCTGGCCACTGGCAATTCATCAACTCACAGTCAAATTCTTATCGATTCAAACTCTCGTAATAAGAATAATACTACTGCATAAAGTCATCCAAAATGTCCAAAATGTTAATGGAAATGACTGTTAACAGGCCCAGGCCAAGATGAGCTGAAGGCCAGCTGTGTCCCACTGAGGAGTGTGTGTGTGTGGCAGCAGCATTGGTTGGTGAGAGTGTGCATGGTAAGGCATGCAGAACCACAGGCACAACCTCTTCTCATCCTTTTCACCACATCCATGCCGTGCTGATGACACTCTTCACTCAATAGCCCCGCCCCAACCTTACATGCAGAGCTGCACCACTTTTGAAACACACTCAGACAACTCAGCTATTCTGTACAACTGTTTTCAGATGTCTGACTAAAACTCTGCGCTGCGGAGGAGCTCTCACTTCCCGTAACGCTCCAGCCACACACATCAAACCGCAAACACACAACCTTGGAGCAGTGGTTAGTGAATGGGAGTCTTAGGGGTTCTCCATGGTCTCTGTCTGTGTGCCATATCCTCTGCAGCCATGCGAGCGCTACTGACTGTGATCTCGTCCTTACAGGAGTTGCTACTTCCCTTCCACACTGTAGTTTGAAATGTGGACAAATCAAAACTTAAACTTGGTAGTCTGGCATTCCCAGAGATGGAACAGTTATTAAACTACTAATGCAATTTATCCAGCATACACCTTGCTGTTTTACGTATTTCCTTTTGGACCTACAATCTAGAGAAACTGGTAGGGAAACATTAAAACTGTGTAGCCTGAATAAATGAAATCTTGTTCTGTGTGAGCAGCATAAAATCCATGATTTCTGATCAAGGTTTGCAGCTGCGCAAATGAGACCATGCAGGGACCCCAATATACTTCCTGTACAGCGACTAATTGCAGCAAAAGAATGAAATGTGTGTACATATGTGAGTACACATATGTGACAAAATGGTTTGGAGAGAATTTCCTATCGTTAGCTTTGTTGGGTGACAGATGTTATGAGTGAGGACTACTTAACCATTTATGTTAGAGCATACACACAATCACAGCCATGGGTGGGTGGAGATGCATTGAGGTGTGTATATTTGTGAATAAGATACACACTGACATACCTATATATAGGCCTATGAGACTCTATATATAGAAATAATGGTGGTGAGATGGGATCACAGAAAAGCAGGTAGAGACAAAGTGAACTGTAGTTGGGCCACTTACATGGATACACTGGGAGCGCACAGGAAACTGACTTCTTCAAAGCGCAGAGTTTTATTCCAGACAAAGAAAAGTACAGTATGACTTTAAGCACAACAATTCTTTTTCTATTTCATATAGGCTACATACATGCACACTATGGGCAGCTAAGCTATGAGGAAAACTACTACCGGTAACTAACTCCCACTGGCATGCACCGAGAATAAGAAATGTCAGCACTCAAGTTAAGGTCAGCAATCTTTTAGAAAACTCTCAGTCAAAAATCATTCTAAGGATTCAGCTGTTCATTTTTTTTTTTTTTTCAATGAGGCACTCAGGTGCAACTGATTTCATGCTAACGGAACAAGTTCCATCACCAAAACTAATTCGTCAAAATAGCCAGTAGAGAATAAACATGCAAGAAAAAAATCATCCAGCTGTCTGCAAAACTGCCCCAGACAGGCTAAACATTTCCATATTAAAATACCAACCATGCACACTTAGGCTACATCGACTAAACCCATGCCAGTAGATAACAGTGAACTACAAAGTGACACACAATAATAGTAAAATATTTATGTATAACAATGGTATACAGTAGGCCTATATTTCAGAGTTTCTGAATGATAATATAAATAAATTATTACTCTTGTTATCTTTTGCTATCTTTGTCTCTGAAAACATACTTCAATAAACTCTGAAATGATATGACCAATTAAAGCAAGAGTTACTGCAGTAACGTCTGCAAGGAGGGAGAACTGCCAGAGAGCATTGCCTCAAATAGAAATGTCCGGCCCTTTCTCCTCAGTTGAAAGAATGTATAAACACAAATCCATGGTTCGTCCCGCGCCAGCCTTTTGTCTCTTCAAGCCCATGCACCATAAACAGACAGAAAGAAACACACTACAGACTCTTGCTGCTGGCCCCACCATGCAGCCGATACATGACCTGCTACAGCCCCACACCGCTACTGGAGTACCACAGAGTACATGCAGAGTGACAACTGAAAACACAGACAAAACTGCTCGCTGATTAATAAAAGTGACTGACATCATGCAGAACTTGGGAGGAAACACAGAATCAGATCAAAGCAATGTCAGGGACAACACAGGTTGTTGACTGATGCAGGGTACATTGGCTCCATCAGTATCCATTCAGCTTGCTGATTGACTGAGGGTGGCGGAGGGAGTACGTTGTACCGGTGGATGCAGGTGGCTGTCTTTCATTCTCGACCACACTGCAGCAGAACTGAGAGTAAAGAACTAAAAAAAAAGGGTCCAGCCAGCCTTATCCATCATGCAAGAACTGACTCACACACACCCACACACACACACCACAAGGAAATCACCACGGTAAGCCCATGCAGAAGTCTTGGCTTACAGTGGCTTGGGTCAAAAGATCCAATATGGACAACTGGCTGATTGAAACCCCAATTAAAGAAACATTGCTTCAATAAATAAATAAATCAGCACATGCTTGTGTTACAAATAAAAATGATATTTCATCAAATTCAAATAAATAACCTTAACACACATAGAGCTTACACACATAAGAACTCAAGTGTACAGATCTTTGGTAAGAATCCAGACTTCCATAAAGTGAACATGCGTCAGTGTTGCTGTGATTCCCAGCATGCTGCTGTTGCACCAGGAGCCATAAGCTTGTCACAACCACTTAGCCACAACACCGGGAGAGGGGAACACAGAAGGATTTCTACACTAGGGAAAAAAAAAAAATAAGAGCATCTGACGGCAATATGCCATGCATCATCCTTTCACTGCGTTCCTCTCGTGCCCTCCGGTGCCAACTACACAAACGTCATTCCAATTGTCACGGAAAAAGTCGTAACATCGGTGTGGCTACAAGTTGCGCATCAGAGGGGAAAAAAAAAAAGGTGAAGAGGCAGCAGCTTAATGTGGAAAAAAAAATGTTGCAGAGGGAAAGTACCCAGCATGCCTTATGTAGTGTTCTTACACCCCCAAACATTCCCACCACAACAACAAAACAAAAAAAAACAACAACAAAGAAGGAAGAAACAAGTCTTTTTAGATTTAAAAATAAAAAAAAAACATTGCAGAGGACCAGGGAGTGGGATACCAGTGGGCTGCATTAGAGCATATCACTAAAGGGAGGATGGGAGCTAGCTAGCAGTCAGTGATCAAGCAGAATTACGATGTCAGTACAGACAGAAGACAGAAGAGAAGGGGAGAGAGAGAGAGAGAGAGAGAGAGAGGAAAATTACCTCAATCTTACGACCTTCCACCAATGTGCCATGGAGCTTTTCCCTGGCTTTCTCTGCGTCTGCGCTGTTCTCAAATGTCACAAAGCCAAAACCCTGTGGTACACGGCAGAGGTTAAACAGGTTGGTGGAGAGTGACGGGCGCATGTTCATTGTGGAAAGGGAGAGAGGAGGTATCTGTGAATCTTTAGACCCTGGGGTGCCTTCTGACATTGTATAATAGATAACTGAAGATTCACAACAATGATCTCCAAAGGCACAAAGAGTCACAGGGAAAAAAAATACATGCATAGTGGGAATAACTGTCATCAGTCAAGGAGAAATTGTAATGTTGTTCCAGAAAATCAAGTGGTGTCTGTGCACTTACCTTTGAACCCCTCTCATTGAAAATAATCTCCACATCCAGAATCTTCCCAAATTGCTGCAAATGAATTTGAGAAGAGAAATTAGCCAAAACTATATATATTATCCAAGACAGCTATAATTTAGATCTTTGAGCTGTCTCGGGTTCATATCTCAGGCTTTTAGGGTCGATTTGCTGCAAAGTCAGAAGCTTCTGACATTGTGTAAGTTACAGCTACTTTGCACTAGGGGTCACTGTTATACAAAAAAAAACTTCTCACATTTCAGTGTGTTTCTGTTGGTCCGTTTGCCCTGAACTCTGCTCTGTACCCTTTTCCCCGCACTCACTTAGTCACTCATACTAACACACTGACACACATAGCAGCCAACTGCCCCTTCACAAGTACCCAGAGAGCACCCACGAGCGTCTTTCCTTTGTTACTTTTTGTCCGTCTCTACAACCCACCCCTAGTGCCGCAGCCCCTCTGCCAAAGACCCAGGGAGTCTAGACTGATTTATTGATCTTGTTAAAAATGAGGCTCCACCACATTCCCAGCTTCTTACCCCAAACATCTGCCTGAGATCTGGGTCCCGGAAGCGGAAGGGGATGTTTGAGACATGGAGGCGTTTGGGGGTCCCTTTGGCCTCTGTGGAGTCTCCTGAAGAGCCTCCTGCCCCTGTGCCTCCTGTACCGCACTGTACACCCGCCTCACCCTGGGAAGTCTCATCTGTCTTTCCCTGTGGAGGAGAGAGAGAGACATAGAGAGAGAGAGAAGAAAATGTGTTGAGGAAGGTGAGTGGTAGAAATGGCTTATGACCATAATTTTAGCAAAGTGAACGCTCTGCTGCACCTCTTATTTTAGATGTAACCCTAACGGACACATGCAGAGTTGATGAGTACGAGATGCAGAAAACCATTTGAGAACAGTCTTGACAGCATCATTTATTATGCAATTTTATTTAAAAAGAATAATAAAAATTTTACAGTCCCTTCTCAACTTCAACAAATCAAGATGTCAAGAATGAGAAAAACAAATACTGCATGTCACGGAAAATGACTCAATATCCCATACACTCCGACACACTTAACTAAACTACTAGTATAGGCTTTATGAACACATTGTGCTTACGTTGTTGTTGGTGGTGGTGGTAGTGGTGGTGGCTCCATTACCACCAGCCCCTACCTCTGCTGTTCCTTGGCCTCCAGCACCAAACATGGCCCCAGGGCCAAACTCCGTCCCTGGGAGCCCGTTTTGAGGAGGGGGTGGAGGAGGGAACGCTGTGAAGGGTGGGGCCACCAAACCCTCCTGTCCTCCTGTCGAATCCTGAGAGCCCTGTGGAAACGGTGAGGGGAGGGGGAGGAGAGAAGAGAAGGAGAGAGAAGGAGACAACTTAACATATGTACTCAGTGAGCCTTTTATAGTGGCTGCAGTGTCCTGATGAAGGTAGATGAGGGGGTTAAAATCCTGCCTATTAAATTTCACTCTCTCTCACCACTCGGTCTCTCCATTCCCTGCATGCTACCCTCTCGCCCTCCCTCCACCTCCATATCTCTGACAGGCATGTGTTTTCAGTCAGCCAACCATGAAATATTTACAGAAAACACATCTATTATTAAGAGTCAGAAAATTTGATACACGGTTTGAGATGCTTATGGGATGGATGGACATGCAGGAGGATAAATACAAACCATGACATGTTAACTGTGATATGTTTACAGCTACCGTTGCATTATGTGAACACTGGTTCCTGTATTTTTGACTGTCTTTTAGAGGCCATCTATAATTCAGATTAACTGTGTATCAGCTGGGACTTTCTTGCCTCAGGTCCTTTTTTTTCTCTGCACTGTTACAACTGTATCAGCAGCAGGATCATCTACAGATTCTTTATAGCTGTGCTGCTGCTGCTGCTGCTGCTGCTTCACCTTATCTTGTATGTGTTCGTGTGTGTGCAGGTGGTGACTCTGCAGTATTGCTTGCTTCAATCATTTCACAAATTCAAGGGCATCTTGGACTACATTTGACAAAACCCCTTTACAGCAAAGATACAGACTGAAAGAAAGGAAGAGACGATGGATACAGAGTGAGTCAGTAAGCTGAGAGAGAAAGAAGGCTTAAAAAAAAAAAAAGGCCAGTGGCTTTGGGGTTAGGGCTGCTTCGTCCACACCAGGCTGGGCAGGATGACATGCAGCATCCAACACCATTAACCACTGGTCTGGTCTGTGCCGTGGGCTGGATCTGGGCCGGGTGACGCCTAGAGACACTCGGTCTCCAGACAGTCTTTTTAATTAGACAGAGTAACCAAGATGCCGCAAAGCAAACGACCTCTCTCTCTCTAA
The DNA here is from genome assembly GCF_017976425.1 of Toxotes jaculatrix. Classification (NCBI taxonomy): domain Eukaryota; kingdom Metazoa; phylum Chordata; class Actinopteri; family Toxotidae; genus Toxotes; species Toxotes jaculatrix. The sequence continues at coordinate 16,745,974 of NC_054411.1, read as the reverse complement.
TCCTATAGCCTGATTGCCCACTGTTCTTCTGCAGTGACTACCTCCCTGGCTGTAAACAGGCAGCTGATGCTAAAAGGCCCATCTGCAAGACAGACAGCTTCTGGGGACTGGGCCCAACAGATAGAGGAGGCATCAGAGAAAGAAGGCTGGGTGGAAGCAGGATGGAAAAATCTGGGAAACTCATCGCTGCCACTCTCACTGTGGTAAGGCTGAATGTGAGTTAGGAAAGAATGTGTGGAAGCTGATTGTGTTTCACATCCGCTACGCTCTCTGTCACCTAATGATAAAAGAGGAACCATCAAAAATCTGTTCAAAAGAGATAAGCTATTAATATTCACAGCTTAGGCCTTAGTCTACCCTGGCTAGGTTAAATCAAAGCCGAAGTGTACTTGTTAGGGCACGCAAGCTCGTAAACATGCAGTAGCCTGTACCCAGCCACTAATGGGTGTGTCCTGTAGTCATATCCCAGCCCAGAGCTGAGTCACACACACATCAAATGCTGGGCATACAGAGAGAAGAGAGAGTAAAAGAAAAAAAGGAGTAACAACTTAACAAGAAATTTAGAGTTTATAATTGGACAAAGGGAATCAGACCTGATCACGTTTTTAACGGGAGTGGCCATTTATGTTTTAAGGTTTACTGAAAGAGAGAGTCGAGGAGAGTTGGTCAGTGACTGGGTCTCCCACGGACTAGATATTTTATTAACGGGGATGCCATATTATGGACACTGATTTCCAGTTGTTTTCCAGACACTGCTTTTGGGAACCACAGAAGAAGCGCCACGCTAGCGCTAATAAAAGCAAGGCTACAACTTTGTTTATTCTGTCACTGACATGGTTCAGGCTGAATAAAGCACTGCCAGGCCTGAACCAAATGGGCTGGATGTCATTACGCAAGGCTCTCACATGACTAGCCATGTGGAAAAAACATTTTAAGGTGTTACAATATTTAGGCTCCTACTGCAGGAGGTTAAAAGCACATTGACACAGCGCTTGTGTATTGTAATCCAGAAAAGGTTTTACCGACCGGCTCTTTGTGTACCTGTCATTCAGGATGCTCATGAGAGTGTGCTGCATACACGTCCTGAGACTGGACTCACTGGTTAATCACAACCAAGTTTCAACTCTCACGCTGAAACTAACATTAGCCTGAATAAATCTAACCTCAGCATAGGCCAGTTGATAACATGTTACCAAACCTGCATTGATTGGGGAATAATATTTTTACACAGCTTTACCATGAAATGTATTTATGGATCTAGTGTAGCTTGATTTCCTCAGTTATTGTTAGACTGACGCCGACGACTTCACACCCAGTCTGCCCAGTCAGAGAGACAGACTGACTGACTAATGCCTCTTGAAGTACAAGGTGGTATTACGAAACGGGACGGGGCTAGCCAGTTAGCACACCAACTTCAGTAGATCTCTCTATAACACAATACATAGACAGTCTATTTCTTCACATTCTATTAATAATCTTATTTCATTTTTGAATGTTTTGATTATTATTACATACATGGTCATGATTTAGCTAATGAAGCACAAACAAAAATGAATCAGTGGACGAATAATGGACAAATAAACAGAGAGAGGGGTGAAAGCTGTCAGTGGATTAAGATCAGAACAGAAAACAGTACAACCTTAAGTCCACACAGGCATTCCTGACTCGCTGACTAAAGGAGCAACACTGCCCTACATGGCAGCATCATATAGTCGAAAGAAGAGGGGGAGAAAGGAAAAAAAAATAATGGAAAAAAGGAAAGGGGGGCTTAATGGGAGGGGGATGGGGATTATGGGAAATAATGACATGCTCCTTTATTCGTTATGTCGTTAGTCTTTCCAGACTGAATCACTGACATTGTGAGATAAGGTTTAAACAGGCTGAGCATCGAATTAAAAGGGTAAGAAAAACGATCTGAGCAGAGCTGAAAACAGTCGATCAAATATCAAATGAGATGTGTTTGTTTTTTTTTTTTTCAATCTGATATTACAGCCAAAAAGGACCATCTGGAGTAGGACCTAGTCATCCATACTGTTTCATTCTCACCTCATGCATGCACACACATACACACGGCAGTTGTGTTACCTGAGACACCATATGTTTTTCCATACACGCAGAGGATGAGGGGGAGGAGAGGCCTTTTCACGGCAAACCTTTCAAGCGTGCGTCTGTCTGCTGACTTTAGCCTCTAGCCACCAAAGTAAAGCACACACCAGCCACAAACACACAGAGTGAGCTGCCAAGTGCTGATGCTACTGAAACTCATCAATCGTGCAAATTCATGACAGTTTGTCTATTGAATCTATCTGTAAAGTAGCCTGACTGAGGATAGAAGTACTCTTTTCAGCTTCTTCTCCCTCTGCAATCCGTCTCTTTTCTTTTTCCTGTGGTTGGAGAAGTAAGTATGTCTCCGTCCATGCCCCCCTCCCCTCCTCCTTTTTCCCCTTCCCTGCCACGCTTGATGAAAGCCAGAGGGAGATTTTTTTGTCTTTTAAAACCACAACACCCGCCCCTCAAGTCACTCAAAGCTTCTACTGCACTGCGATGTCCATCAAAGCAGAGGCCACAGCCCATCTCCTTATACGGCTGTGTCTGTGCAGAAGCTCCTGTCTCTCCTTCCTCACTGTGGGCCAATCAGATTACACAAAGGATGTCCCTTAGAGGTAAATCAATAGTTAACTGGCACAGGTCCAGAGGACAAATGGATGTTTATTTGGCAAGGAAAATGACCAAACAGAGAAAATTTAGTTGATGTTAATGTATTTGATCCAGTGCGAACCTCATGGTTCAAACAAAGCCACCAATTTCCAGTAATTCCCTATTTAACTACAGGCAAACACAATGTTATCTGTCAGTGTCAGCAGCTCTGTGGCTGCGCTGAGACCAGTGACAAGCAGCTTGTCTGTTTTTGACAGTTCTGATCATCATCACCATTAGCATCATTATCATAATCACACTGACAACCCTTTCTGTAACACTCTGACTCACCTCGGGCAGGGCAATATGGCATTACAAAAAAATTTTTAAAAGAAACCTTTGCACGATTCAGATTTGTTTTCTGGAAACTTTGTGTCCTGAGACTGTGAAAAATGTGCATAAAAATCAAGGTTGTTATCAGATGAATCAGATAGTCGATCAACTGAGAAATAATCTGCAAGTATTTTGATAAACAAAGTAATAGTAATAGTAATTTTTATGCAAAAGTGCGAAGTGTTTGCTGGTTCAAGCTTTTTCCTTGTGATAAATGATAGTGAACTGAAAAAAAATATATATTTTTTTTGACAGTTGATCCAACAAAACAAGGCAGATGAAGAACCCACCTTGGGATACAGCAGGCATTTACACTGTTTTCTTATGCTTTAGAGAAAAAGCAATTCCTTGGGAAAATAATCGGCAGATTAATCAACAATGAAAATAATCATTAACTGCAGCCCAAGTTGGACAGTACATGCCAACCGGAGCAGACTAAAATGGATTTAGGCTGATTTAAATTAAAAGTAAACTAAAATAAACTTCAAAAGTACATCTAAATCAAAATAACAGGGACAGCTAAGAGAAATTCAGCTAAAAGTAATTAAAATAAAATACTGTTTCCTTAATAATTAGGCTGTATTCAGTCCCCTGCTGATATATTTCAGTGACAATGAGCAGTTTCTACTAAATGATGAAAAAGGCAAACTCAGTCCAAACATACCTCAAGTTCCAAGCCTGTCTTTGTCCATAGCCATGTTTCAGGTGTATCTAATCACTGACCCACATTCACACTTTAAAGGGCCTTTAATCCAAACGGATTCACAGGGGATGCAACAGCAGAATGAGCTTAACACCCTAAACCACCAAGAATCCATAAAATCAACACTAAATTATCAATGAAAATCTGCAAATAAGACCAGTGGAGACCTTGAATGTTTAACATGCTTGCTGCACTGCTTCTTCCATTTGTTTTACTGTTCATCTGTTTACTAAAATCCTATATTGCTAATTCTGAGTACATGCAACAAGAAGGGGAATTTGCACACTGCTGAAGAAGTTTGCGGAAGAAGTTTAAATTCAAAAACCCTGTGGCACTGACTTACTGCTGCAGTCCAAGCCAGGGTTGAGTGTATGCACAGGCACAGAGCTACAGCGCTGTTTATCATGCAGGAGTAGGTAACCCAGCAGTAACTGCATACGTTTAGGGCTGTCCTGCACCACATCTGTGCAAGGCATCACTTGCGTATGTGTATGTATGTGTGCTCTGGTGTGAGGCAACATGCGGAGTGTTTTCACACCTCAACCCACTGCAAACAGCCCCAGGCAGAGGCACTTAGAGCAGCATTAGTGTTAGACAATATCATCATGGCTACATGGACAGTGGGAGAACAGTTAACCCTGGGGTGGAGTAGTGTCACACAGTGCATTAGGCCACCAATACTGAGGACTCTGCACTTGGGTTTAGTGCTTAATCTCTGGTAAGAGGTGTTGTGTTTGAGTCAGTACTATCCGTCACTTTCTAATGTGGGAGCTGCAACACACAAAGAAATAACCATAATCCCACAGGATAACTATAACGAATTAAGTTAAATACGTAGTTACCAGGTAAAACCAAGTGTTTGTGCTACCAGAGCCAGAATGATCCAGAAAAAACAAAACAGGTTTCTGTCAGTTTGATATGTGAGTGCAGCTGCACTTTTCTGTCCATATGTGTGCAGCTACGCTCCAGACGCACACACACAGCCCTAAGGGTAACAGATCTGGGTGTGGATCACTTGCAAATTCCTTGAAGGCCCGTTGTCATACGGCGGCTAACCAAGCAGTCAGACCTTCAGCAGAGATAAAATGGGAGGTGGAACAGTTAGGCAACCTAAATAGATGCCACTCAGTGTAACAGTGGCTTTACTTGACACCTTTGCTCATGGGTTTAGCACTAAGCAGGCAGGTCAGAGGGACGACGCAACACCTCTGGACATCTACAAACACCCACACATCGAAGCAATGAATGTGCACACAAATTCTCTGTCATATCTTTGTTGAACTGTAAAAACCAAAAACCAAAAAATACGACAGGTGCAAGGCTCTGTATGTCCTCCCGCTGTAAGGCTCACTACGCATTCAACCAGAGGAGTTTTTAAAAATCAGCAGCCATGTCCACCCCCATCGCCTCTGTCTGCATCCTGTCCAGTCTGCAACATCTCACTCATTATCGAACATATTTGATATTTCACCAGAAGACAGAGCTAGCGTGTGCTTAGCTTTAATATCACATATTTACCCGTCTGTAGCATCAGCACAGCAGACTGCAAAATGGTAACACAAATGGTGCCATCAGGCGAGACCTGCATTTACACTAAGCCTTTGACAGGAACTCTTATCCACAGTGTATGCTATAAAGATGTGTTACCCAAAACAGAGAGCAGCACCATAAATTTTACAGAGGACGGTGTGACTGGTTGTGGGTCACCTTTAAAGTGCTTTCCCACATGGAACTAAACCCCCCACACTCCTGCCCTCACACCTTTCTAGTTACTACCGCCGTCCTCCATTTGGTGTCATTCTCTTTGAAGAGGAATAATGTGTTTAGCTTACAGCTGCTCTAGCTCTGTGGGGGGAGGTAAACAAAGGGGGGGGGGGGGGGGGGGGAAACACATGAAGGAAGGAGAAAATGGGGAAAAGGAAAGCTCATGCAGAAAAGAGATTTAGACCTTGATGGTCAATCTGAATGACCATCAATGCATAGCTCTGCATAAAAGAAACGGCATTTCAACAATAATTATAGGGTTACTACAGAATTATTACATGATTAGCATATCCTCACAGTAGTTTTGACCTGTTGTCTCTCAACCATAATGTCTCTTTTCAATTTCAGAGTTACTTCCACATGCTGAAGCAGAGGTGTAGCCTGCTGTAACTTTTCAGACCATATAAAAGCTCTTCTACACCACTGTCCACCTTGTTGGATCTTCACTATAAACACTGCAGAGACTGCAATTATGGAAAGTGTTCGCATCGCTTTGAGGAGTATACAGATGGTGTAGTCCTGTGGATGGGTCAAATGCAGGTAGTGTGTGTGTGTGTGTGTGTATATGTTACCAAAGAACAGGAGTGTGTCTGTGTATTCATTAATAGTAACTGTGTGTGCCTGAGTTTGTTGTGCCATTGGGGAGGGGGTGGGTGTTGTAAAGTACTCCTAGCAACAAATGATGTGTGTGTGTGTCTATGTATATGAATGTGTGTGTGTGTGTGTGTGTGTGTGTGTGTCTTTGTGTATAAAGAAACAACTGTGCCTTGGCACCTGTCTCCCTCAATCCAGGGACAGATGAAGTTTAAACTGCATGGACAGCTTGGATGACAACGTTGAATCGCTTGACAAAATCTCAGCCTCCTCCCTCTGTGCACATGACGTGGCATGACACACACACATACACACGTACGTACATACAGATGAAATAACATAACACAACATGACACTGTGTGCAGTCAGCATGGCCGAAGCATGCAGTACCTACTGTACATGCTTGTTAACACAGGCATTCTACGCAACGGCTGCTACCACATGTCTGCATGCATGTACCTCCCTACCACCTCCCCCAAACCCAACAAACCCCCCTTAAGGCCCAGAGGAACCCAAGACCAGGACATGCTAGAACAGAGCCAGAGAACAGCTCTCATCCTCAGGCTGTCTCTCAGCTAAAGTAGCACAGACACGCCCACCATATGCTAAGAGAAACCTAGCGCACAACATCAACTACATTACGTGTTGAGTAATTATTTTTAATATAGTTGTTGTCGCTCTGGAATCCTTGTGCAGACATATGTCTATGTATATCATTTCCACTGCAGTGACAGGAGGAGCAAATGTTGCATGTTTACAGTGTGGTAAGAAGCCATTAAACATGATTCTTCCACCAAAAGAATCAGAGACACTTGAGCACAAATAGTTAAAAAGTGAAAGGAGCAGAGCTGCAGGGACAAGCCCTGCTGTTAGCCTGATGCCCTGCCAACTATCTGAAAAAGGCCTCACCTGGGCCAAGACACCGCAAACTAAAACAGACCAAACCATACACGGCACACCAATTACTTGTTTTCATTGAGCCAGACTAATGAAAAAAAAAATACTCACTTGTTTTTCTAGTTGTGATCACGTGCACAAAGTAGTTTACAGAAAGAAGCTCTGCTCAAGAAGTGAACTCACCGGCAGCATAGCTGGGTAGTAAAGCCCCATCATTGTCTGAGCTAGAGGAACAACCGCTGACCAGCTCTCCACTTCCCCGTTTCTTCTCTTCTCCCCTTCTCTCTGTGTCTCTATTTCTCCTCCTGTTCCTCCTCTCCTCTCTCTGTGCTCTAAGACCATGAGCTGACGATGGCTTCAGTCCACGTCTGTCTCACACATTCAAATTCTCCCTCGTTCACTCCCTCTTCCTCCTCCTTATCTTCGCCGGCGTCCCTTCTTCCACTTCTCCAGCACGCAAGCCTCGTCTGCCTGTCACTCTCTCCCTCTCTTTTCTTCGTCTCCCCGGCCCTGCTGCTCTGATCCCCCCCCCCCCGGGCCTTTCTGTCTCTCTCCTCCTGACAGCCTGAGTCTCTTCTCTCCTCCTCTCTCTCTCTTCTCTTTGCTCTGCGTCTGTCATTCACACGCTCGCGTTACACGTCTTGCTGCTCCCCCTGCTTCCTCTTGTTCCCGCCCCTCTTTTAAAACTTTCCCTCCCTCTCAGCCTCAATCCCTCCTATTCATCAAAGCATCCATCCTTCCATGTAGCCATCTAACCCTGTCTGGATGGAGTCAGAAAGCTGTTGTTGCTGTCTCCTCAAACCCCCGGAGAGAGAAAAGGAACAGGAAGGAAGAAGATGCTGTCTTCTATCCACGCACTGACTGCCTCAAAGTACAGAACACGAACGCGACCCCCACTGCATTGCAGCTTTTTTTGATGATTTATTTATTGCGTGGCAGCCTGTCAGCTCCAAAAAAACAGTGGTAGGTAGGCCAGTCGGTAGACAGCTAGGTAGCTAGCTGCGTGGGTAGGCTCCTAGATCACCATCTCTCTGCTGCAGCTGCCTTCATCACACAGATGGAAGTCTCACAAAACTGAGGGAGCGCCAGCCCCGATTCCAGTATCTAAACCTCAACCTGAACATGAATCTGTATCAAGCTGCATTGCGCCTTTTCCTTCTGGCTCGGGCTCAGTTCCCTCACTTGCCACCACTGTATTGTTAGGAGGCGCTTAATTTGCAGAGATGAGAGTGCAGTTCCTTGCACTGCATTTTCATATGGGAGGGACTGAACTCTGCAGAAAAAAAGCCCTGATGCCAAGCTTTCAGACATCTGCTGAGTCTGGCTAGAATTGGGTCCAGAGGGATGGAAGGATGGAGGGAGGGCAACACAAGTGATTGGAGGTGGTAGGGGGAAAGGGAGCAAACGAAGGGAGCTGGGCTGGAGTGGGGGGCAGAGGGGCACTGGATGCGAGCGGGAGATAACGGGATAGGGAGATAAATGGATAAAGGGCAGGGTGAAAAGAAGAGCGAGGGATGACAGGATTAGGGCTGTAAGTGAGGAGGATGAGAGGATGAATAGGGGATGATCTGAGGATTAAGCACACAGACTGAACACAGAGATAAACACATGCAGGCACACACAAACACATGCATATAATGTACACACAGATGTGATGGGATCATATTCATGCTGCTGCTCCACCTTGGCTGACACGCGGACACACATGGACTTAAACAAGGGGCTATATCCATCCCACACTCATCAGCTAATTCAAACAAAGGCCTGCTACTCCAAACACACCAGCAAAGGATAATCAATAGCTCAAGATTAACTATTCAATAGTAACAATCCTATTGCTAAACGGTAGAAAAATGCTTCAGGGTACGTGTCTTGTTTGTATTTATGTTGTATGTATGTATGTGTGGGTGTGTGTTGTTAGCCCCGATCATTTCTGTGACCTAAACAGCAGGAGGCTGACATATATATGGCCCCACAGGTCAGAATGACCCTCGCAGTGCGCAGCAGCAGCAGGGACCCACAGGAGCCTGTCACTGTTTAACACACTCATATTGACACAGAGAAACCTACAGGCAGCTCAAACATGCATACACAACGTAAGACAGGGGCATTACCAAGACAAATGTACTGCAGCAATGAACAAGCCAATCCGGCTAAGCTAGGCTTGGCTAGCTCCATTTGCATGATAACCAGCAGCTAGTGTGCTGGAGACTCCTAATATGTGTGCTCAAGGGCAGAATACATTAGCAGGAACGACTTTTAAATCATTTATAAAACAAATGCAGCAGTGCGCGTTGGCTATGAATTTAACAGATGACAAGGGGGAGTTCAGACGTACTGCAGATCACAAGTGTTCTCTGCCCAGGTGTTTGTCTTACAAGCAGATAAACCCAGGCGGGCGGGGGCCAAGACAGGAATATAAGTCTGCTCTAACTGAGCAGCTGACAATTGTATGATTTCGTGCCCTGCAGGCAAGCCATCTTAAATAACTTGCTTCCATTTCTGTTTCACCTCTGCTCCACTTCTCTGCCTCATCCTCTCATTCCTCTCTTGCTTTTAATCTCTTGCACAGTCCTTGTTTTTTTTTGTTGTCTGGTCAATACAAAAACAGAAATAACTGAATGCTGAACACAAGGGAAGAGAAACTGAAATCTGCATAGAATTAACTTTAAACCTGAAGTTGTTACAGTCCGGGCCTCCTTCTCAGACTCTCAGAGAGCTGTATTTCCAGGAAAGGAGATACTGAGAGTTGAGCAGGAGTGGAGATTCAAGCAGCAAGGAGGGGAGGGGGGGATGAAAAAGTAGAATACATAAGAGGGGATGAAGCCTGTGAGAATCTCCCATGTTGTGATGTGGGGAGGGAGGCTGGGGGCAAGCAGACTCACAGACCAACACTCCCCTCCTGTGGCACTGCCAGAGAGCTGCACATCCCAAACACAGACTGGGGACGGGGACGCGCACGCGCACACACACACACACACACACACACACACACACAAAGACAAAGGTGCATGCACGCAGGCTCTCAGATACAGAGGCCTTTCTCCTAAACACACTCCAATGTGGTTTGCACACGCACATTCCCACACATCCACACATGAGCACTGAGCTGGTTTGAGCCGCTCAATGTGCTCTGCTGCTTGGAGGTAGATAAGAAAATAGTCGGATACCCTGCCACTGCGCTGCACACATAAGGCACTCATTACTGAGAGCAATATGCATGGAGAGACACTTAGAATGAGAAAGAGATTGAGAGACGCATAAAGGGAGAGAAAGTGTGAGAGGATAGGAAAGGTTTTGTGAAACAGTGCTGCATGTGGAGCAGTCAGAGCTTAGTTTAAAGGAGGTGGTAGCATAATTTCTCTCTCTCTTTCGCTTTCTATGGGTCAAGCCCTTGAAAGAGAAGCACAGTCACTACCAGTTCCTCTTTCATCAGTTCTTCTAACAGGCATCATTTATAAGCTGCCACAGGCTGTAGCAGAAGAAATTCATAACTGTCTTGATAAGGATGTCGTAGTACAACAGAATGCATCCTGCTGGGTGACAACACTGGGCTCACCTGGCAAAGAAGAATTAAGATTTGGTTTCTAAAATATGCGTTACACACGTTATACAAAAATGTCCCCTTTGTTTCAAAACTGCGAGGAAATAGAGTGCAGCTATACTGAAGAGCCACACTTATTTCAGTGGATACCTTCTTTGATCCAGCAGCATCTGATCAAACAGACTTGACAAATTCTCTTCTAGCTGCTTTTAAGGCTGTTCAAAGGGACTGGGTGGCTGAAAACTAGCACATCCCGAGTGATTCAAGGATTCGATATTACGTTAGTTTTTAATTTATTGTTACAGGGGTTTGCAAGTGGTAACTAATCTCTTACCTGACTGTGAGGTGGGTATCCATGGAAACCGGGGTTTAAAGGCTCATTGTTCTGCAAGAGACAACAGGAGGGAAGAGAGCAGAGTAAGTGGATGGGCTTTTGAAAAATGAGTGGATGCAGTATGACGGTCCACAACTTTTACAGTTCAGGTGAAATGCACTCTCAGACAAAAATCTCCACCTGGCTTGGTTTCAAACTAGCGAAAGAAAAAAAGCAGTTGAAAGATAGAATAGCTGGAATTTTTCACTACTATTCAAATCATTTTTTAAGCATCAAAATACATCCAAACTTTAGTAAGGGGGCTGCTGTTTTTCAACACCCAGGATTATAAAAAATAAAAAATAATAGTCAGTCAATCAGTAACAGAGCAAAGTTCAAACAAGGACAGAAGACGCTTCCCTGTAGCAAAAAGACTGAGGAGTGAATTAAGTTCACAGTTAACAATGAATGCCATGACTGGTGAACCATCACTGTAGCTTACACCAAGCTTTCATATCCAGTTAACCAATCAAAATCCACTAGCAAAGCGTGAGCCCCCCAACCCAAACGATCCTGTCTCAGAAACCAGTGTTGTGGTTAATTGCTCTGTAATTACTTTTAATTAGATTATTTCTGTCTCTCTCCCCTCTCTTTTCTGTGTGACTATTATTTTCTCTGCCGTGTCATTTTTGCCCTGGCAAGAGGAGCCATTGTTTGCTGCAGGGCTAGGTGAGGAGGAGGCGCAAGAGGAGGAGGAGGAGGCAAAAGAAAAAAAAGACAGAAAGACAAAGAGACGAAAGTGGGGGGCACGAGGAGGGCTGGAACAATGGGGAAAGTTAGTCAAATGATTATATTTTGACAGCAGAGACAGAGATGACACCAGCACCATCTAGCCTGCTGGCATGCCTCGCAGAGAAAACATGACCGCCCAGTGAGACTCATGCCTCTGAGTCTCACTAGGCGGACGAGAAGAGAGAGGGGGGAGGAGAAGAGAGAGGACGGGAGAAGGTCTGAGGGGGTATAATAAAGAAAGATGTGTGTGTGTGTGTGTGTTGGGGGATGGGGTCTTGAGAACTGCTGATGTTTTTATTGCATTTAATCTGCTGGACTGAAGAACAGACAAAAAAAAGTCTCAAATCCTCACGCTGCTTCCCCTCGGCCTCAACGCACTCTTCCATTCAGCAAACAGCTCGAGTGTCGGCCGTGTAGTGCCGCAGCGATGAGAGGGGCAGATTTGGCGTCTCAAGAGTGTCAACAGAGTTAACCTCCTGGCCCTGACCTCGAGCTGCCTGCTGCGGAAATCACTTCCTGATAGCATTCATCCAGCCAATCAAGGGCAAGAGTCTGAGACAGAGAGGCCACGGCAACAGTACACTGACACACAGTTTGTCAAAACATACGGGCAAATGGCTAACAACCCTGATCCCAAAGAGCTAGCTTAAATGCAGTGCTACCATATGTGAGACTAGGGCCTGTAGGTATGGAGGCTAAATTCAAAAACAGATGTCATGATGTATGAACGAGTGAAGGAGTGTCTAGACAGAGTGGATTAGCGGGGAGCAAAGGGGGAATGAAAGAATGAGGTTAAAAATAATGGAGCAGATGTAAAGAATAGGTAAGAGTGAGAAAGAAATGTTCTTTTGATGCTCAGGCAGTAACTCTGACTCTGTGTGTGTGTGTGTGTTTGTGTCCACACTCTGGGCCCGTCCTCCCTTTCCCTTGTCTGAAACAACCCTTTCTTTGTCTCCGCTCTCCACTTCCTGTTTCATCTGGAACCAATTTCCCCCTCGTGCCTCGTCCCCAGGGGGAACACTCTCCTTGTTGCGCCACATTTACAGGGGAATGGACTGGCTTATATTCAGCAGCACACTGACTGTGTAGAAGCTGCTGGTGCTCAAAACGGCACAGATGGAAATGCAGTATAAGGGCACTGTTCAGAGTAGAGTCTCAAGTCTACAAAGCCTTGGGCAATGTCGACGGGAATGAGAAAACTCTTCCTATTTTAAATAAAAAGAGATGCATGTTGGGAGTTACCAACACTGCACTGCATTTCAAACGGGACTGAACTGTGGTTTCAGTGCAGCAAAAACTAGAGCTTGTATTTATTCAGTGTTTGATAGATCCATTCAGTGGTGGCAGGCCACCAAAGCAGCTCAAGAAATGTGATAATTTTGCTGTATTACTACAAAATACATACAATTACAGGTGATTAAAAGGCTGAGAATGTGTTTTTATCACATTTACAGTCCAAGAAAGGGTGTCGGCACTGCACTAGCAACAAAAACTGGGAGAAAAGCTGGAATGCAAGTGAAATCTAAACCAAACTTTTCCCCAACCGTCAAATTATAGAGCCAGAGTTGGTTCTACAGTGGACAGGGTGGAAAGAAGAAAGAGGAGGAGGAGTTTAAGAACAGGAGGGAGGGAGAGAGGGTAGAGTTTAGCAACATCTGGAATCAATCTGTCTGCAGGAGAAGAGGGAGGGAGGGAGGGAGGGAGCAGACTAGATGGAAGAGGGAAGGACAGAGGAGAAAGAAACAAGAAAAGAAAGAACAGAACGAGATGAAAATAAGGGCAGAGACAGACACACACGGGAGGAGGAGGAATGTGGGGGGAAAAAAACGGCCAAAGCCAAGAACGGGGAGAGAAATATAAAGCAGTAAAACGTTTGCAAAATGGAGACAATGAGTCATAAGTGAAGAATGTCATGTGATTTATATTTTCTTAATGGGTGGGGGAAGGGAACGGGGGGTCTGAACTTGATACCTAGTTTTCAGACACACTCGTTTACTCACACTCACCCTAAAGAGCGCACGTTGGCACACACTCCCTTCTCCATATGGCATCGCTTTTAAGTATATTACATGCCTGTGTGTCATGAAGAGTATACAAAAGGCACTTAGATTTATGCCTGCCATGCTTTTTTTTTAAATAAATGAAAAATTAACACGGCGCACTGAACTAAGCCTCTCCAGATTGAAAACTGGGCTTTCGTACTGCACTTTTGCAAGTTTCCATTAAGTTAATTCCATACAGTTTGTGAGCAAGGAGGAGCCTCTGAAGGCGCCGCCTGGCTGACTAAGAGTGCTTCAGACTGCACTGGCAGGGATCAGCAAAAGCACAGAAAACCAGTCACACACACACATAAACATACTCTCTCCCTCTCTCTCTCTCTCTCTCTCTCTCCCTCTCTCTGTCCCCCCTCTTTGACTCCATGGAGGGCAAAACTAAAGGGCGTCTCTCTTGTTTATTTTTTCTCTCTTTGACTTGCTATTTTAGGAGAAGGAAAGAAGTTGGGGAGTTGCTGGAGCAAGTGGGAAGGAGCAGGGGAAGAAAAAGGAGCAGCAGTGGTGAAGGAAGGCAAAATGACATGAGGTCAACAGATGGTGAGAGGGGAGGGAGACAGAGGGAGGAGGGGAGGACGGGGGTGGGGTAATTAAGGGGACTGCTGTAGGCATCCAGCCTGAGGAGGTGGACGGTGCCAGTGTTTGGCTTTATAGTCTCAATCATACCAGCAAATGTAAGAATAATCTCACCTGCTACCCCGAAAACACCATTACACTAAAGAACAAAATCTCAGTTTACTGTGGAGTACTCTCACCATATCAAAGGTCTGGTGATGACCTCTCAGCAACCGTCAAATTACTTATAACAGAATCACTGACAAATGCAAAACGAAACCCAGCTTCCCTAAAACTCAGCTCAAGATTATAAACTCCAACCCGAGACACGGAAAGCCACGAAAAAAACATGCTGCGTAGATTTCAGTCATTCATCAAGTGTTCTCTACGGACAGCTCTTGGCAATCGTCGGCTCAATACACAAGCAAACCCAAAAAAACAAATCACAAGTGAAGGAAAAACTGGAGATGAACGGGGCACACTCTGAGGGGATCAAACAGTGTCACCATATAACGCAGAAACTGAAGGAAGAAGGAATTAACAGAACAAGCCGGAGGGCAGAGGACAGGAAGTGATGGATGCGCTTTGTCAACGTGCTATACTCCGAAAGGTGTATCACAGCCAAAAGATGAAGCTGAAGATGACAAAACGCAACAGAGATAGTTGATATGCGGGGACATAAAGAGAGACAACGGCAACCAAGAGGAAGGATGGAAACTCAAGACGAATTCAAAGTTTCCCCTGCGACTGAAGGATTAGTTCTTATGACAGCAACTTCTTCAGACCACGCAGCCCAAAATGTGCCCACAGGATGGGACAGTTATGAGTTTCTTTTTTAGTTATAGATTTGTACTTTCTGAAGGAGAAGTAATCTTGGAAACCTCTGATGTGAGCTGGATACAAGTTATTTTTTCCCGCAGTCCTGACAGTAAAAAAAAAAAAAAAAAAAGAAGACGTGGCTCTAGGGCATTTACTGGCCGGATTTATTGATGACTGTCACCTCTCCTCTGACTGTGTGGCCTGCAGTTAAGAATTATGCAGGTGCTCATGTGTGGGCCTCATACAGGTCCCTCCGCATACCAGCAGCAGCACACATTCACCTCTGTTTGGTCTGAATTATTTTTTAAATGTTTGTGGTGCCAGTAAAGCTTGCTGGACAAAGGTTTGCCCCGACTTTGGCTCTTTATCACACAGTAAATCCAGAAAAGTGAAAACGATTTCTTGGGGTACAGAACGTGACTCATACACAACGTTGCTGATCTCTACGCATTCACAGCACAGCTGGTCATTAAAGTATGCACTTTTTGTTTGCTTTCCTACTGTGCATGAAAATATAACAATCCCAACATCAATACCTAAACTAAAACTGTTAATGCTGTGTGATTTTTTTTGCCCCCAAAAACATACTGCACAGTTTGCTTCATTGTTTTCATTCAGATCTAATTATTTCAGTTTGTCAAGCCAAAGCCTGTAGTGCACCATGGGCATGCATTATGTTATAATGGCTAATAGCTGAAAGTGGAACATATGTCTATTTCAGCTTTTCATTTCATGCTCTAACAGACTGTCAGTGGTATATTTATATAATGACGTATTGGATCCACTTAATAATAAAGTATCTGGGCTCAGTATTAGAGATGGGTAGAGGACAAAGCATCACACACGCACCACTTAATGGACCCAGGTATACTTCACAACTGAATTTTCACTACGTATGACATTGAGGCAGCTGTGACAATACTGTGGCAATGAATCACAGACGACCCCATGTAAGGGAGACACAGAATTGACATTTTGCCCTGTGTGTGTGGGTGGAGATGGGAGCATATATGACAGTTTGGGGGCAGAAGTGGGGAGGAGGCATGTGGAGGGGGGGGGGGTGGGGGGTGGTAACATGATGACCATAAAGGGAGAGTTAACATGCGAGTGTCATGTTAAGAAGCTGAAACGGCTCAGCTTTACAGCAAAGAGAGAGTAAGAGTGAGAGACTCTATTTTTTTCTTTTTATGAATGGAGCCTTTCCTCTCTTTTCTTTAATCTTATTATTCCTTTATGCTTTGACAATACAGCTGGTGCACTTGCGCCAATAAAGCATGGTAAATTGAACTGAAAACACACACCGAAAGTGAGAGAGAGAGAGAGAGAGAGAGAGAGAGAGAGAGAGAAGAGAGAGGGAGAGAGAGAGAGAGAGAGAGAGAGAGAGAGAGAGAGAGAGAGAGAGAGAGAGAGAGAGAGAGAATATGAGTTGAGCAACTTTGTCTGGGGAATTTTTAGCTTATCGTTGCCAGTTCAAAAGTCAAGGGTGAGTCCGCCGCTGTGCTACAGCTCAAAGTTTAACAGCAATCATTAAACAGCAGCAGGGAGCATAATGTGACACCAGGTAGGATTGTGTGTGACCCTCTGTAACACATATTAACACACATCGGTACCGGCTGAATACACAACCTGACCCACCTCCTCTGCCTCTCTGTAATGCTGTTCCCCTTCTGTGGATATTTCTTCTTTTCTGTGAATAATTCAGGCTGCTGACTTCTGAAGGACACTCAGACTTTTAGTCTACAGTTACACACAGGCTCTCTGGGCACAGGCACGACTGCTTACTACTGTAGCTATGCAACCACTGGGCCTATTGGCAATTATTACAAAAGCCAGCAACAGCATTTTCTCTTGCTGTATTACAGCCATTGAACAGGGGACACCAATCAATGATTGTTTACATTATCAATTAATCTATTCAATGTATTGTAATTCAGCAACTTTTAACCCTATA
Organism: Toxotes jaculatrix; assembly: GCF_017976425.1. Taxonomy (NCBI): domain Eukaryota; kingdom Metazoa; phylum Chordata; class Actinopteri; family Toxotidae; genus Toxotes; species Toxotes jaculatrix. The sequence goes on along the minus strand of NC_054411.1, from coordinate 16,728,961 downwards.
AAATGTCAAATATAATGACAAATGATGAAACTGAGGTCTTCAAATTGTGTAGTTTGTCTTAGTCAAATGTTTGATATATTTACTTGATTAATTATTTAAGTAATCAATAAATTCTTAAAACTGAGATGAATTTTTGTAAACTTGGATGTCAAAATAAATAAATACATATACTGTTTGTATTTTTTTCAAATGTAGTGTGTTTCTGGGATTAACAGTTATTTTCATTATGGACTATATTTGAAGATTACATTCTAAATTCATCTCTTAATGTGCACAGTGGCAAAACAACTGTGAAAAAACAAACTGTTACAGATTAATTTTCTGTCAATCAACTAATTGGTTAATCACACAATCATTCCAACTCTAAATGTGATATCGACAAGAGAATGTCGAGAAGGAGATTTTGTGCACTTCGCAGCAAGAAACGAGTCTAAATTTTGGTTGCAATTTACTTCCATAATTGGGCAAAAAACCAAAACAAAACCAATCTCCAGAGTATCCTTTAATGCCTGCTCTCTGAGGAAGGAGGTCAGGAGCAGATTGCTTGCAGCAATACATTTTCATTACCAACCAATGTAACAGACTTAATTTCTCATTGAACTCCTGGGAAAAAAAAGAAAGAAAGTTTGCAGAAGTGCTCTCGTTCTACACAAACAAGCAACACTCAAACAATGGGATGAACACCGCTTGTGGTGCACATTCTGAAACAAAAACTGTTCACTATCAGTAATAACCCATCTCAGTGATCTGTCCATTCATATCAACCTCCCCCCGCTTTGCTTGGCCCCCTCCCTTCGCTCTGGCCCGTTAAAGCGATCAGTCTGCTTAATGCCCTCTCCTAAATGAGCTTTGATCTCGTTAGCGCGACACAAAGCCTCTTTACTGCCAACGATAGGACAAATCAGCTCTCTGACAGAGAGACAGACAGAGAGAGTTAGTAACTGTACTCCCGCTGCATCTGAGTGGACCACAGAACTGCCCTTCAGGGGAAGCATCAATACTACCAACAAAGAGCAGGGGAAAAAAATTTAAAAAGAGAGAGAGAAAAATGATGAGGCAAGAAGGAGATGAGGAGAAAAACAAACATGAGAGGAAAACAAGAGACGAGACAGATGTGAAGCTGAGGGGGGAAAAAGTGAGAGATGTTACACAGATTAGAGTGATGGGAGACATGTTAAAAAAGGGAGAGATAATCAAAGATGGAATGGGGGAGAGGTGGGACAGCAGAGGGAAAGAGTGAAAGGGGGGAGGGGTTGGGGTGGCTTGCCTCACTGGCACGCTGAAAGCTTGTGAACCAGGAGTCAATTAGCAATCTGGAAATATGCCTGGGGGAGATGGGGTTGGAGGGGTGGGGGGAAATCAGAGGACAGCTAGAGGGGAGCAGCGGGGAGGGGGGGTATAAAGGGGTCTGTAGTTTGTATGAGGCAGAGCGGGGGAGGAGAGCAGGAGCAACAAAGGGGAGAGGAGGCTGCACTCTCATTTATTATTACAGTCCTGATTTACAGTCAGCCTGGAAGGTCAGCAGTCTCCTGGCTCTTGCTCACACTATGGTAATTGTTGGTTGCATTTACTTATAGGATCATCCACTGAACTCATCTTCCCCATCCTGAGCATGCCCACAACTACAGTAAGCTACCGCCATTCAACTACCATGACTGACTTGCCCGGCATTAGCCCTCAATGTCAATTTTCTTTTTTATTTACCCTTTGGATCGAGTGTTATTCAACCACTCATCTTCATTCAGAGCGTCTCCTCCTGCTTATCTCTCCCCCCACCTGATCATGTCATCCCGCCATCCATCACTTTCCTCTCATCCTTTATCATGGTCCCTGATGGATGCAAGCTAATGGCTCTGATTTCTTTTCTGTCCTCTTTCTCCTTGCCTCCATCCTATATTTCCCCCTACATCTATCAACCCAGGCCACATGTATCTGCATCTCCTTTCCCTCCTGCTATACACCTAAATGTTTTGTCCATTTAAACCACACTCTTTCTTTGTTTCTCCTTCAAGCCATCCTTCTTTCTCTTACTATATGCATACACCCATCACTTTCTACCTCATCTTCCATCCATCCATCAGTTCACCCTCCCTCCCCGTCTCTGCCCCACTCCATCCTATTTCCAGCCTGACCCACCCCCAGTGACCAGCGATCAATACAACTGATGGGCAGCGAGAACCCTCGCCATGCCACGCTGCTCATAGTCACATCATCTTTGCCGGCGGGCTATAACCTTTTCCCATCATCAACATCCATTCTCTGTGAAGCTTGCCGAGCATCACAACATTACGCGGGGACCTATTTGTCATTGCAGCAGGTCAGCCGCACAGCCAATTAAAGTATTTTACCAGTTCCCCGGGATTCAATTACCTGCCGATGACCTCAAACCATGTCCGCCTGCCCTTCCACTGCTGCCGGTGCTATTACCCCAGACTAAAACACCACACGTCAGCTAAAATTTGCGCTGTGGGATTACAAGCACTTCAAAGCACATGTGTGTAAGGTGTAAGAATTATGTTTAGCGTATGTCTTTGTGAGAGAGAAAGAAAGAAAGAAATAAGGAGCAAATGGCCTGAGGAGAGTAAGGGAAAGAGGGGCGCCCCGTGCCTCGGCAACCTCCTAGTTTACAGTAATATACGCAGATGAATCCAGCAGAGGTAGGAATGGTCACTGTTGCTTTGCTGCCTCAGCAGCCGAGTCATGAAAGCAGGGAAGACCCGTGTTAAGGAGGGCCCCCTGAGCCCCCTCGCTCCTTCAGCCTACACCAAAAGGCTCTGTTCTTTGTCTTTCTCTGTGGTGACCCCTCCCCCAGTCCTTGTCTGCCTCTCTCTTTTAACACCTAGCGACAATCAGGGGGGGCCAGGAGCGATTAACGGCACATGCGGTGTGTATCAGGATTTGATGTGGTGACTCACTGCAAATTATCATCACAGGTTTGAGTAATATCATCCATGTGAATCAAAGAAAGAAGCCTGTGCCTCACAACATGTGACAAAGAACTGGTTTACTTTCTGTAAGACAGGCATGATGAATGGGTCTGATCTTTGCTGTGCTGCTGTCTGTCATAGCAATGGAGTCTGTATCATATTACCTTTGTCTGGCTTGGTCATGCTCCCTCACTGAGCAGCTCCAGGAGCACAGTCACAGTATTTCATTATGCCATTACTTTTTTTTTCTTTGGTAATTCATAAATCTCACATTTGGTTTTAATCAGAGGATTTTCTGTTTGCTGCAATGATGCATGATTATGTTGTTGATGAGAGAAAGGGGCCTGTCAAAACACTATCATCACTCCCTGCTGATGCTTAGGAACAAAAGCTTTTAGAGAAGAGGGAAGAGGAGGTTAGATGGTACTTTGTTACACAGCTGCTACACATGAAGCTGAGATGGAAACAAAACGACACAGCTGTGAGAAATGGATACTACATGTGTTTACATTGCATTCTTACCTGTCCAATGTCACCAACAACACTCCCGGTCCCGTCTATCCTTGGTCTCTTGCACTCCGCCCCGGCTAAGTCAGTCAGGGCAGCGGCTGTCTGAGCGTCGGGCTCCGGGTCTCCTCGCTTCATCCCCCGGACAGCTGCTGGACCCCCGGCCGCGTTTGCATGGGGTCCGGCTGCTGTATCAATGTCTCTTTCCCGGTCCATTATCCCCCGACTAACGGGTAGCATTATAGATGCAACGTCGGTCGACATTAACATTGGACGGCAGACAGTCTCCAGTCAAAAGTCTGTTTTTTTTTTCTTTACCTTTGCCTTTTTCCTCTTGGTTGGTCCACGGCTCGATATTCACAATGGATCTGGCTTTTCCCAAGACGCGAAGAAGACGTATAATATTGAACAGATTTTCATCAATTTAGGCAGCTTACACTGCTTATTGTCTAACTTAGCGTTAGCTATTCGAGACAGACCATTATGACCATGCCAGGATTCCGGACAAAGCACATTAAGAACAGCTTTTTTATGTCTAAAAAGTAGAGCCACGCCAAACAGCGACCTATTTTAATAAATATCACACGTCCGACTCTTGGATGCCTGACAAGCTAATTAGCTAGCTAACATTAGCTAGCTCGCTAGCATTACATTCCGCTAGCTCTCTTTATAAATGTGGCTCGGAGAGCACACTCCCGCTGCCAATAATAGAAAATGTTGGAAATGAGCTACACGTAATACTTCTCGGTGTGCCGTGCCAGCCAGTCCTCTCCGCTCTCGCCTCTAAACGTGTTTTTGCATTAAAGCCCTCACTTGTTCCTACCAGCCTTCCCCTTGGTGTCGGTCCCTTCTTATCACACCGTCCGTTCCCTCGCCGTGGTCTGCTATGGATGTGTCTTGGCGTGCGGACCTGGCTGCCGACGAACACGATTTCCTCTGGTCTTAGTCCCAGTTGGTGTAACTCGTAGTGTGGAGGGAGCCCGAGTGCGCTGATCCACGGTCAGATTTGTCTACGGACACCGGGCTGAGAAGGGGAGGACAATGAGGTGAGGTGGGCTGGTCTGAGGTCTGCGTTTGCGTCTTTCTCCTTCTCCTCCTTCTCCTCCAATCCCACAACCACCACCACCACCACCTCAGCTCCCCGCCTCCTCCATCCTCACTTATTTCACTGTTCAGCCGAGTAAAAAAAAAAAAAAAAAAAAAAAAAACACGAAAAAAACACGAAGATGCAAATTCTAGTTTGCCGCTCACAACACAAAATTTTACGAGTAAATCACCCCAAAATATATGTGAGGGAAAAAAAACTACACAGTGAAAGAATATTGAAAAATGCATGGAAATATCCACAGTCAAGAAAGACATATTAAGAATAAAAGCTACATTTTACTGCAGGACCCAGGACATCTATACATATTATATATAATATATTTTACATCCATAAGCGGGAGTTAGAAACGTATTTATTATAGAAGGTCAGCTGAAGACAATACCTGCAACACATTGTCATAACACAATGTCTCCTGAGTGTGTCTTTACATTTACAAAGAAACAACGGATTTCCAGTTTTGTAAATTATGTAATGTGTTTGCGTTCCTCGGGAAATCTAACATACTCCAAACACGTTCGATTTACAAATTCAATCACAGTTATATTGTTATTGTTTGTGTATTTTCTAAAGGCATTGGCTAAATAAACTCAAATAAAAAATCCCGACAAGTACAAGTAATAAGGACGGAAATGAAGAATAAATATAAATAAAGCAAAAGAGCAGCGAACCGGCACCTGCAGTCTCTTGAGTTGGATTATTTTGTAGGGATGATTTACAGCACACTCGTGTTTTTTAATGTTTTTGCGCCCTCTAGTGGGTCTTAAATGACATAGCGCCTGAAGAGGAAAATTTCCACCTTGACAGAAAAAAAAAAAATCAATACTCTCTTGAGAAATTGTTGTCATATAATTCATACAAAAGCAACACTAATCAAATATGGCTGCTGTTGTGTAGAAAGGTTTATGGAGGCAAAACTGCAATAACTGAGAGCAGAGGGATACATCAAAAAGAGAAATACTGTGTCCTTGCTGAAACACACACTCGCATACACACAGACACACACACAATGTGATAAAATCTGCACTGATTCCTCACTTCACCTGCCCGCCTCAGAACAGATGATTGCTGTCACTTTAGGCCAAACGCCAGCATCTAAGCGCATGCAACTGTGTGTGTTTGCATGTGCATAGGAGCAGTTGAGAGTGTAGTGTGTTGTGTACGTGTGTGTGTGTGTGTGTGTGTGTGTGTGTGTGTGTGTGTGCTTTTTTTCCCTCTCCTTCTCTGAGTCACTCTATCAACCTCCATCTCTCTCCTGGTACCTGTCCCTCTGCCACCCACTGAACCTGCAATGATGGACGGCGGTGAGGTCACATCACTCCACACCGCCGCCTGTTTCACTGACACAGGCTGCGAGAGCCAGCAGAAGCCATTACTCTCTTAATACAGCCACAGACTTCATGGGTCATGAAAAAAAATTGGTAATGAAAAGTACACCAAGCTGTCTGTGGCAACATCTGTATTTTAGTGTGCACTACGTACTTCTTCCACAGTTTTAATTTTCCCATTGTTCTTGTTGTCCTCACATAGCACACTTTAATAGTGTACAGGTAGTATACAAGTAGTGTATTACCAGTACACTTTAGTAGGTGAGATGCACTTTTGCACACCAGTGCTGTGTTGTGTAGAGAAAAAAAGGTTAATTTCTCACACAGGTCAGATTAACACCTCCATTTTCAGAGACAAGTCTGAGAGATTCAAAGTCACACAGTCCTCACTGGATAGTTTAGAGCGGAAACTATTAGATCAACAGAAAATTAAAAACTTTTAGCTCAAGGAAGCTGTTGAGCATTTTTCACTGTCTTTTATCTTTTGATATTTCATAGACAAAATGATGATGATAATTGTTTGTTGCAGCCTTAGTTCACTTGCATGCCCAGGCAAGCCAGAGGAAGCTGCACTCATTCACACTTGGTGATTATAAAGCTAGGTGTGTATTTACAGTTGTATATTTTGGATACATAGATTTGTACAGATCACTGCGGTCACAGCTTACACGTGGTGTTTTATCACTTTCAGTGTGGGGTTGACCAAGCCATGAAATTGTGAATAAACTTGTGCGTATGACCCCGAACCATGTTTATTTCACAATAAATATGGCTGTTCATTTTACAAGCTGAAAAATTATTTCACCAAATACTGATTTTGTAATACAGAAGATGTGTCTAGCTGGCGTACTGCCAGGTTCTGTTTCTTTAATTTCAAAAAAAGTCATTTCATTACTTAAGTGGAATGCTTTTTTTTTTTGTAAATTATGTCTACTTTTTCCAGTTGTTTCTTGAGTTAAGTGCCACTTGATTTAAGCGTTTATGACCCATCTCTCTCTCTCTATCTTTGTATTGCAAAACAGTTAACACATTTTTCGCACAATATATATAACACATAGAGAGGTAGCGTGCAAGATGGGCTGCTACACTTTACCCATCAGATTTCAGTAGTTTAAACCGATATGAGATGAAATATTACAGAATGTGCTCATGAGAATATGCAAACAAAGCCAGACACTGGCCTACACTAAGTGCGCAATGCACCTTAATTAGTGTGTGTGTGTGTGTGTGCGTGCACGCGTGTGTTGGTTAGCGTGATAGAGGTAGAGAGGGGGAGGGAAGTGACCGTCCTTTGTTTCATTTTTCCTTCTCAGTAAGGTTTAAGTTTCACAGCCGCAGGAAACAAAATTGTGCAACATTCTTTTGATCAATTTTCTGTATTATAAACACCTGTCTCTTGAATATTAGCAGAATAATGCAAAAGAATAACAGCGATAACATTGTTTGGCCCTGTGTTTGTTTCTGGATTCCTGTTGTAACTGTGCCACGTCCGATTAAAAAAAAAATCCACTAACTTCTTTTCAGAGCTCCTTTGTTCACAGTACAAAGGACTCAGACTTTCACTCTCGTTTACTTAAGTTTCATTTGCCTCAAATTCGCTTCTCCGTCGGCCACCCACACCCCCTGCGTGCCCTCCTCTGTTCATAGGTGCTGCCTCGTGTCAGTCACTCCTCTCAGCCAATGACAAGCCGGAGCGAGATCAAAGAGGCGGGGTACGATAACGTTGGGGGCAGTTAAGTGAGCACGCAGTACGCAGTGGCATTAGGAATTTGGATCTGCTGGCAGCTTGTTGACTTTTCGGCTACGCTCACAAATACAGGTATTTTATTTCATTTGTTCATTTCATGTGTTCATTTGCAGCTAATTTTCTCCTCAGCACGACCGCCACATCACTCGAGGCTTTAATGTCTAAAAAAAAACAGCCCTTTACAACCTAACAGTTTAATACAGAATTCACAGCTAAAATGCTGCAGACCCCTCGTAACTAAGATGTTATAAGATGTGTGTAGGTGTGTATGTTAAATAAAGCCTGCCAGCAAACGGGCCTGCGGAAGTGATGAGGTAATTCCTTTACACACCTTACAGACTTCACCAGTGCACACAGAGCATAACAGCCCGCTGGTCATCATGGCACTGGATGGATGTGGCATCATCTGCAAATATATCCTCGTCATTTTCAACCTCATCTTTGCGGTAAGTCTTTGTTTCTTTTTCTTTCATTTAACTGTACTATGATTTTTTTTTTAATAACATCTCACTCGGGAAGAAAAAAACAAGCAAACATTTTAAAGGTTGCTACAAAGGGCTTGTTGTCTTGTTGTTTTTTTTGTTTACCTAGCTGTCCCAGTTGGTCTCATTGTGCTGTTTGTTCTTCTAAAAGTTTTTTTTGTGTGTGTGTGGTAGGTAGCAACAGCAATAACATGCCACCTGGTATTTAAGTCCTGTACTTTGTGAAAGAAAGAAAATTCATGAAAGATGAATATGAATATTTGCGGATTTGAAACCATGTAACCAGGAACATCGGTGAACTCCACATTCACACTGTAGTTTTATTTCCTTTTTGGCAGGTGCTGGGGTTTGCCTTTTTGGGTATAGGCATGTGGCTGAGGTTCAGTAATAACACCAGAGGCATCTTTGAAATAGATACCCTCAACTCGAGTGCATTTGTTGTGGGTAAGTTTGTATTTCACAAATTGTGCCCATAAATAAATAAATAAAAGCGAGCATGAATATATATTTGCTTCTTACACACACTCGATGACAGATGCACGTCTCTCTCTTTCCTGCATCAGGTGTGGCGGTTCTGATAGGCCTGGGCTCAGTGATGCTGATCGTGGTGGCGTTTGGAGACTATGGTGCCTGCAATGAGAAAAGATGCGCTCTGCAAGTGGTAAGATGCTTCATCTTTACACTGTAACTGGGCAACTGCCGTTTTTATTTTCTCGGTTATGAAATTACAGGAACTTGTCTTACACACCAGGCTTTCAACTACAAGTAAAATAAAAACATGTCTGAACTTGACAAACTGTTATTTTAGGTTCTACACTGTCAGGAAAATTCAGTGCACTAGTGCATTCTCTTGGTTTTTGAGATACTCACAGAGATACTGGAAAGTCAACAAAGGCTGGGCTTTCATTTTGTCTGCCTGTATTATCAGCGTCAAAGTGCCTGCATATAAAAGTTGCTCTGTACAAGAGCCACAAAAAAAAAAATTTCATTCTAACACCCAGAGGAGGCGTCATTATTTATAAATAATTCACCGCTATGCTTCCCCTGCCTCCTTATTTAAAAACTGGTTAACAGCAGACAGTGACAAATTTATTAGTACACCTGTGTGAGGCCAAGACATGTAGCAGGTCAGTCAATGTGACATGGGTCACGTAAGGACTCCTGCAGCGTTTCAGCCCGACTCAAAAGACTGAGACAGGACAGGAAACAAACTTGACTTGCAAGAAACCACACACAAGTCTTTGCCAGTATGCCTGCTCTTGGTGGTTTAAATTCAAGAAGAGAGAGAATGAAAAAGCTGGCAGATTTTATGTTCCTGTTTAACAGGAAGGTTTGCAGTCCTCTCTCAAAGCGATTTCAACAATTCAGTGAGTAACTTCCTCTTTGCAACCAATCTGTGGAACTATGTCCAATCCTCACATCATCCAGCAAGATATGTGACAAACAAATCAACAACACATGACTAGATCGTGCAGAGCAACTTTGAAATAACATCAAAAATTATAGTGGATTTTTAATAATACTATTAAATAGCTAAATGATGAGCAAGAAAACCACAATGAATTGTTGTTCTTTAAGAAGACGAAGGTGAACTGTTTTCTTTCACAGACACAAGACAGTTTTTTTTTTTAAAGTCAAGGCCAAATGTTCAGTTATCTAACAGATTAAAAACAACAGCACAACCAGATACATGGTTTGTTCAAAACTTTTTGTATTGGCAATTACCTTGTACTTTGCTTGTGCAACTTAAATTTATACAGACTTAACTGTAGATAAGTCACTCCCTAAGGTACAGCAGCTGTGGTTTTTAAGGACAATGAGTTAAACTAGAAGTTCACTTCCTAAAACCCCCACACACAGATTCTCTCTGAATTATTATTTTTTTAATTCATGCTGAGAAACGAATAATGAATGCGAGAGAAGAATGGGGAATGTAAGGAGATCCTTTTAGTTCCTCACTGGTCTGCTTCCAGTGAGATCTCTGAATTTTTGGGATTCTGCACTTTTGACCTCCGTCTTTATTTGGCATCCAACAGTCTCTTTGTTTTCATCCATCATCCTTTCTGCAGGTGACAAGATTTATGCTTATACTTAAGCACAAAGACTGAGTGTGGTGTGCAAAAAGATTTCGCCAACAGCGTGATAAATAATATCAAACGGGAGGGGGGGGGGCATAAAATATGTTGAAAAGTCGAAACATGCACAAACGTTAAAACATCTGTGATTACCTCCAAAAACTTTTTTCCCTCTGATTTCCCGTTCAACAGTAGTTTCCAGTTTTAGCTCAGAGTCTCGTCTCAGTGTCCTTGTAGGAAAGTTCAGAGGCATTCCTTAACTGTGACATAGAACAAAGGCTGAACACTGAGAAGGCTTGTGTGCTGTAGGAACAAACAGGCCATGACACAGTTGAAAATACCACAGAAAAGTAACAGAGCAAAGACATTTGCACAGCTACAAACTACAACACTGTATTTCAGATTGTTAACATGAAGCTCACATCAGGCTCTAGGCAACTAACAAGGACAGAACCTCTGATTAAACTGCCTTCTTCTCCATACAAGTTTTCCAAAGCCTACCAGCCTTAACAGAAAATCTCTGAATCATTAGTAACTGCAGTCAGACAAGTGTAGTTTCATAAGCTCAAATGGCCTCAGTGGGCATGAAGTGCATTTTGTCTCAACATGTTCTTGCAGTAGCCGCCAGCCTTTGGAAAATACTGCTTTTTAAAGTTTGTAATGTGAAGTGTTCTTCCTACTGGTGAAAACAAAAACAAGCGTATTTACATATCCTTGTTTTGATGCACACGACTACTGGTAAATTAAGATTTATGCTGTTTGGGTACTTGCTTCTGTGTGTTTATCAGATTAATAAACAGTTTCATTAACGTGAGGCAGTTGAAGTTTACTGACCTCCTCCTCTCCTTTCAGTTCTCCGCCCTTCTGGCTCTTCTGGCTGGAGCTGAAATCGGCTTTGGTGTGGTTGCGTACTCCAGGAGATATCAGGTGAGAGGGAAAGGGAGAGGAACAAGAAAATGGGATGGAAAACAGTCAAATCAAAAATGTCTGCAAATACCTTATATTTCAAACTCGCAATGATGTTGTGTTTTCATTTTCATTATTAAGGTTGGAGCTAGCATTGCGGAGTTCTACACTAGCATGTATTTGCTGTATGTGAAAGGTGGCGGCGATCCAGCCATTGGTGTTACTCTCACCTTCGTCCACAACATGGTAAGCACAACCTATTTCCTTCTTTCCAGTCTGAAAAAAGGTTTCACTGTTAAGCTGATGCCTTAGTGTGTTTACATTCATAATAACTTTAAATGATTTTTAAATTATGTATATAATTCTCAATTTATATATTTTAAACATTTATTCAAAATACAGTTTGTTTCACAATTACTCATTTTTTTATTTTTAAACACTTCATATGTTGATGATGCCGATATGATGTGAAATGTCAAATCTGAGGTTTTGTTGCTCATTAATTTTGTTTTGAGTCTTCATTGTGCAGTTTACGATCTCCCTTCATCTCCCTCCACCTCTACCTGCTCTGTAGCTTCACTGCTGTGGAGTGACAGGGGTCAAGGTGATAGAGCTGGCTCAACAGACCTGTCCCAAGCCAGATGGATTTTTTGAGCACCTGGTCATGCCGGTAAGTTGGTGCCAAGAAATATGAGATGTTTTAATGAAGTTGATCATTGTATATATGACATGTTGCTTTGTTCTGATTTCATCTTAGAGCCACCTGGGCCCTCTGTATCCTGTGGCCTCTGGGTTATCTATAGTACAGTGGTTGCTTACAGTTTCTCCTGTCTTGGTCTTTTTACAGAATTGTCCTGAAGTCATCGCAAATGTCTTTGACAGTAAAGCATCACTGGTCCTGGGCATCTTCCTTGGAACTGCAGCTCTTTTGGTAAGCAGAAGTGTTGCACACTGCACATTTCTATGCTTGGAGGCAGTGAGTGAAGTTAACACACTGTTATTGATATTTATTATTAGGAGCCAGAGAGTAAGTTTAAAAACTTCCCATTCACTCACAGTGTACCACAGTTCATGATGAAGTGTATTAAATTGCAAATAAATGCAAATTAAATTTCATAGCAATTGATCAAATAGTTAGTAAATAGCATAATAACATAAACTAAAATGGTGAACATTATACACCAGAATGTTAGCGTTGTTATTGTTGGCAAGTAAAACTGTCCAGTGCTTTGTTAGCATCAAGTTACAGTTGAAACACAGTACTGAGCATCAGGAGAAGAAAAGTGACGCCCTGTTCAGTTGCATGCAAACCTTTTGTCTTTTGCTCTTGGTGATCATAAAGTTTTGTGATGTTCTAATCACACCCTTTTCTCTGTCTAAACCAATACTCCCCTCCCCTGCCTTGCTTTAAACATTCTTTTTGCCTTCTCCTTCATTCTTCAATCATTGGTTCCCAAAGCTCTTAGCTCTGATTTGCAGCATAACACTCAGTAAAAAGATTCGCCTGTCTGCCTCATCACCTCAGTACATCATCCTGACTCACTCCCCCCCTGCCCTGCCTGGCCCTCAACCATCCCATCCCCATTTTGTCTCCACCTCCTCCTATCCCTACCCTGACCAGGAGCCAGTCATCTTCAGCCCCCTCACTGTGGCCAACATCCCTGTGGCTCAGGGCTAGAGTGCTTGGGCCAGTTTTTCCCTCTTCCCTCACTATCATGCTATCTTGTTTTTTTTTCCCCACAATGCTTTGGCACAGAGAATACAAACATGTTTTTACCCACCTTTCCCAGCATGGTCACTGCAGGATGTCATCAGTTCCCTTTAAAGGAATAAAATCCACCCTAAAAGACATAAGACACAATTATAATACATTGGTGGTGTATTTTTCCTCATTCCCACAGATAATTGGCCAAATGTTAAATGATAGGCCAAGATTTTTAGCCACAGTGGGTGAATTTGATAGCAGTTCAAAATTTTTTCCTCTATATTTTTTTTTTGGGCAAAACTACACATTTGTGCTCCCCAACAAGTCAGTTCAGTCTCCTCTTTTCCTTTTCTTCTACAAATTGAAATCTGCAGCTACATCATACATTTTCTTTCCCTTGTCTACTCACACCTCACTGAACATTTTTGCCTTTTTCAGTTTCACATTAGCTCTGCTTTATGTACAGACTGGTAGCAGGGGCTGGGCTAACTCACTCTGTGGCTGGTTTAATCCTAGAGGTGATAAGGAGGCAAAAGCAGATTTTTTCACAGCTCTTTGTTCCATCCCTGCTCTTTACTACCCCTTCTGTGTCTGCACGACAGATTACTGCCCTGGTCTGCGCCATTATCCTCATGAAACAGCTCAAGAGAGTCAACCAAGAGATCTCAGCGTACTATTCGACTGTGTACTAAAGAAGAGGATTAGGTTTTCAACCTTCCTTTCCCTTCATCTGCCTCATCAACAAAGACCATTGCTGGAATTCAGGCTCAACCAGCAAATCAATGTTTACAGATTTTCCTCTGTATGTCAGCTACTGATCACACTAATTCTGGACGTAGAATTCAGTTTAAATTAATCTTTTTTATTTTTGAAACAAAAAAAGTAATTTGTTCAGAGCAGCTATCAATATTTTCCAAACATATTTTAAAAAATCATCATACAGTGGCTCTTGGTGAAAAGGATGTTTCTCTCAATTGGCTCTTATTCATGCAACTAAAAATGGTAACAGCTAGGCAGCATGTGCCTGACAGGCTTCTAGATCACTGTGGACCTATGATAATCTGGGATTGAGTAAAACACATCCATTTAATGACAAGGTCAGTTGAGTGGAGACTTGTTTATAACAAACATCCACATGTTACACTGTTTAGCAGTTATTTTAATATGCAGTGTTTGTGACTTAGTAACAGCAGCTCTAATGCTTTTGTGCTTTTTTTTCCCCTGTTACATCTGGAAGAGTTAAATACTCACTGAGCCGTGACAGATATGACCGTTTGTGTTACAACTGTATGTACAAATGCAAAAGGGATTCATTTAAACCATTTCATAAACTTAAGGATTGGTCAAACTACATTGTTGTCACCCTAAAACAGAAGTTGGTAATTTTACATTGGTACTTTTTCTTTGCCATAGTTTTGTAAAAAAAAAACAAACAAAAAAAAAAAACAAAAAAAAACTTCATTCCACTTAATTTCCTTTACTCGTATTTGTTCAATGGGCTGCAAGACTGGCCAGAAAAAAAAAAAAAAAAAAAAAAAAAAAAATTCAAGGACCACCTTCAGCACGATAAAAATAAACTACATACTTTCCTTGGATATCAGGTTCTGCTTGAGGCTGTGAAACTGACTGAATAAACATTTCAAATGGCATGCTTAACATCTGTGAAGTGGCAAGTGCTGCCTTCCTGTAAATGGGCGTTTGATACCGAGAAAAGCACCTTGCCGTAAAAATTGTTAAACTTTCATTTCCTCAGATTCCTGTCAAAAGCATCTGTGACCAAATAAAACTATATCAAGTGTCCTGTTTAGAAAGAAAACTGCTTGTTTATTGCTCACTTTATAGTACAAGCTTGCACTGTATTGTTTTCAAGTTTACAATTTTAGAAATAAATATTCCATGGAGTACTGTTTTCCTTCTTCACCAACGTGTACTTGTTTCCATAAAATTACAAAAACAAGAGTGTAGTTTTGTAAAAGTGTCTTTATTTCATTGTTCTCACGTCACTGTTGGGACCTATGAGAAAAAAATGTTAATGTAATGATGCGTGAGTCCTCTAGACTGATACTGAGAGCTGATAATCACATTTTCACCACACATCATGATTTCACCCATTTGATTCTTCTGTAGCATTATTTGCAATGAATTTGTGGTGGGTCTTTTAGCTATGCCATGTTATTAAAGCTCTTTGGAATCACGAAATACACAGAATGAAATATAATGACTTAACTGGATAATGTGAAATAAAATTATGTAACCTCAATATATTTAGTGCACTAAAAAGAATTTGGGTAGCAAATGCACAGTGAATTACATTCTTTTTCCCTGACCCATTCAAATGATAATGAATATATTTCTAAAAAGATATAAGAATGATGACCTACTGAACCACTTTCCAGTTCCTCTTGTATGTTTCTACTGTTTCAACTTACTGCTGATGCAGCCGACAGTGCAGTCGCCATCTGCAGCGGAGCACGCCTCTGCCAAGCATGAGAAGTAGATCTGAGGGGAGATCAGGGAAAAAAATAAAAAAGGAAAAACTTCTAAACGGTTTTACTGCATAATTACAGTCTACACTTAGTCACCCTTCTGGATTGTCATTATTGTGTTTTAAGAGTTTACTTGGGCCCAGCTTAACTTACACAGCACACGATTAGTCATTTAAAAAACAAGAGAACATCAGCGGCAGACGTGTGAGTTTGTTGTTTAAGTGGGCTGTACCTCTGGGTCATCCATGAGAGAGTATCCTCCTTTAGCCATGTAAGAGGAACTCTCTGAGGGCAGAGACAGGAAGCTAGGGATTATGATCTTCCGGATGTGGTGCGGGTTGAAGCGTGGGGAAGGAAGCAGTTGTGAATCGCCCCCGCTGGGGCAGCTGAACAACACACACAGGAGTAAAAGGACTGTTACAATGAAAATTTCGGAAGGAAGAAATAACATGCAAAAAGATCATTTGCAGCTTGGGATTTAAGATCGCCAACAACCCACAAAATTAAAAGTAAAAATTAATTGAAGACTTGGTTTAAAGGGGAAATGTTGCCTTGATGAATATACCATGAACCATGAATATTACATTTACCAAACGTTACAGTGATGTGACCAACAATTGGTGATAATTTGGCTTCAGGGTAAAATGATGGACGGACGAACTGATGAACCATCCTCAGGATGCTAGGATCAAACTACACATGTATGGCTTATGAAAATGTCACAATGTCATATTAGGTGATCATGTTGACCTCACAATCATAGCTTGAAGTTTTTCATACCATGCACAATTTATCAGGGAAGAGGGGCCACTTTCTACTCACCATATTCAAATTTACGTGAAGTTCAATTGTCCAGTTATTGGTCATTGTCACAAAGTGTGAAGTGGATGTTAAACTATTGAAACTTTAACATCCCAACCTTTCCATCAACATGTTGATGTATTTATAAGATGCGGAAACCTCAGTGTTTCACTGTGAGACCCTACATGAAAAGAACAAAATTGTTGTGCTTGACACTTATTATCCACACCCGTGATCTGACACCAAGCATCTGTAAAATCAGGCTGTTATCGCTTTGGCACTGTGAAGTGTGATTCTGGGATTAGGTCTGTTATTAGAGGCATCAGTCCTTTCCATAACTTGTTCAGATGGCTGCTCAGCGTTCATCTAAATTCAATGAAAATACAAACTATGTTGGCATATGAAGGAGAACTGAAGATACACTGACTTGGCCTGTTGACTCTTGTAAATGCATGAGAGAATAAGACAGTCAAATAATACAACCGCTGTGAGGATAAAGACGAGCTTCTGCCATGAGTTGTGGTACAATAACACACTAATGCACACACATACACAATCCTTATTACAAATATTACAGTAGGTTTTAATCAGTTGGGATCCTGGTTAGTCCAAAGGCTAAATTTGCCAAAGGTGTCATACTACACACAATTAAACAAGACTAATTGTGTTAATTAAATTAATTTTCCTTTTTTTTGTATAAAACATACCCATTGTAAAGGGGCATCCAGCTGGTATACGGAGATTGAGTGTAAGCCAGGCAGGAGTGAACCAGCAGCACCAGGTCGGGCTCCGGGGGGTCCAGCAGGCTCACTTCAAAATAAAGTGGTCTGCCTCGCACAAGACTGAGAGGCAGGTGAGCCTCAGGGTGGAAGCTGGTGAAGGATTCGTCTACAAGGAAAAGAATGATATCTGGTCAACAGCAAGTAGATGCAAAATCTCAACTGGTGC
Organism: Toxotes jaculatrix; assembly: GCF_017976425.1. Taxonomy (NCBI): domain Eukaryota; kingdom Metazoa; phylum Chordata; class Actinopteri; family Toxotidae; genus Toxotes; species Toxotes jaculatrix. Next base: position 16,711,944 of record NC_054411.1, on the reverse strand, counting down.
TCAGACGTGAAGTTCAAAACAGGCCCACAGAAGATCTGTTCACTGAATGAACACCGAATTATGTCAAGACGTATGATGTGCAATTACCAAGAAGATTACAAATAAGAAAAGAGTCTGTGGAGATTCTCCGTCATCCAGGTCATGGCATTTCTAAGTGCCTTTTTGGCCTGTGCAATGCACACTGAAGACAACAGAAGCCTCAACGTCACAGTATATAGGAGACCTACACACACAGGGCGATTCTTACCACTCACTGGAGCACAAGCTTATCAGAACACCATCGGGCCCAGAATGAGCTCACAAGGACAGAGGTGAGTCAACAACCTGCATGTGACCTCAACGACTTTCACGGTGTTAACAATCCCACAACAGGTGAAATACCTGGGACTCCCCAGCAGTCAGAAGCGAAGCAGCCTTTCAAGTTAAGAGGTGAAACGTCACGAACCTCATGCAAGTCCAGCTGCTTTTGCATAACACTTAGAAAAAACATAAAGAAAACTGCTTGCCTGTTGCAATCCTCAGTTGCACAGTGACCGTGGCTGGCGTAGACTGAATGGGAGGTGGAGGAGGTTGATCCATCACATAGAGCCTTACTTCACCTGGAGAACCTGAGGAGGAGCTACATTCCACCATCAACCTGTGGATCAACACAGACAACCGACTTAGACAGAAGACAGTGGCTCACAGAAACAATTCAAACAACACAGTGGATGCAGATGCAACTGTTGTATGGAATGTGGCCCAGGTTGTGGAGGTATATGTGTGTGCGTTGTGAGATCAGTTGGTTTGAATGATTCCAGTGGTGTGTCCAGACTCACAACAGGTGAAAAAAAAAATGTCTATGTATATGTAAGCACATGTGAATACCTGTAAAAATGTATGGTAAAAGTGGAAGTTACAGGGATGGAAATTTATTTCCTAATTTGCGTTTTGGTTTATGCCCCTAATTACAGGAAATGAGAGCAAACTAACATGTTGTGATCATCAGGGTCACCCTCAGACAGCTCAGGGTGGATCAAAGGCCTGCCACTTGTATCCAGCAAAAGGTATAACGACACGCACGATGTTTGCAATGCAAATGTTTGACTTCATAGCCAAATGACATCTCCCACATGCCTCTGAAATAAAGGCAGCATTTAACTCTGAATAGAACATATTAAAAAAAATAAATAGAAATACTTTCTGCACACAGACCTGATGGGAGAGTGCTCCTGCACAGAACGGTGGTCTTGTTGAAGAGAATGGAAACCTTGGACCTCCAACATATAAACCACTGTCTGACCAAACACCTAGCAGATATATTGTGAAAAGGGTTTCCATTATTTCACAAAGAAAAGCTCTTTTCCATGTCACCCTATTTAGCCATAAACATAGCAGTGTGCCTTACATGTTTGCTTACTCCACAGCCATCCAGGGGCACGATGTAGATGTCAGGGTCAGAGGTCAGCCTCTGCAGCGTGCAGGATCCAGTACTGTCCTCAGAGGGATGAGCGGGAGGGGCCACTGTGGGCTCTACCACAGAGGCAGGCACAGCAAAGACAAAATACTGTCCTACTGTACAGTCTGTTGGCTCAGACACAAACACACACACACAAAAGGCCATGGTCAAAAAAAAGTGTTTAAAAAACAATTCTTATTATTCAAGCGGAAGCAAAACTCACAAACTATTCTGTCAATTCTGTGGCTTGGGCGTAGTCTTCTTGGCTGTATGCCCACACAGCAGTCACACAGTTTTGTGATTTTCTTTATTGTGAATTAATTTATGTCAGACAAGTGTTGACAAGGTTTTCTTGGAAAGACTCACCCTTCACAGGACAGGTACAGCAGCCCAAAGAACCGCTAAAGTCAAAATCTGACACAGGGCCAATGCCACAGGGCGAGGCAGAGGGTGTGTTAGCACTGAGGCCATCTGAGTGCACAGAGTAAACAAAGAGAGGAAAGCTAGTTATTCTTAAACGGTTCTATTCAACAGCACGAGAGATGACGGATGAATGTAAAGATGATGAGTCATAATATGCCATTCAGGTGTCTGGTTACAGCTACAGCCAGATCCAAGACCTTAGCCTGTCAGGACTGAACAATTTTCTGCCCCCTTGTGGTGATCTGAGGTCAAGACACCAGCCCAACACATCTGTCCTTACACAGAAAACATGCCAACTAACCCAGAGACACAGAAATATGAACACAGCTGAACCAGAGATTTTACCTCTCATTCCATCATCCAGCCTCTGTTCTGCTTCTTCTTCACCAGGATGAACAAAAGGATCACGTGGAAGTTGTTGAGTCATATAATGGGAATAGAAGCTATGGAAGGGACTGTGCGGTGACCAGGGGATGTCATGATATCCTGCTTCAGCAGCATGAGCCAGGACGTCCACACTGCTGTGGTCAGAGTCAGAGGGAAGCTGAGATTCTGATTTTGAGGATGCTTGGTCAGAGTCTTCACTGCCTGCAGGATGTAGGTCCTGGTTGTCCTTGAACACCTGAGGCTGGTAGAAGGGGTGGTAATAGTAGTAGTAAGGTTGAATGTGGCTGTTTTGAACATTCGCTGATTCTGTGGGTGAAGAAGTGGTTTGATGTTTGCGATAGGACGGATGCTGGAGTGGAAAGTAAGATGCTTGAAGCAGAGGGTCTGAAGGTTCTTCGGGTAGAGTTGGAGACACACTCTTGTCAGTGCTCTTTAAACTTTGAGGTCCAAAATACATCTGATGGTAGTGATAGTAAGGGTGGTAGTAGTATGGGTAAGGAGGGGGATTATGGTTGGGTGGATTAGGGAAAGAGGGTTGTTCAGGAGAAGGAGCTGCAGCAGGGTCTGGTTTGGGAGGATAACTGCGTGGGAGGGGAGGTTGGACTACAGGAGACACAGGTGTAGAGTGTCTTTTTCTGTCATCCAGCTCTGGTTTTACATCACCATCACCTGGAAACACTGATGAGCGAGAAAGTGGGTGAATATAGGACAAATTTGTTTTTGCAGCCATGTCGTGCTGTAGAGGAGCCAACCTTTTAGCCTCGCCCCTACTAATATGTGGAAAGTAGTACAAGTAGTGGTATGGATGAGGCTGTGGGTAAAGTGCATGAGGGGAAGGGACTTGGTGAACAAATTGAGGACTTGTTGGAAAGATGTAAGCCTCAGGCACAGGCTGAGGGAACTGGTCTGAGCTAGCCTCAGACTGCTGGACATTGGGGGGCAACTCTAAAAATTCATGGGTATGAGAATTAATTGAAGGAACCTCAGGACCTGGATCAGGGTCTTGAGTCGGGCCAGGAAGAGGGATTTTGGGGTGATGGTAGTAGTGGTAGTATGGATTGAAGACATGGCTGGGAGGCTGGAGAGACGGCGCTTCAACTTGAACAGGATAGCTTGTCGCTAAGGAGGGAAAATGTGTAGCACTGTGCTTTTCAGCGAGACCTAAGTCAGGAGTTTCTTGTTTTTGTTGTAGCTCTGAATACACCTGACTTGAATCTTCCATTTCATCTGCAGGTGATAGAGAACTGTGTGCACTGAATTGTTTATAGTACTCCCTGACAGGAATATGGTGGGATTCGTATTCTGGATAGTCTGGCTGGGAATCAACAGGGGGAAGAGGGTGTGGACTAAATATAGGGTCAGTAGTTGAAGATGGGGGAGTAGGAAGGTTATGTCCATCATGAACATTAGGTTTAGGATACTTGTGATGATATGTTGGGTGGGGATAGTAAGGTGGGGCCAGGTAGAAAGGTGGCGCCCATAGGAAAGGCTCCAGGGTTGGTGTAAGCTCCGCTGTGTCCCTGCTTAGATGATGAAGGCTGTCGACAAGACGCTGATGGGCAGGTGGGAGTTCTTCCAGGGGAGAAACAGGACAGGACAGCGTGAATGTTTTTTCTCCTATTTGAAGAGAAAGCGTGTATTTTCCATCCTGGAAAAAAAAGACCAGAGATTTTCTTAGAGAAGTTTAAGGAAATAAAACAAATGTAATTCTGTTTAAACTGAACAGTAGATGCCTAAACTTCAGAGATGCACCAGGAAATAATGTTAGGTCATTTCATACATTCTGTTGTAATTTTCAGTTTGTTTTTTAGGTTTTGAGTGTGTTTAGTAATTAAAATAATAAAATCTATTGTTTTAGATATTTTTAAAAATCATATTGGATTTTGTTTTTCTATTTAATCTTATTAGTATTTACAGTTTTGCTGATAATTGGTGAAATCATTTATTTCATTTATAACATTCCATTAAGAGCTGACAAATGATAGTTGTGATTCTTGAAGATATTTTGAATTTTGAGAAATTCTTCAGATTTTATTAGTAGTTTACAGCAGCAGGATCCGTATCCACCTACAGCATATCTCGCCTCTTCTTTTCTGGAATTCACCTCACCTTTACTGTGATGCCACAGGTCAGGTATGGAGCAGCGATGACAATTTCTGCATCTTGTCTGTCAAAGGTGAAGCCACACTCCTCGGCTAACAACGCCAAAGGGGTCCACTCTCCTCTCACTTGAGCGAAAAGGATAAAAAAAAAGTGATATTTATTATAAAGTCAGGGAGGAGAGGTAAAAAAGTCATTAGAGTGAAATGAGTGTTAACACAACAAAGTTAAAATTAAGTTTATTACCATTTATCCTCAACTCCTCTGTAGCAGACAGTCCTTGCACTTTGACAGTCATACCATACAGGGAGCAGCACAAGGAGGACAGGCCCATGACATGAGACTGCATCTGAGACACTGGACAGGACATCTTGACTGGAGTCCCCCTCCACAGCAGAGGCAACACATAGTTGTCATCCTGAACACACACAAGTTTAAATGGGATTTATTTTAAATACTTTTGCTGACATTTTCCATCCATTAGAGAAGGCATGTCTATGATTATGAAACACACAGACATGACCTGCCTTGTTCACATAATATGGACCGATGTGTTGAGATCTGAAATCTGACCCGTACCTCCTGTGTGACATGGCAGGCATCATATTGAGCCATCAGCCTGAGGTCTCTCCACGTGGCCTGAACGGAGTAACCGCACTGAGGTGGCAGCTGGGACAGGGGCACAGATGACTCATTTGCTGAGATAAATACAGACACCAAAAGAAAACCTTAATTTCACTCTTATGAAGAAAAAAGAAAGATGATAAGTAGAGGCCTAGGTAAACCAGCTCTAACTATACTGTACAGTATATCCCTAAAATTCTAATTTAAGCTATGGACACCAAATCCACTATCCCAGACATAAAGCTGGAGTATTTGTAAATGGAGAAGCTGTAGCCTCACCTCGATCCAGCTGTAGTTGTACAGCTCGTCTCCTCCTGACAACGAGGGTCATGGCGTCGTCTCCACACTCCACCACAGGCTGGAGCCTCTGCCAGCTCTCCTCTGAGCTGCTGGGCCGCTGACCTCTGATCCTTGCCTGGTCTCCCTCAGTCTGGACTGGTAAACAAAAACAATCCACAGCAGAGTTCACAACAGAAAATACATTTACAGTAGAACATGTTAGTGTTTGTATTTATGTAGAGCATCAGGCAGCAGTTGAGTGTCTCTGTGGCTCCAACTCTGATTTCAGATTCAGAAATAAAAGAGATTGGTCACAGTGAGAACAGAATTTCCTCTTTGATGTGTCCGAAAAAAAAAAAAAAAAACCCACATGCAACATTTATAAAAGCCTGTTAGTCTCACTTAGTAACTCTTTTTTGGTAAACTGGGATTTATCAGAGAACAAAATTTAAATTTTGTGCCCATTTAGGGAAACTGATCTCCAGTAGGTAACAGTGTGTAAACACACTGCTCACTGCTTATAAGAAAAGCATTTTGTCAGCTGTAAAGCACTCACATCAACACACTGCAGCTCTGTCTAAATACCCAAATAAAAAGGTTCCAGATCTGTCACTTGTGATGTTTGTATTATCAGTAATGAGCTGCGACCCATATTTATTAAATACCATATTTATGAATTATTATTAAAAATACCATTGTTGTATGTCTGAAAACGTGTCAGCATTCAAGCCACACTAGAGCATTATGATATGGCAAGCAGTTTACCTGAAACAGAAGAGTCAGACTGGTAGCCCACGTTGGCGATGTTTGGCTCAAGTTGACCAATAATGTAAAACTTTCCGTGAATTACATTCTTAATTTCTCCTTTGCTGCAGTCTTCCTTTGAGGAGACAGGGGAAGAATACGTCCACTCCCCATTGGTTTGCTTCGGTTTGCGGTGGTTCTTCAAACTTTTGTCACTTGAAGGAGTCGCCATTCTGGGTCCAATTCTCTGTTCAGGCCGTCCTGCTGAGCTTTTAGTCCGTGTCCCGTCTCTGCTTTCGAGGTGGTAAAAGACTGGGAGGCTGGTCGACTCTGGTTCACCCTGCCTTGAGTCGAGGCGCTGCCGCTTTCCGTCCTCTCGGCTGGAAGGGTAGAGGAGGCCTTCCGTTGTTAAAACGCTGTTCCTGACATTATGAAGAGCCGCATGAGAATCTGGCTGGGGAGAATGATTAGGCTCGCACCAGCCCACTGAAAATAAAGCTGTGGTTGTGATGGTGTAAATGAGAAGGACACCGAAGCAGTGGCCTTTTTGTTTCAAATGCATTGCCAATACGAGTTTCTTTCTGTGCACCAAGACACGGGGACAGGATGAGGAGCAGCGGTGTTTTTGTAGACTTCCTGTCATCACACCTGTTCACTAATTAGCCAAGGTGGCACGTGATGCTCTGCAGTTTGTGGCTTATTATCGCGACTGTTTTTTAGATGTATTTATTTATTATGGCTGTATAATGTTTTAAATTGAAGTTTATCAAGGAGGTGCTTAAAAGGGGTGTTTCTTTTCGACACTTTCTTTACTCGTCTTTACTTCCCCACAAACGTCATTAGGTTTTTTTTTTTTTTTTTTTCTTCTGACCATATTTCAATCTGTTGAAATTTGGTCCTCAAGCAGAGTATTGATTGATTTGACCGTATTTATTATTTATTTATTTATTTACACCAGCTATTAAAAATCTTTAACACGAAGTACTTTTCTGTCCACTAGAGGGCAGCACTTCATTGCACTGAGTCAGCAATAGGAGTGTATTATTTTCATGAACACTGGTGAATTCATGGACTTATCAGTTACTTTCCTACCTATCTATCTATCTATCTATCTATCTATCTATCTATCTATCTATCTATCTATCTATCTGTCTATCTGTCTGTGTCTGTCTGTTACAGTATCATTTATGAAATTCTTTTAAAAAAGAGAGACATTTAGGCATTCTCTGCCTCTCTAACAGATCTCATGCCGTGCTGACGTTCAAGGCAAACATTTGACCTTTGCCCTCTTTACAAGTCATCTTGAAGTATTCTCTCTGTTTTGTCAAACTGAACCTATCATCTGGTTGACAGAGATAAATCCCACAGTAAGTCACGTAGGAAGGTTAATTCACCACCTAACTCCTGTATATCATTTACATTCATTTGCATTTCATTGGTTAGCTTCTTTTGTATTTTATACATACTTTCGTGAAATGCACCATCATCTGACAATAGGCCTCTCTGCCAAGAGTTGTGATCACTCATCACACTGTGGTCATACTGTTGTCAACTGAGGACAGACTGGTAATTTTCTCACGGTGGCTGACTTAAAAGTGCTGTTTCTGCCTCCACCTCTTGGTAAGAAGAGTCCTGAAAAATCACATATCGCAAAAACCAAAAACCACACATCCACACACTTTTAACGGCAATAGTTACACAGTTTGAATGATTTGAAGAACTACACTTCTGAAGCTGTGTTTGAAGGGGGGGTGGGGGGGGTTGATCAGTTGATGATGGGCGCGGCAGTGGGATGACTCATATTTGGAGTTGCCTAGCTACAGCCAGGAGTTGTTTTCTTTAGACTGCGAGCGCGAGTACAGTGTGCATGTCTGGATTTCATTGAGAGAGCAAGGCTTTGTGGGGGCGGCATAAATGCAGGGGTGGCACTGAGAAGGAAACAGGAGGAGCACAAATGTTCCCAAAGAACAGAAGAAATCACGTAAAGAGAAACTGGAGTTAAATGTAGTAATGTCAGCAAAGGAAAGAGGGAAAAAAAAGAGTGAGGTCTACAAAAAGAGCGCTCAGGGTGAGGAACTGAATCAAGAATGAAAACCCCTGGCCAGTAACCATGGAAACGGGTCGGCTCGACTAAATATGAGGAATTCTTTTTTTATTGAATGTAAACGGCGGCTGGGGCACCACAACTGACACACACAATATTCGCCCCACTGGAAACTGAGCTGCAGCTTCACAAGTACAGTAGCTCACATCTACTGTACAATATATCCAATATGTCTGGTTCATTACAGACTCCTGAAGCTGCTCCTGGCTGATTTTTGTTCAAACCGCTGGCAGGCAGCCAACAAGGCACATGCAAATGCTTAGAAAGAAATGCTCTTAGCTACACATTTAGCATTTTCTTTGATGTCTTAATTTGATTTTGATTGCCCCTTCACTCAAAGTTTACGTCTGTTTGCCTATCTCCTACATGACTGGTAGCATTGTCCATATTGTTTCTCTTCTCCTCTCTTATATTTCAGAGTAAGCAGGTTTGTAAAGAGCAGGAAATGTATTTGTTTTTATTATTTTATTATTATGAATAAAAAGCATAATAATAATATGGCTCTTTGTGTAGCACGTTCCATACATAAAATTCAGAAGTCAAATCAAAGTCCTTAACATCAAATTATATATACACACACACACACACACACACACACACACACAATCAGTGTTGCCATGCTGCTCGTCTATCTACAACTGAACAATATGCATGCCAAAAAACATTGTATATTAGTGATTTGCCAGAAATATGCCCTGGTAAAAAAAATAGTGTTCAGATGTACGCTGACAACACAGAGTCGTCCATGTACCTAGCAAAACCTGTGATGCTGTTGCAAATAAGCTAAACAAAAACTTAAACACATACATTAAACACTAAGAAAACAAAGTCCATCTGTTTTTAAAAAGTTACCTGCAACAGAATCCCTGACTATATCACTGTTCAGTGATACTCTCAAATATGTCCTATAGTTTACCGACCTGGTCCCAGGCCAACCAGTCAGTAATCAATTCCACAGAGTATCTTTATAATCGGGGCCTTGAAAATCTTGGACAAAAGGCAAATAAAGTATCATCATTGCTCTATCCTAAGTAATGAGAAGAATTTAAGTTTTTACAAACGCTATTGATTTTCCAGTTTGAAAATGAACTGGCTCCTCAGCCTCTCTGCAAATACATCAAGAGACTACAGAGCTGCAGCAGATCCACCAGAACAGCTTGTGGTGGCAAACGTAAAGTTGTTATTCTGCAAAACATCTTTTGCTCAGACAGCTTTTTCTGTGAAAGGAGCCAAGTCCTGGAACTCACTACCTGATCACTTAACATTTATTGCAAACATCATCACTTTTAACACAGCTTCCAAATCCTGGTTGATTCGGCAAAAAAAAGAAAACCTGTACTCCTGTCTGATTTTCTCTAGCTATGTTACTACTAAATGTGTGTTTTATTGAATCTTGCTTCACTCAGTTTACCATCTTGATCTTAATTTCTCAGGTGTGTCACTCCCTTTGACGTTGATGAGTAAGCAGAATGTATGGTCGTGTGCGGTTGTCAGAGTTAGATAAGGAAGTGAACATGTATATGTGTGTGTGTATGTCTCACTCCTGCACTGACATGCCTGTGCAGCGGCTTATCATCAAAAACCAGTCCGGTGACACTGGGAGCAGGGAGGTGGAGGGGGTCAACATTTCCAATTAGTCAACAGCCTGATGTGAGGTGAGAGTTTCAACACAGAATCTCTGACATTGGCCCCTTTTGTTTGTTCAGCCTCATTCAAAATACATACAAAAGGTCTTTGAAATTACCCCCAGCAAATCCTGTAAATGTACTATACACTCAGACTGTTTTTGTTGTAGGCGTTTAGAAATCTCAGGGCAGGGTGCAACATTGTGTAAGACAGAGAAGGAATGAGCAGAGTGAGACATCATCCACAGACAGAGAGCTTTATTATTGTGTAAAGCAGCAGTGACTTGGCTGTGGTCAGACTCACTCCCCTGGCATGTAGGCACTGCTCTGCTGGCTTTGTTTCACACAGTCATGTTGAAATACTCCCTCGCTGAGACTCCTCACAAACACCTTAATTAAGAGATTTTTATTATTACTCAACCCAAAAATAGCAATCTGTCCTGCTACAGGCCAACGTCAAATTCACATGTTTGACATTAAACTGATGCTCTGTTTCAGGGCCATCTAACATGTGTCAGAGATTAATGTCTGACATTGTCAACTTAACAAACAACCAGTAAATAAGAATGCAAGGCTCAGTGCCACCACTTTAAGACAGAATATGCGACAGGTAATCCGTGATAGAGGAGTGCCTGCTGAAGATGCTGGAAAAGTTACCTCCTCTTGACAGGGCCCATAACTTCCTTTCCACAAGTGTAATGTAATTCACTTCTGTCTATTTCAGTGATTTCTGAGTAGCAGATTCAGTTCTGCTTACAAATCTTTAATGATCCCACAGTGTACATTAAAACTGCACACTGGAACAAATAGAACCACCTTGAACCAAGCCAACCCTGAGAAAGCATTGCAAGGAATCATCATTAATACTTGTGCACACAACACTTGGCCTCGCAGACAATATCACAACTGTTCCATGTGATCCTTTATGACTCTGGTTTTTCCAGTGCTGATCAGCAATGGCAGAACGACAAAGGGCAGATTGTTGAGCGAGCAACCCTATTGGTCTTCTTCAGTAGTTACACGGGCATGTGATTTGTCGACTTGTGTTTGGATCTAAAAAACGTGTTGTGGCTAAGCTCTACGCTCCTGCCCTGCCCCCTGCTACATACAGCAGTAGACAGTGGCATGGTCAAACACCCACTACGTTTTTACTCTGAAAAATGATAGCTGACTGATGCATGACTCATGGCATTTCCTCTCCCTAAAATATAACAAGAACTGAAAAAAAAGTCTTGATTCTTGCATAACTGCAGTCGCAAAAAGTAGTTTTTGCTCCACAGGCATGCATACTGGTTTCACTCAATGACTCGCAGAGCATTGCTGTTGTTATGCCATGGGAGGAGTGTCATATCGCACTGAATGGTCCAGTACAAACCGTGGCTTACCTCACCTGCAAGGTGGGGTCCACACACCCAGAATAGAATCAGGTCTTACCACATTCTCCATTCTCACCTAGCTCTTTACTCAGTCTGTGTCTCTCTTGTGTTTTTCTACGCTCTGTATCATCTTCAGATGATTACAACAAGCTGTAAATACAGATGTACCACCTGTTGTTATTCTTTTTAAATCTAAAGTCAAATTGTAAAAATAGTTCAGGTGCCCTGATATGAGCACATTCGCCGTCGTTGCATGTATGAATGGAGTTGTCTGGCAGCTCGGGTGGAGCTGTTTGTGTCTGTGATAGATTTCTGGCTAGATTTATCAGGTGCAGTGAAGATTTCGAGGACATCAGAACATTTAAGTCCAAACCTGAATTGCAGAATTTCAGTGGACTCACATTCTTTCCCACGGGTACTGGGTGGGACACTTTAGGACGTTAAGTGGTATGATCAGGGTGTGGTGTTGTTGAACATGAATGGATGAACATTGTGTCACCTGTCCTGAAGTGGTAAGGTGGGCGGTGTATCTACTGTGGCTTCTATGGAGTTTGATAGTGTTGTCATGGAAATGAGTGATGTGCATAAGGCACAGAAACCTAAAGTGTTACCATGGCAGAGGCATCATTTAGTTAAACACTTCAGCGCTGGATATGTTTAGCATTCCAGCTTTCTGAGTCCCTCTGTCTGCATGTGAAAAAGGTTATTTTCCATGACAACCGTATTGAAATACACAGCATTGTTCTCAGCTTTCAGAAAGATCTCATCGTAGTCTCATAGTGTTTTTCTGTGTATGTGTGTATGTAACCTCGTGACCCCACCAGAATGTATCTACACAAGTAGCCTTGGTGTAAACTCCAGCAGGCTCTGCTGTCTTTCCAGGTCACTGTAAAGGCTGGGAAATTATTTCTGAAGCCTGTTATTATCCTGCTGGCTCATACCTGAGGCTGAGACATGCTGACATGATAGTGACCAGGTACTCTGCTGAGCTCTTGACTCAGACCGCTGTTGGTGTATCTGCATATTTTTATATTCACCAGAAGCAAACAAGTGACCTCAGTCTCCCAGTCCGCACCCAGAGTATTTTTGTCGGTCTCTATCTACTTGTGTGTATCTGACTTTTTCCTGCCTGGCTTTTATTAGTGTGCTTGCCTTCAGCGATGCACACAGTCATACACTCATATTTACTGTTATTCTTGTGCTTCCTCTTCTTCTAGAAACTTTTTTTTTGGGAGGTTCCTGTTTCCTAGAAACTTAATTCAAATTTTAAAATGTTTAGCTAATTAAGAACATCTGTGTTTCAGAGATTTTTTTTAAATAATCAACAAAGTGGACAAACCATTTACATTCTGAAAATCTTCTTTCAATCATCTTTGAAACTTGTCGCCTATACTGATCAAACCTCTTCAACCTATTCATAGTCATTCATACATTCACCTAGAAACTTAATTCAGGCTTTGAACCGGCCTCCAGTCATTGTACCTCATCACATTACCTTTTTCATACTTATCACTTTTCTGTAATCAACGTTGAAGTTTAATTCTCTTTCATTTCCTTCTCAGACTTTTACACTTAACACTTTTTACCTGCTGTGTATTGCAAGTGCTTTCAACACTTTTACCAACACGTCAACTGCTTTCACATATTACATGCCAATTTGAAGTATTTTTTATTCTTTAACTGACAGATCAGCTACTTTTATATCTGCTTACATTTCACATTCAGTGCTTCCACTTAAACTGAAACTTCAATTACTTTTACTCCCTGACACCTAAACTGATATTTGCATTCACCTTTTACTCTTAAACTGACAATTCCAAGGCTTTTAGTAGTTAGATGTTAATTGACATTTCAGCTGCTTTCATCTTCCAGTAAGTAACACCAAGCAACACAGCTGCTTTCAAACACGTCAAATGACAGTTTCCCTTCTTTCGTGTCTCATTCTTTAACAGAGATTTCATCTTTTTTCATGAATAACACTTCAACTGACACCTGAATCTCTTTTAATGCTCACATTTCATTTGCTTCATTCAGTGCTTACACTTCCTTTGCCCTTGTCTCTGTCATTATGTCATTTACCATTTCAGCTTCTTTAAGTTTCTTTTATTCCAACTGCTACTTCAACTTCCTACTGTTTCGGTTTGTCAAGTATTTCAAATGTTTCAACAGTAAGTGTTCAGCTATGAGCACACATGTATTTTGCATAAAAACTTTGGGTTTTTATTTTAATCATTGATGAACATTAAACAATGGATAATAATTGTTGTTTAATGTCCCTATCCAACAGTTGTCCCAGCCCCCAAAAAACTTTAAAACTAGTCTAAGTTTTGAGGCTGACCTAAGACACTTCTCTTTCGCCTAGTTCTCTAAGGACTAGAGTAAGTAAAAAAAATAAAAATAATTTTAAAAAATCACTTTTCCTCTCTAGGGAACATTTCAGATTGTTAGATATCATTGGCACGGAGGCTCTGACACTGGCACTCTTCCCCATTAATGTCTGATTTGCCACAGGAATTCAACCATAATTATGTGTTACGCAACTATGTGATATGACACTGGTGATGATGAAGTTTTTTTTGGTTGTTAAAAGATTCTCCCTCAGTGTGAACCAATGCAGATCACTTTGCCCCATTGGAAACATTAATGGTGGAAACAATGAAAGAATGATGGTGAGTAATAATTAATAAACTCATAGCAGTGTGAAATGCCTCCAACAACACCCCCCTCCCCCCTCCCTCCCGTTTGTCACTCAAGCTATGACTTGCACTCGTTTGCCCCCACCTATTTTTCCCTCCCAACCAACCAACAACATTCCTACATCATTGAATCTATTCCTCTCTAACAAAAGCGGGAAAAGACGGAGGGTGCTGATCAGGAAGAAACAGTTTCAGTTGAGTGTGCATGTGTTCATTCGCCCGAGTTTGACTGTTTGTTTATATATTTAATGGCAACAATGTGATTGTGATCGGGCCAGATTACAGTCTGTCACCATGGCAGCATGCGTAGAATCACTGTCAACAGTGTCCAATGTTGTGGGAGTTCCCCCCTCAAACATCAGTGAGTCATGAGCTGCCCACCCGGAGAGAAGCAGCACCATCAGATGAGTGACAAAGACATGAGACACCGAACACATCAGGAAAATCCATCGCCTGAACCACAAAAAAAATGTTGAAATAGTTGCTGGTTTCAACCTTTGTAAAGTAGACAGAAAGAAAGAGAGGGTGGGACTGGGACAGAAGAATAGGAGAAGGAGGGGGAGAAAGAAGAGAGACAGAAAAGGAGGCAGAGATTATGTGACCAAGCAAGCGAGAGGCTTGGCTGGGGTGTGGACTTAAAAAGAGGGCAGGGTAAAAGTGGGCGGAAGGGTAGTTTCTAGTGTTTGTGCATTTAGACTCTGAGCCTGAAATTAGTGTCATTGAGAGCGGGAGGAATTACACTTGAAGAGACAAACAGCCATCAAACAGTAAGTCAGAGATCCTTCTGCATTTTGATTCCCTCTATATTATATCTTACCTCTCTACAGCTGGTTAGCAATGTTAACACTGTGGTATTTGAACAGGAGATGTCCTGCAGTTTTGATTCAGTATTTTTTTTTTTTTATACAAGAAAAGCAAATAATGATGAGTAACAGAGTAAAGACAGGTGTGTGTGTGTGTATACACCTCCCACATACCTGTTCACCTTCACAGGCAACTTTGCGAATGAATTACTTACCAGATGTCTTCCTGCAGCTTTTGGTGTACTAAAGAGACTAGTTTAAATGTTGTGAAACTGTGAAAAGGCACAGGACTGCTTCTCTGCTTTTTTTTTTTTTTCTTCCTTAGATTTTTAGCAATTCTCAAAAATCTACCCTCAGCCACATGTAATGGAAAATATGCCACATCTAGGCAGGACCTAAGAATCCAGGACAGGAACAGTTGACACGTCCTTTGTTTACATGAGAGAGACAAAACTGGAAGACAAAACTATTCTACGGGTGTGTTTTAAATTAAAGCGTCCAGCTGTTGAACATTCACTTGTTATTTTTTCCACCCAGAAGTTCTTCATTAAAGTTTGATCATCTGGCACAAGACAGCTCGAGAGCGCGTCTGTATTAGTGCTCGTAGCGCTTCAGGCAGAAATTATACAGAGCAAATGTTTACAAACTCAGCCTTTCACTTAATTGTAGCCGTCTGAAGCAGATGAAAGGTGGGAAACACTTGTAGAGGTGCGTTGGGTATGATCGCATGTGTACCAGCGCGCCTTTTGGCTCTCCACGTCTGTATATGAGAATGGTTGCGTGTGTGAGAGAGAAGGAGCTGGCGAGCGTGTGTGTGAACCCAGCCCTTGACCACTCCTTTATCGGGGAGAGAACCAGCACATTCCAGATGTGCTTCTTCCTCTGTTCACACCCAGCTCAGCCTCCACACTGGATACATCCACACATAGTTCACATATGAATAAGAGAATATACTGATCAAATCTCTGATCTGACTGGTATCTGAGGGCAGAGCCACCTGCAGACGGACTGATGAACGACTGCTGAACCGTGGGATACAGAGTTTGTTTGAATTACTCTTAAGTAGTTGGCGTTTTGGGGCTGCTATGTGTGATAGTGTTAGTAATTCAAACTCGGGGGGATTGGGTGTTGGCCAGCTAGGCGGGGAAATAGCAGGTATTCTCTACAGTTATCTTAAGGAGTGGCGGGTTCCTTAGGAGCACAAGACAAGCCCAAACTCATCTGCCTGCCATCAACTTCCCTTCTTAACGCTTTCTCCCCCTCATTACTATCAGTATGTGTTCACCCATGGATAAATGGATTTAGTTTACTGATCTCTGTCTTCACAAATATACAGCAACACCTCTGCATTTGTCTCCTGTCTTATTCTTGATATGGACTTTATCTCGCAGTCTGTTCGCAGGCATTTCACTGGGAGTGCTTCAGCTGTAACTCAAAGTAATTAGAAGTTGTGAAGCCACGCCCTGAGTGGGTGCCAGGTTTTGGCCATGCTTTGAGTGTGTTTATGAAGATGTGTGTGTGTGTGAGCGTGTATGCGTGTGTGTGCTTGGAGCTGTCATTAATGGCTCCCTGTCTGAAACCAGGCAGGAAGTGTGGAGCCTTTGTTGTAGGCCATAGTTGGTTCCTTCTGTTCAGAGTGTGTTGAGTCTTTTTTTTTTTTGTTTGTTTGTTTTTGGGTTGAATGTGAATTAGCTCACCGGTTATAGTCATCCTGCATAATAACGGCTGGAAAGTGGTGTAACAAGTTTTCTCTTTGCGCCTCCCTCTCTCTCCAGCACAGTCATCATGCTGATTCTCCTCGCTGCCATCTTTGCCCTTCACATCATCGGCATCATCCTCCTCCTGGTGGCTACTATTGACAATGTACGTATGACATTTTGCTGCCTTTTTTGCGGCATCACTCCCCTGCACGAACACACACACACACATACACAAAGCCATACACATATCTACATAGCCTCACAGCTTCAAGGCACAATTGCCACAGCCTAATCCCTAACTTACTTCCTAGATTGAGTGTTAAAATGACAGTAGCGAGGAGCCATGTGCATCGCTAACATGCTGTCTTTCATCACTCTGTTCCTTCATGCCTTCTCTGTCAATGGTCCACTGTTCTTCCCAGGGCCACATATTTGGCATTTCTGGTTGACAGGTGGGCCGGCCATGGTGTCGTCACCTGGCGTTAGGGAGTGCATCTCTAAGTGTGCATGTAAATTCCTTGCAAGCTGTCGGTCAGACGGTGCACCAGCACATGCTGTATATGCACAAGTAAATATGTGACGGACAGGCGTTGTAGTGAGGGTTGCATACCAGAGTAAGAATTGTAGAATGCCACAGTGTCACACACACACACACACACACACACACACAAACACACACTGTTTTTGGCGCTGCTTCTATGTTTACTACTGCTCCTGTTTTCAGCTCTCCTAATGTTTCAGACTTCCCCGTTATTGATTAATGTATTTTAATTTAACATGTAAGAAAGTTATTCATATTTGGTCAACTGCTGAGTTGTAACACTATTCAAAATGTAAAATGTTGTCCCCTCTGTCCTTCCCCTCAGGCCTGGTGGATGACTGACACTATCTCCACTGACGTGTGGGCCCGGTGGATACAGACACACGGAGTGTGGAACTACACTGATCTTCCCACAGGCTCACACTACCCAGAAAGTAAGACCTATCCTGCAAAGATGTAGTGTGAGGACATGTTTCCATCACCACAGTTTGAGAAAAAAATCTTTAGGTGTCATTTATTGGTAGTTTAATGCTTAAAAACTAATCAGCCTCATCAGAGCCGTGTGGTTTGTTCAGATTTGATTGGCAGTAGCCAAACAACCCACCGACTGTGATCGGATTCTGATTTAAATGTTGCTAAATCCTGATTGGTGGATGGAAGTACTTGACACCACCTTTTTCTACCTGTAGTAAGATCCCATAACTCACAGTAAGGGGCTAGTGTAAAAAACAGGTTTCCATCAAGCAAGTCTTTCTGTTGATAGCCTGATTGAACTCAGGAGCAGTAATATTTTGAGAGCTGTGAGATGCACATTTAAGACACATCTTCAAGTGATATGAAAAAAAATCTTTTCAGTAAGCTTTGTTTTGCTGTGCTATTTGTTTTGGCATCCCCCCAGAACATGTACATGTAGATCAGTTGGGGAAACACAAACATGTTTGCAGTCATCCAACAGCATAAAAATTAAAATCAGTGTTGCTCAAAATGATGCTGCCTTATAACTTATAACAGCACATAGCAAAACTCAACTTATGTTTATGTCCCAAGCTGTTGTTTATCTTTACTTGGCACCATAATTGGCATTTTTTTAAATCCTAAAACATTTGGGATGTTTGAACGTAACATTCCTGCCATTCACAACTGCAGCTGTCAGTGTGACTGCAACCTCAACATTTCCTGGGTGTGTTTAAATGATGTTTGGTGAATTTTTAGAATACCCCAGCACACACGCACACACGCGCACACACACACACACACACACAGCATCTTTCATTGTGTTTCTCTCTCTCTGGCTCCCCCTGCAGATTACCTCCAGGCAGTGCAGGCCAGCTCTGTCCTAGCCTGTATATTCTCCATCCTGGGCATCTTTGTGTTTGTCGCTCAGCTCTTCACCCTCAACAAAGGACAGAGGTTCACCATCTCTGGCATCTTTCAGTTACTCGCCTGTGAGTATTTGTGTGTGTTCTTTCTTCAACAGTGTCACCTTTCTCTCTCTGTATGCCTTTCTCTCCTCCTGTCCTCCTTCACTGCCCTCACTGATGTCCATGCTTCCTTCACTTCAGGCCTATGCATCATGATCGCAGCCTCCATCTACACAGACCGTTTCCACATCGATGAGAAAAACGGCTGGTACGGACACTGCTTCATCCTGGCGTGGATCTCCTTTGCTCTAACATTCATCTCCTCCATCATTTACTTTGTGCTACGCAAGAAGACAGCATGAAAAGGACACTAGAGCTTCCTCCAACCAGCTAGTGTATATTCAGCTACAGATACAGCAGACCTGTTCAATCCCTCAAATACATACAGTGTTTAACTGAGTCTGCTTTCAGATAATCAGGATTTGGTTATTTCTGCAGTAAAAAAAAAAAAAAAAGCAAACTCAGTCAATCACACTTGTATTTGGGCTTTTTTTTTTCAACCCTGAGTTTGGCCTAGATTTCTAGTGGGCATCTAAGGATTAAGAATATTTTTGTAGTTATCTGAACAAGAAAGGCCTTCATGTTTATAAGATGATATGATAAATTAAGATCTAGTCTAGTCTGGTCTTTCTTGTATTGTACATTTAAATATATGGATGTGAGTGTTGGATAAAAAGGGGCGAGTTTATGATTTTAGTATATTGTTTTTTTTCCCATACTATAATGTTAGTATTATTATCTGCTCTGGTCTGACTTTATGTAATGTGCCACAGATTAAACAGAGTATAACCACAACGTGATGCCATCGATTTTCAGAACGCTCGGTAAATCTGTGCCTGTTTGAAGTCTTAAAAGTTTTCCATTTATAAGTCACATGTTGTAGATTTGCGTGTAACCTAATGATTAGACTATGCAACAATATTAAGTTTAAAACCATTTATGTAATACTGTTTGTTTTCTAACTAATTGGGAAGACATCAAACCGGTACTACGCCAAATCATAAACCATGTGGCTCTCAGCCTGCCCTGGAACTATCAAACCAATAAAGTGATATAAAGCAGACCATTCTGAGTTACACTCCTATGTATGAAACTTGCCATCCTACATAAATCAACTAATCAAATATCTTTTCAGACTGTAAATCCAATCATACACCAATAATATACCATCCTTTCATATGCGCAACTGCCTTGACTCTTAGAGTGTGCGATATAATGTGTAAATACAGTACGTTGTGTTTCCCATAATGCTACATATGTCTAATGCTGTTTTATTTTTGCTACCGTTATTTCTCATTATGGACAATGACA
The DNA here is from genome assembly GCF_017976425.1 of Toxotes jaculatrix. NCBI lineage: Eukaryota > Metazoa > Chordata > Actinopteri > Toxotidae > Toxotes > Toxotes jaculatrix. Next base: position 16,692,372 of record NC_054411.1, on the reverse strand, counting down.
ATGATTTTTTACAATATTAAAACTTGATTTTCAAACGGTTATTGGAGCTATTATTTGTTTCTCTTTCATTTGTTTCTCTTTTACTTTTTCCTCTTTAGTAAGAGTAAAAAGTAAAGGTAAATTGTTCAATTTTGTGTCAGTGGCTACTATGTTAGATTTTTTTTTTAAAAATGTTTTTATTTTCCCTTTGAAGCTTAAAACAGTGGAATGTTTCAAACAGACAGAAGTCTGGGGATCATATTTATTTAATATAAATATTGTATGTTTTGTATTATATTAATTTTACAAAGCAGTGGTTGATTTTCCTGAGGGGTCTTCTGCATCTGTATTGCCCTTCTCTGTTAGGACAGAGTGATTATGATCAAAGCCAGTTACTTGGATTCACTGAGTCACTGGACTGCAGTGTAAATTTAGAGCACATGACAAGACCCTGACAAACACTGAACTGCAAAGCCAAGATGGGTCTAGGTCCTCTGAAGGACTCCTGTCTGGATTAATAGTTCAAAGTGGGCTGTAGTCCTCCTCTGGTTCATAACGGTTCTCATGGTGTCCCGGCAGGGTCCTGTGGACAGAGACAGATGGTGTGGGTGATGGAGATGGAGATGGAGAGGGGAGGGACAAGCGGTGGAATGGGGATGCAGGAGCAGGATGGGCAGGGGGAGGAGGGAAGGAGTCAGAGTGGGGGAGAGGAAGGGAGTGAGAGTGCGTGAGCCTCGGAGTGGTGGGCGGTAACGTCGCTGATGGGGGCTCATAGTAGGGAGACAGGTGGGAAATCCGGGGCGGAGACGGGGGACAGGCCAGGGTCATGGCTGGGTTTGGAGGGGTGTAGTAAGGAGCAGGTGGCAGAAGCCCCACAAAGTTAAAGCTGCACGGGTTGAGGCCAGAGTTACGCCTGGGTCCCACCATCAGGACCTTCTTGGTGTAGTTGTTGAGAGTGGAGACACCGGCTGACATGCAGACAGTAAAGGCAAACCAGGCCACACTGACGACAGAGATAGAGAAACAGGGAGGTGGTGGCAAACAGGTGGTTTGTAAGTGCTTTTGTGTTTTACATAAATGTTCAAAAGATGTGTAAATGTGTTAGCAAGAATATATTGGGTCTATTCTGACTTTGACTCAAGGGAAAAAGCAAAAACTGGGATGATTTTCTTTCTGATTTGAATTCTTGCAGAGAGCCCAGGATCAAGTAACAGACTTCTAAATCAGATTAAATTGGTCAATGGCTTGAGAGCTTTGTTTTGCAACTGATTAGAGGAACATAAATATACCATTAAGTTTTCAGTATTCACTTTGCAAGTAAATGCACGACCAAAACCCTTTGTACACTGTGGTCCACATCTGACACAAAGTAGCTGAACAGACCCAGGATCAGTATGCGTGGATCCTTGTGGCTCAATGCAGTGTCAGTCAGGCCTCGCGTGTGAGATTTAAGACTATGGTGTGCACAATGAACTCACTAGAAAGCCCAGGAGTAGCCATAGCTGTGAGGTTTGAAATCCTCTGGCCCCATCGAGACAGTGGTCTGAAACACCTGCATGAACATCATGTGACCCACCATCCCAAGCAGACCTGAGAGGACAGGGGGAGCAAACATACCAAACAACTGGCTAAATAAATAGTATCACTGGTCATAAAAAAAGGTTTAAAAAAAATGGTTGTACCTCCCAGGACTGTGAAGACAGCAGCAAAAGCATTGAGCAGCTGGCCCCAGCGTTGGGTGGAGGGGAACCAGGCCCTGATACACAACTGCACAGAGAGCAGCATGCAGCTGATCAACAGCAGGCCTATGTACATGAGCTCCAGTGATAGTGACAGCCACATCATTGCTGCAGAGGGAGGAGAAGAGGCAGATGGAGATATATGGATTTAATTTATCAGTCAACCAAGAGCAAAGTGTCTGCAAACATGTAGGAGAAAGTGATGAATTCATTTACCTTTTTCAGATCCCGGAGTCAAAGTGTAAAATCCTCGACACTTTTCCTCTAGAAATCAAAACGTAAAGATTAGTTATAACCTCACTGACAATAAATCAGGCTTGTGTTAAAAGGAAACTGGGCTTTTTGGTAATTTGGCTTTTAGTAAAGACCTCAGCTGGTAAAACTAACCACTACATCTGTGTAGTCAGCATCATTTCTCCATTCCCAAGAGCGTTGGAGTTCAGATATCCTTCAGACTGTGCATAAGGTTGTACATTGTGCATTCAAATGAACACTGCAGCATAATTACTGTGTGGATAACCAGATTGAGGTAACAGTTTGCATAAAGTGTTTACATGGCCTGAAGTAACCTGATGGGAAGATTATAAGATTTGTTCGGTATAAATCTGGAAGGATGGGGCCTACAGGAAAAATCTCAGCAGCACCACAAAACAAGACTTTATCATTGTGTCTTATTTTTCATTTTTGTAATGTTTTCACTTCACTTATTAATTTACAAACGATAGCATTTTGTTTTCAACCCCAAAAATGACTTTTTTACACTACTGCTAGCAATGGCATAAAAAAACCCCCCACACAGAAACAATCAGTTTCTGCTGTCAGTTAAGCTTCTTTGTGGCTTGTTTACCAACGTGTTTACATGACAGCTGCAATAATCAGTGAACCGTATCTGGCTCTAAATTACGGCGGCTGTGAAAGCTCAACATACTGTGACTTAAGAAAACAGATGCAGGCAGACAAAGCACAAGCAAATGAAGATACACATAGAGAACATACAGAGAATTGAAATGCTTTGAATGACTGAGTTCTATTGAGTTATATAATAATGTGTGTAAAATTATGTTGTATTCAGGCAAAACATGAAGCTACGATAAAACGTTCAAGAAAAAATCATAATATTGTAACAGTCATCAATATAACGTTAACATAAATGACAAATTATCAGAAGAGGCTCTTAAACCTGAGGTGGCAGAATTTTGTGCCATCATGGGGAAAAAGAAGTAAAGCTCTGACATGTCACCTTTTAAAGTGATATAGCTAACATTAGCATACAGTTGCCTATTTGCAGATCCAGCAGATAAAAAGCATCATTAGCATTCACTCAGAGTTGTGTTTCTGTCCAATACTGACTCTCCTTTTGGCTCAGTTTTTAGTCTCCACCAGCGTCTGAGGGAAATTTCAGGCAGTTTAGCAGCTAAATTCTCTGTAATGTTCATGTAGGTAGTGTACAGTGGGTTTTAAAACCTTTTCCTTTAAAACTGCTGCCTGCTGCGGCCAAAACAAGAGCTGTACAGTGCTGACAGTGAACCAAAACAGCAAAGCTGCAGGTCGAAAAACCAAAACAATGAGTTCAAAGATGCTATAAATCTCATCAATATTCATCTTTTCAACAACAGGAAAATTTACAGCACCACTGCCAACGGTTTTGGGTAAATGACCACATTAAGTCAGCTGAAACTTTTGGTTGAACTTCAGTGTCATTCAAACTCAGTCCTTAAAATCAGTTGCAAATCAGCTGCAAATGAGACGGTGAACACCCGGCTGATGTTTGTGAATCCTATTAACCTTTCTTTCTCTCTCTGGGTTTCTAATCCATAATTGAGTCATGCTGTTGAAGTCTAAATCTCAGCGAGCAGAACACACACTGATGATAATCCTCTTTGGGCTGAGCGCGCGCGCACACACACACACTCACTCACTCACTCACTCGCTCAGTCACTTGCTCAAATACACATATACACATACAAATTAACACACCCGAGACCTCAATTCATATTATCACCTTGGATTTCCTCCCCTCCTGTGACCTATTTCATTGTCTGTCGCACTAGTGCCACAGTTTATCATACAGTTTGTTTCACCTGCTCTTTCTGTGTGGATCCTCATTTCACCTTGGGTATATCCTCCACCACACACACAACCTGATGTGCACATATGTCCAGGGGCACGCTGAAATCCCTTACAATGATACTGATTGTATGCTGCAACCATGACCACATGTATTATTGAGTTCTGCTTCTGCTCAGATTTCTGTACAAATCCAGTGTTCTCTCATTTATTAATTTCCTCTATTTGCTTAATCCTTTTCAGGGTCACTTGTGACATGTCTGGGCTTTTATTCTATTCAAAGAAACTGAGCAACTTTGTCCCTTTACCATCTTTTGTGACCAGTGAGGAGTTTTATTTTCAGCTGAGAGGTTAGGGAATGTTTTTTCCCCTCACATTTTTAGGCTCAACTGAACAGCACAGAAACCAATAAAATGGTCTTAATATTTTAAATCTGTTTCTTATTTCTATCTGTTTTCCTCCTTGCTCACCCCATGCGTCTGTGTAGATGTTTTCCTCACAGGTGATGAACAGGCCAGTGTGAAAGGTGGGGAAGACAAAGCGGTCGTCCCCCGTCTCCCAGGAGAACTGGATGTTTGAGGAGTTGGAGAGGCCGGGAACGGGGATGCAGTTGCTGCGCTTGACGGGCGAACAGAGCGGCTTGGGCACCTTCTGTTTACCCACACACCAGTAGGAGGACAGGAGGGCAGTGCCTCCCAGGAAGAGAGACACGACCGTCTGGATAAAGGAAAGGCGAGGGGAACGCATTTGCTGCAGGAAGGCCATCATACAGGGGTTTAAGGATGGCTTGGGATGGTGGAGTGAAAGTAGGGATGGAGAGAGACATAGGGAGATGGTAAAATATGCAGGTACCCAACAGTAATGTTTAAAGGGTGGGTACGGGCTGCTTCAGTCAAACAACAAAAGGTAACATGTCAGCAATGCATGTTAAATGTCTGACAAGGGAATGAAGTTTTTCACTGTTAATCTACTTGACTTCAGGTACACCTCCACTCCTGCACGTCACTAAAAATATCACCAGCACGTTATTAGTTTCCAAGGAGAAGCGGCTCTGCCCAATTGCCTGAGATGATTAGTGAGGTGTTTGAGAGAGAAAGTGCGGGGGAGTTAACGGTTTTACATGACTAATCACATTTAAAGAATAAAAAGACTGACAGAAAATCAGCACACTACTGGTAATTGGTGAGAAGACAGACAGCTAAATCAGAGGAAAATAGGTGAAAATTGCTGTCGCCGTGGAACCTCTCCAGGAGACAGATGCTCAAACCAATACCTCTGAGCACTTGACGTCAAGCGGTGAATTAAATTTGAACAAATAAAGAAAAAAAGCACTCACCTCCTTCAGCCTCTCTTTTTTCTTACTTTGTCCTCCGTTCCCTCATCAAGAAAGCGAGGAGGGTGAAAGAAACATCTGGCCCTGCTCCTCTACCTGTCTGCGTCCCTCTCGCTCTTCATCAGATAGCGAGAGTGATGGAGGATTTTGGCCGTCACTCTGACCTCTGCGAGCGCAGTGACTGTCAGCCTTTATGATCCGACCCCAGCGGTCAAACACAACTGTGAACATATCAAACTGACACACACACACACAGAGAGACAAACACACACAGAGACACACACACACACTCCTCCTCTTTAATCCACCCGTATAAATCCAAAACAGACAACTCTGTTCCATCTGTTTTCATTTTGATTCCTACACTTATTTTGATCTATTTCATTCATCTCTTCTCCTCTCATCTGCCCCCTCTTCCAATGCTCTCAGCCCCTAAAAGCATGCGGCACTGTTTTCATGACCTTGAAATGGTGAATAAATATGGCAGATACACAATATTACATGGACAATATTGCTTTGCAGCACCATACGTGTACACCAATTTTCAGAGACAGCAATCTGACTCTAAGAGGTGGTGACCCCCCCAAGAGGGGGCTATGAGGGTGGGTTATTTAATAACTGCAGTCAACTGCAATCACTTGACTGCAAAGGTTTTATGTGGTTGCCAGAGAAGGATAATGGTTCACTTTTTAAAGACATCAAGTCCTAAATCTTTTCTGTATGCGCCCCTACACCCAGATTCACCCAAGTACACCCATCATGTTCCAAAGGCATTTTTTTGTCCCTTTTTAATCTGGATGTTGTTTAATACTTTGGAACTCAACTGTCAGTTTTTTAGTTTGCATTCGTACTACCATCTTTTAGAGGCATAACAGGATAATGATTGTTTAAAGAATTCATTCTTTACTTTTGGCTGACTTATCTTTACTGGTTGTGCATTGCTTTAAGGTATATTACCACTTTTTCAATGCTTTTAACTATTTCACCATTACTGTCAGGTAATTTCCACTTTTAGCTATTTTAACCTTTTATCAATCTATTCTGTTTCAACCCTTTATATATTCCTTTTAACTATTGGTTTATTCATTACTTTTAGCCTTCTAGCTAATGTTAGCAGTTACAAGCTCTCTGCACACTTGCTAGTTTTCACCCCTTAATGTTACTTGGAGAGATAGTAGATGATTCTACCCCTGATTGTGAATCACTGTCCTGAGCCGCTGGAACAAAATACATTAGATGCCAGCAGCAGTCTCATTTGTGATGAAGAAAAACCTCACGCACCAATTTACACCCTATCATGGAAATGCAGATATAATGTTTAAAATTTTGAGAACCTGCTTTTATCTTTCTTTCATTACCATTGCATTTTCACATTTTCATAATCAATTTGAACTTTTACTTTTACTTGAATCAGACAATTCTGTCTTTATATTGAGGCTGCTGCCAAATTCTTCACAGGCTGAGAATATTTGAAAGGCGTAGACTGACAGAAACACAGAATCCCTGACCTGGTACAGTGGGTTTTAGACTCAAGAGAAAGCATTCAGACAGTCTGAAAAAGAAGTCAGAATGGGGTTATGCACTCCCATCAAACTGAAAGGACGAGAAGAAGAGAAAAAGTGTGTGTGTGTGACTAAAGCAGAGATAGCTTATGTGCAAATGTGCCATAAAAAGATGACTGAGAACACATGCAAAAAAGAGAAAGTAAGGCAGAGAGGTTTGTAAAAGCTAAAAAAAAAAAAAAATATGGGGTAGAAAAATATCAGATGGAACTGAAACAGGTGGTTTTATCAGTGCAACAGAAAGAAGAAAAAGTATGTGTGTCAGGAATAAGAAGAGGAGCATACTTGAAGCATTTTTTAAGTGTATTCATAATTCATATACATATTGACAGGTTTCTAATACAGCATGGTTTTGATAGTGTAACTGTCTTCTTCTCAGCTTTTTTTTTTTTTTTTTACAAGAATAACAATAAAAAATGATAAAGACAACACCATGTACGACTCACTTTTAAATTTTATGGCAATGCTTCTTTTGAATGGATTTTGCATCTCCCGATCATGTCGCTGCTGTGTCACTTAGGAATGAAACCATTCAAAAGTACATGGTCAGGCTTACTCCCCACGGGCCAGTACAGTTGGCCAATCACAGCCACTCGTATGACACTTTCTCCAAAGTTTTCAGTCCCAGAAAAGTTTCATCACTGTCCGAGGGACTGACGCCCGTCAGTCAAACGCTACTTCCTATGTAGAACATATGCACTTGTGCACCCAGTACACAGTTTCACAACAATGAAAACTCTTCAGCGTCCTGTCCTTCATCTTTTTCCAGTCAGCACGGCTAAAGATGGCAGACACGCATTAGTCCATAGTGTTATCTCCTCCTCTTACAAGGCTCTGTCCTTCTCTTTGCACATTACAAACATTTTGTACTTGAAAAATAAGACTGTGTCCATCTGATTTTTCATGAATACTATCTGTACCGTAAAAACCCCAGTGATGAAAAATAAGAACACTTTTCAAAAGGACCAAAATGGAATCAAAGACCTAGATATCGGCATTTTTCAGTTTCTCTCTCTCTCTCTCTCTCACACACACACACACACACGCGCACGCACACACACTTCTCACTCATACACATGACTTTTGAAAGGCAACAGATGTCCGTTCTCCAAGGCAATAATGTCTTTGTGGCAAATCAACCCTGACATTCCAGACATCACTCTGGCTCCTCCCTCTCCAGGAATGGAAGAAAATTAAAAAAAAAAAAAATTCAATTTATGTGTTGACTGAATATAAAGTGAGATACATCCATTTCATCTTTATGAGTAAATACTAATGAGGATACAAAATAATAATGAGGACTAAAATAATAATTGAGATCATCCTAATAACATAAGATAAAATACTACTTGCGAGAGGATACAAAATTCTCTCCTTTTCTTTCCTGGGTTTGACACCCAGCTTGCTCCCAATACTCCTCTTCAAAGCAAACAAAAAAAACCTGGAAAAAAAAAGGTAAATGATAATACAGATGATGATAAACAAGAGTTTAACACTTTGAGGGTGTCTGAAGAAAATCAAAGTAAGCCTAGGGAGGAAGTTTCTTTTGTTCTTTAAAGAAAAGTTCCTTTAGTTCCTCCATCAGTCTTGACATCTCATTTTATTCCACTTTGACCTTTGTAGCTGTTTTTTTTTTTGTCTTTTTCTTGTAGCTCTGTTCCTCTATGTTGCATGTCCATGTTTTTTTTTCTTTTTCTGCTTTTAAGTAAAGAGCAATAATTCTCTCAGAACAAAAAAGGTTTCTTTTCCTCATTGTCTTAAATGTAAATAATGCTGATTCCTGTAGAGAAATTGTACATTCCCTTTTGTTGTTGTCCGTCACAGATGCCAGTCCTGTCCTTTCACATTTGGGGCTGCTTCACAAACAGGCTTCTCAGCCTTCTATTGTCCAAACTAACCTAGGAAAAAAAAAAAACACACACACACACAAAAAAAAACAGAGGTAAGCACCATCACCAAGGTCCATGCAACTTCCACATTTAGCACAATTTCTTTAGTAGAGAAAACCTCTAAAGACTCTTTGGACTAACAGGCAGGTAATCACAGCTTTTATTATTATTCTTCTATTATTATTATTATTGCTACGCATTGTTGGCCAAGAACAGACAGAATCCACACTGATTAAATGTCCATGTGAAAGTTGAGGCGAGCGCCCAAATTACTTCATTTTATAGCCAATCAAACAGCTGTTACCAGGTAAATTTCACTTACATCAAACATCTACTAATATGCGATTATATAATATACTGACATGAAAACAAACATGAAATAAAGAGGAAAAGCAGCTAAATCCATACACAATCAGCATTCTGCTGTAACCTCACTCAGAAAGAAATGTGGTATGTATTTAGTTTCCATGAGCACGGGCTGGACTGAAAGTGAGAGGGAGGTGGTGACAGGGAGTGACAGGCAGAGTACAGCAGCTGAGGCGAGGTGAGGGGGAGTGTGAGAGCAGGATGATTTTCATCTACAGGAGTCGGAGAAGCAGCCGACAAAGAGTAGCCGTTGTGTTACTGTGTGAAATGACTGCAGCTCCGTTAATGAGAATCCAGTCTCCAACCAAGTACTGGGAAAACAGCATTTCCTAGATGAAAATGTATTTGTGGTGATTGAACCCGCTGGGTGACGAGGTGCAGTGAGAGTTGACTGGATAATAACATTATATTACATGTAACCATCTGAATAGGAAAGTTGTGTTTTCCAGTCTGAATGATTTCATAAGGATGTAGTTCTGTTACTTTTGATCACATCTTGAAAAGTGTGGTGTTTGAATTCCACAATTATTTTAGAGAAATGATAATAAACATCTTTTTGGATGGGGGCAGATCTGGGGGGGGGGGACTGAATAATTCTAGTATGTGGGGAACACTGAACAACATTATAAAACAAATAGTGTTGGAAAGCTTCAAAGAACAAACTGCTATTCAAATGAAAACTGAAAACACACACACAAACAAAAAAATCATACAACCGAGTCTAAACTTACAGCTCCCAGACTCCTGTGTCTCTTCTTCCTCTCCGTTTCTCTCAGCCTCTCTCTGACTGCTCCAGGTACACTGACTTGGCTGGCCGGATGCTCTGGGTAAACTGAGAGAGAGAGAGAGAGAGAGAGAGAGAGGGGAAGACAGGAAGAAAGAAATATGCTGGGCTTAGAGGTGGTGAATGAAAGAAATGAAGCCTAACGGCTCAGTTGCTGATTGGATGCTGAGGAGCTACAGTTGCTAAGGGAAAAGAGCAAGCATTTTCACACCAAGTCACATGTGATAAAAATTTCCACAGAAACAGAATGAAATGAAACCAACCAACCTCTCTTTCTTTACCTTGTGCTTCGGACACCGCAGAGAGAAGTTATCTTCGTTCAGAGAACAATCTGGATGGAAGAGAGAAAATATCAGTGTACTGTACGGAGACTGCAACGCAGCTCTGAAACACACTGTATGCGTTTTACACCAACTCGCTTTTTACAGTGCGTCTGTGTTTAATGCATCCACTCACCTGCCTCAATAGCGCACAGGTAGTGATAGCGAAGTGTACAGCCTTTACTGTAGCAGCCCAGCGTTGAGCCGACCATTTCACAATATGAGCAGCTCTGAGCAGAGACGGACAGAGAGGCAAAGAAGAAATCAATACATCTTAAAACTGTATTAGACAGTGAAGAACAGCTAGGGCCTAACAAAATGATAAAAATCAATACATATATACCACTATTAATAACATACAGTAAGGCACACTGGTATGTGTTATTTCATAGCATGCACCCTAACATAAGAACCACTGACATGTCTGTTCATCAGTTAATGCCAGACTTCACAACCTGCCTTTTAAACAATTCCATTCAACACCAGAAATAAGGAGCTGTAAACCTGAACTGTCCCAACACAAAACAGGTCAAATCAATACAGAGGACACTCACTGTTTCTCTGGCGCCATCTAGTGCCTCCTGCAGGCCATACAGCCTCCCATTGACAAGGTACACTCCACTGGTCCACACTATACATCCCTCGTGGACCCACAGCTCCTCTGGGTCCATGGGCATCTGAGGCAGCTGGGCGAGTTGTGCCAGGGGTCCCAGGGAATCCAAGGCCGGTGGAGGGGGCTGGAAGGGTAGGGACGCCTTGCTGTTGGATGGCACCATTCTGGGGGAATCCTCACTAGATTTGTGCCTCCTCTTAAAGCGGGGATGTGAGGTCAGCTTTCTGTGTTGAGGTCGCTGTTGAGCTTCGTCAGTCGGCGGCTGCAGCTGTTTTTGCACCTGCTGCTGGTCAACCTCTAGGTCTGGCTCCCTCTTAAGCTCAGGGATAGGTCGGATATCTAGGTTCATGTCCCAGGTTAGCGATGTCGTTTTACTGGTGGTTGTGGTGGAGGAGGAGGAGGGAGAGGAGGCGGTGTTCCCGAGCTTGCCAGCCTCATGCATCAACATATCCTCTCTACCAGCTGGGGAGGCAGTTCTAACTGGCGTGGTAAGAGATGTTGGGTTTGAATCGAGGCTGATGGCACAGTCGCTCTCAGCTGAAGGCTTGGTAAACTGAGCATCTTGTGTTTGTGAGTCTTGGACAGTGCTCAGAGCATTTGAGCTTACATCTGAATTTGGTCCTGTTTTGTTTGTGCCTGTGGTTGCTTGACACTGTCTGACCTGGGGCTGGTTCTTGGGGAGCTTTGCAGCATATTCAGCTGGATAGTAAGGCCCATAGAGATCTCCAAGATGTTTGTAATTTGCCCATTTCTGACACAGGCAGCAAAGCAAGCGGCCGGAGTGGTCGGTCTCTGTAATCACGGGGCCTGAAACAACATAGCCAGACGAAGGCAGTGCTTTTCCTGACTGAAGTGTAGTTTCCACCTCGTCCGTCGTCCTTTTCTCTGATTCTCTGTCTCTCCTAGATAACTGGGAGGAAAGAGCTGAGGTCAGGAGAGATTCAATTCCACTCCCGCCTGCTTTCCCCACGACTGCACTACGCTCTCCTTTCATCTTGTCCTCCTCAGCATTTACAATGGTGCACACCGCCCCAATCTCTGGTATTTTTTTTTCCACATGTATGTGTGGAACAAACAGGCCTTTTCTATTTGGATCCAAGAAGACTCTGTTTGTGCCGAGACTCCCTCCTGCCCCTAAAGATGTGTCTGGGTCATCTTTGGCCACGGATGGTGTAGCCACTGCTGCCCCTCTCCTCCTCCTCCTCTGTCGCCCTCTTACTCCTAGTGGCTCGTCTTCATCTTTCACACCTCTGCGTCTCCGTCGCACAGGTTTGACCTCAGTCTCTGGCTGTGTGTCCTCACTCTCGACATCCACTTTCACTACCTGGGTTAAAACGGGTGGTGCCAGAGGGGGAGTGATTTTAGTGTCTGGCAGTGGGGGTGCTGCAGGGGCTGGTGTGCTGCTGGTAGTCTGCACTGTCTGTGGAGTTGTAGCAGCAGCTGTAGCTGGAGTGGGTGGGGCTGGAGGAGCACTCAGAGTTGTGGTCTGTGTCTGGACTTGAGACTGAGCCTGTGCCTGTGTTTGGGCTTGGTTCTGGGCCCGTTTTTGTTTATTCACGCTCCCTACAGGCCTGCCCTTCTTCTTGCCAGATGGGAAATATCCTTTAGGCACAACATTCTCTGGGGGCTTAGAATCCTGTGGTGACAGACTGGACCTCCCAGAGGACATCTGATGTCTGTTCAGCATGTGTCCTTGAGTCTGGCCGTGGTGGGGCGTGGTGGTTCCATAGTAGTCACTGCCAGGATAATCATCAAATCCTATGCCAGATTCTTGAAGTTTCTGTCGCAGAAGGTTAGCAGCAGACTGCTCTCCTCTTCTAGTCTCAAGCTGTTGGTAAGTGTTGGTGAAATGCTGAATGTCTGACAGGGCAGATGAGGATGGCGGTGGGGAACCTTGGACTGGGCGAGGAAGGGGCGGAGGAGGGGGCAAAGGTCCGAGCAAAGCAAAGTCCTCCTTGTCATCAGATGATGATGCCACAGCGGCTCCTAATCCAAAGTCAAAGTCTTGCTGTTTGAGGGCTTGGGATGTCTGGTGGGGATCACATGGGTAAGCAGACGGGGGTAAAGGCCCAGTCTCATCAACTCCTCTGAAGGGAATCATGTCGTTTAATGAGTGACTTTCATCCATGTAGCTGTCATCCCCTCCTGCAACCCTAGGGAAATGTGTTAAGTCTTGGTCCTGTGAATCATTAAATGGTGGTATATCTGAGTGAGAGAAGCCTGGGTAATGATTCGACTCATCGTCACCGTGGCCTGCTGGCTTTTTAATATTTGGTGTGATTTTCTGTACTATTGCCTCTAGTTTCAAACCTCGTCCTTTCCTGGGATGCAAAACCTTGGTATTACCATGTGATGGAGACAGAGGTTGTGAATAGGTATTATCTCCATGCAGAGGAGAAGAGAGTCTGGGACATGGGATATCTGAACTGGATGAGTCATCTTCATTGTGATGGCTGGTCTCAGACTGGGCCCCAGGGGAGTGATGTGAATTTGTGGCAGCCCTCTGCTGAGATGCATCCTGGAGTTGCCTTTTGGCGGGAATCGGAGAGATAAAAGAACGAACTCGCCTTCTCAATATTAGTGGATTTGTGTCTCCAGGACCCCCGGCTTTAGTCTGACGCTGCACCTGCGGCGGAGCGGGGTTCATGTCAGAAGGAGGCTTAGTGGAGCTGGATGGAGGAGGTGGGCAGGGATGTTTGACTTCCTCTGTGGTTCCTCGGGAGACCTCAGGTTCAGCAGCATTTGGGCCATGAGTCATCTGTGGAGGAGTGGGGCCATGCGAAGCTACCGGAGCTGGAGGAGGGGGAGGGGGAGGAGGAGGTGGTGGAGGCGGCTGTGTTCTGTAGTAGGAGTCTCCCTCCATCAGTCTGGGGCCTTCTCTTCCAGGGTGCGTCGACTCCCACATTTTCATATCAAAGTAAGTGCTTTGATGATGGAGTGAAGTTTTGGTTGCGTGTTCACCGGGCATGTCAGTCTGGGAGATCATCCTCTGTCTCTGCTCTGATTGGCTGACCTTATGTCTTCCTGGAGAAGAACCTGGCTGCAACATCATCTCCTTAGATGGCCTGTTCATTGCTTTTACCCAGTCACTCATGTCATGTGGGTGATGAGGGAGGCCGCGAGGGTGAGGATACATTTGAAGCTTATTTGTGGATTGAGCCCCGGGGGATAAGCTGTGGTATGGATGGTGAGGGGGGAAATGAGGGTTGCTGCGTGGCATTATATTGCCTTCTCTTGTATCTCCATAGCGATATCCAGGAAGACCGCTGCCACTGCCAGTTGATAAATCAACACCATGAAGATAGGGCTGATGCCTTGAGGGTGAAGATAAAGGATTAGTGCTCATAGGGTGAGAAGGCAAGGGGGAAATATCTACGTTACCTCGCCTATAGGGGTCAGCATTCATTACAACAGATGAATGAATAGACTTGGGATGATACTCCATGTCTGCCTCATTTGCTCCACCGCTGCCATGATGATCAGTTTGCAAATTTACAGCATCTGGACCAGCCTCTTTTGATGCCGTTTCCATTTTCACCACTTGTTTCTCTCCTGTATCTTTTTTGCTCAGATCATTGGCTGCTGCTGCTGCAGGAGAGGAAAATGGCTGTTGAATCACAGAGGCTCCACTCTGACTTTTCTCCCGCTCTCTCTCTCTGTCACTTTCCCTGTCCCTCTCTGGTGTGCTGCGTCGGTTTGGCGACACATCACAGATGACGGAGCGTCGCTCTGATGGGGCTAATACGGAGCCTGATGATTTTTGAGACTCTGTTTGACCAATGCTGCCAGTTAGCGGCTCTGGCTCTTGCAAAAGGAGCTCCTGCACAGCAGAGGATGGAGTGGACACATTAGATAACACTTTTCTCTGAGGCAGAGAATAGTCAGCTAAGTTTATATGTTTGGGTGGGGGTTGCTGAGACTCTGTAGCCTGTGGTAAATGACTCTGGGACACACCCACTTCAGGTTTTTCAGCATTTTGCAAAATCTTAGCGTTGGATACTTCTGACTTCACTGCAGACTGAGGATCTGTGGTGAAATCAGGCTCACTTCCATGCCTCAGGTTTGCATGTGAGGGCTTTCCAGAGCTGCCCATTTGGGCAGAATGAGCCGAAGCCTCAGTAACTCCACTCTGCATTCTCATATTTTCAGCCACGCCATAAGGATGTCTGGTTTGAAACTGTTGCTGAACCTGGAGATGGGCAGGAAATGCCTGCTCGGGTCTGCCATAACGTCTATCTAAATTGTAACCCTGAAGAACTTCTTGCAAAAGGCTGGGAAACTGCTGCATTTGTGAATTATCCTCCTGAACTTTACCTCCTGCTCCTTGCCCTCTCTTCACCAAACCCTCTGCTACAGAACCAGCATCTTTTGGATGCACAGGGCCATAACCAGTTTGTGACGGTTGGTAACCTAAATATCTGGAATTTGATTCCATTACACTTGCAGCGCCAGCCCTCCCTCTCTTCTTCACCGACAAATCTGAGCCATATGTTGATTCTGGGTAGCCATATTTATGTGGTCCAGACTGAGGAGGATTTTGAGGCCGTCCAAAATTTGATTTCTGGTGATGGGAGGAATATAGACTCAGATCTACTCCTTCCTCCCCATTATGACTGCCTGACTCTCTTAAGTACGGGTGTGACTGTTTCTCTTCAATACAGTTGTCTAGGTGGTGCTTGCTTTTTTCTGTGTGACTTCCCTCAGATCGAGCTGAAACAATCACACCGACACTACTGGCACTTTGCTGCTCCTCAGATGTGTGCTTTTCTTCCCGCTCGTTATTGTGTAATCTGGATGCAGTGTGCAACCTATTTTCTTTGTCCTGACCATTCTGTGTATTGACTTCCCCATCTTGTTGCATTTGGCTGTTGCCTTTCTCTGCTTTCTCGACGGCACTTTCACTTTCATTTTTGATGACTTCGTTTTTAATTTCTGTTGTCTTTCTGTGGCCTCCTCTGTTGTCATTATATGTTAAACCAGGCTCTGAGACACAATTTGGCTGGGCAGGAGGAATGCTGGAAGAGGTGGATGAGGGGGATGAGGAAACTGGAGGTGCTGAATGCGAACTTGGGCCAGTCTCCGCCGACTGACATCCAAAGGATGGAGACGAGGACAAAGGAGCGTGAGCTTCATTCGCTTTTGTTTCTGAAACACTTGCTTCTTTTGAATCAGAGCTGACTGTTTTAACATTTGATGCTTGTCCAGTCTGCGGTTGGGTTTGACTCTGAGGTGGAGGGTGATAGCCGGTTGTTTCAGATCCACTGCTTGCACCACTCATCTGCCTCACTCTGCCCTGTTCTCCCTCAGAAAACTGTTCCTCACGCTCCACCTTGGTCCCTGATGAGCCTCCAACTGACATCAATGAGGAGTCTTCATCAGCACCAACATCTAAGCTGGCACCATCACCGCTCCCCACTGCACTTCCATCTTTGACTGTGCTAGTACTTGAGGCTGCACTTGCATTTCGACTCCTTGGTTGCGATGGGGGCACGCCATGTGTCACCTGTTGCATCTGCCCACCCTCTTTCTTCTTCTGCGAAAGCACCGTGTCAGTGAGGAGCATGTGCTGAACTGTGTTGGGTAAATTGGCTACTTGTGAGGTCAAGGCATTAAGACTATTCAGGCCCGCATCCTGCATTTTGTCAAGTGGAGAAGATGAATAAACAGAGGAGCCTTCCTCTCTGGATCCAATTCCTGTACCTACACCCATTTTGTTGCGGCCTGTTGGAGGAAGACTGCTCCCTCCGACTGAACTCATGCTGTGAGCTTTATGACTGCCACTGCTACCACAACTACTGATGCTGCTATTTGAGTTGGGTGTGGGACTTAACTGAGGCATGGTCTGCAGTAATCTGCCATGACCATGGCTGCTACGGGGATTTGATGTAGGAGGATGTGAAGGACCATGACCTGAGGGGTTTCCATGTGCCTCCGAGACACCCATCAAAGGGGAAGGAGAGGAGCTACAGCTGGGGGAATGCACTGCTGAGGCAGCTGGAGAGGGGTTGGATATCGGGCTAAAGTTTTGGTTGATTTGGGTTTGCTGAGCACTGGGATGCATTGGGGATTTGGCTATTTCTTGAGATGCTGTTTGAGGTATACTGGGATTGGAGGCTTGATGATGTTTAGCATATACAGACCCTGGAGACGGACCCTGGTGCTGCATCTTGAGAGAGTTGTCATAGCCTACCCCTAAATTGTGCTGTGAGTTGCGGTGCTGTAGTGTGGCCTGCTTGTGAAGAGAATGCGTCTGTGGGGAATATCCAGGATAATTTGAAGCATGGTAACTCTGCTGAACATTCTCCATTGGCCCCACATTGTTAGCAGCAACTGAACTGGAGACTGAGTTTGAACTGGAGTTGACACTGGGAGAGCTGTTGACTTTGGGATCAAACCCAGTGCTAGCAGCCCCGTCGAGATATCTCTGCGGAGGGGGGCTGTACATTCCTGATGACCCCGTGGACGCTCCACCCTGTGGGGAGTAGTGTGGGTACTGTGGGGTCATTCTGTGGCCAGAATGTGGATAGCTCCTATGCTGCTGTCCATGGTGGACACCTGGGAAGGTTTGCCCATGCTGGCGGTGTTGCATCTGAGAACCCGGCACTGACTGCATTGCAGGGTTCTGACTCATATTATACTGATGAGTAGGAGAGAACGCACCGGCACCAGCACCTCCACCTGAACCGGCACCGCTGCCATAGTCTACTGGATACGGTGACATCAGGCCAGATGATGGAGCAGAGCCAGATCCAGCATGCCGATACTGGTGAGGTATATGTCCATCGATGTTAGGGTACCCGAAGCCTGCCCCGTAACCCATACCTCCCCTTCTGTGCCTGTCCTTCCCGCCCATTGAAAAATAATAATCCATGGCGTCCTTCCTGTAAGGGTTGTTACTGTTGCCACTGTGAATGTTACCCTGTGTTGGTGGTGGCTCCACAGCTCCTCTGTTTCTAACACTGTAAGCAAGCATGTGGCTGGCTTGACTGGGGTGGTGATGGCCTCTGTGCAGGCTCTGCTGCATCCCTGCGTAATCATCTGTCATCCTAGGGGAGATCTGGGGGTCTGCTGGCTGAGGGGGATACGGAGGTCCTCCTCCACCCCTCCCACTGAACCCATGGGGGAGAGAGGTGGGAGCTGGACTGTTAGAAAAATTCTGCATTGTTTTTTTTTCCAAGTTTGGATTAAAAACGGAAATATCTGTCAGTGTCTATATCAGGGAATGTTTCTGATCAGAAACTGGAAGGCTTATGGCAGTAACCATAAATGACAAAGAGAGAGTCTATGGCCTGGCAGTAAAACAAGGAAATGCTTTTGAAATCCACCAAAGAGCTGAAGCAGAGGAATATATATCACAGATGTTGTAATCACTTTTTTTGTAGCAGAAAGTTTTAGGGAGGTTGAACAGACGATTTTATCAGTATATAAAAAGGCCAAATGGTAAAAATCTTTCTTCTTCAATGTGATTGTTGTTTTCACTTAGAAAAAAAAGGTTCACTTGATAGCTGGGTCTTGAAAAACGGAAATTTTAAAAGAAAAAAAAAAGAGAAGAAATACGTAGTGAAGCAGGTTTCTAATGCAGAAAAATACACGATTAAAAGTGTGCAGTCATTCCCATGAAAGCTGAAGCGGTTTGGCACTAAGCAGGCAATGATATCATGGACAACTGACACACCACCATGCGAGATGTTCAACCTCAAATGTCTTTACATGTATACACTCTGCTATAATAACAGCTCAAGCAAGCAGAGCTATGTTAGGATTAAACTGAGTTATGATCCATTAGCAACTTGTGTGAAAAAAAAAAAAAAAATCTCAACAAAACCATTGAGACTGTGTTCCGTCACAGCAATCCTTCAGTTTGTCAACATGTGTGACTTGACTCACACCTGTGTGAGACAAAAACTGCAGCAACAGAATCAAGAGGTCTGAATACAGACCCTCACTTAACACTCCCAGGGGCAAACACTCCATTGATATTCTCATCAACTCGTGGATGCAGAGTGTTATACTTTCTGAGACATTCTCTTTCTTGGTCATTCCCTTTCAAATGCTGTTTTCTTTTTAGTTTTCTTGCTACTGCATGCATTCATTTGGACTGTAGAGGTCTTTGGTCCCTATTTAGTAATCGTTCTTTCCTTGACTCTGTGCTCAGATTCTTCTTGGTGATTCTTCTTCTTCAGCATGTAGCCGTCTTACCTTTGTTTTTTTCTGTCAACCATCATTTAATTCTACCTAGTTCCATGGCAACAATTTTCCAAAAGGAGGGTAATCCATTTATTCCACTTCAAGTTCAGTCAGTTCAAGCTCCGTTTTTCTGTTTCCCTTCAGTATTTCCATACGGACAAGTTCATTTTCCAGGAGTTGCTGACCAGAAGCCTTCACAACTCTGCAAATACAAAAGATGAATCAAAAAAGTTAGCATGCAAAAATGAAGCAACATTTGTTAATCATACCTTGTGCTAAAGCTCTGTTGTTGTAATTAAATAATTATTTTGAGAAACGAACGACAATACTAAAATGCATTTTTTGGCTAATGATAGTTTAATATTACATTTTCCGCTGTATTTTTAATCAATTTAATTTAAACAATTCAGTGGCAAATATGACACATTTACAAATGTAGACTCAAACAAAATTAATGAAATTAGTTTTCACCCTTTGCTTAGGCCTTCTGTAACTTGAGATAATTTAATTTCTAGACTGCTGAAGCTGAGCTCATTGAAAAATAAAAAAATAGGATCTAAGGATCACGCATTACATATTACATCAGCATTTCCCATTAAGTGGCCTTATCTTTAGCAGTTCACCAAAACAATCACACAGGTCTATCACAGACATATTAACCAAACCAATAACCATGTTAACATTACGTCCTTGTTGCATTTACTATCCATTCAGCTCCTTACTTTCACGACTTAAAAGTCTTGCTGGCCTCATCTCAACACTGCTATTTTAATATGCACTGTGAGTACGGGCTTTACTGTGCTTGGAGCTTTTACAATACATGCCTAAGCTGTCTCTGCTGACTGATAACAAACAGGGTTGGTGGAGAGGAAAGTGGGTTAGGAGCAGCATCCAATTCGGGCAACAAAGACACATAGACAAGGTCACAAACACTACTTCACATGTAAACAAACAACCTGGTGGAGTCAAGACAGAAGCAGTTCACCTCCCACCTCTTTACACTGACACTAAACACCATTAACTTTAGGGTATTTACCTTGTTTTAATGGGCTTTAATTATTACTGGTGAAACTTGAAGGGATGATGCCACTTTTATGGGGTCAGTGCCCGTAATTACCATGTGTGACACAAGCCTCTATTGTCTTATTCAGATACACTGTAAAATGGTTAATGACCCTAAAACAACTTTACGTGACTTGTCTTATAGAGTTAAGCAGAGCCACGCTGTTTATGATCATAACCATTAGTCGAGGTGGTGTTATTGATCATTATGGTATATTATTTTTCACCACGGAGAAAGTGATCAGCAGTTGAATGAAGAACATGAAAACAAAAAACACAGGACCCGGGTCGCTACAAAACAAACTGCTCATACCCTGTAAATCAAATGGGAGTCAAACAGACTGCGTTATCAAACAGGTCTGAGTCCAAGTGTCACATTTGAGGGTCATAGCTTTCGTACGTGGGCGATGCTGTATAACACCGACAAAGTTAGAGGGACGCTATTAATCTCCATCCGTTTATTAGCCCATATCTTGATTACTAATTAATCACAGCAGCTCACTGTGCACGACCAGGCAGCAGCATTCACAATACACACAACAGTGCAGCATTAATGAAAACTGACTCAGTGCAGTCTGTCAGCAAGTCAGTCAGTTGCATAGCTGCCTAATTGATAAGAGCATACGCAACGCTTTTTGCAGATAATGACCAAACGCCAGCTCTGTTATATTTGCTCTATCGTCTCAAATTGTCATCAACACAGCACTGGCTTCTGTACAATAGCCTTAGCAGCTACATTAGCCCAACAGCAAGGTATACGCATTACAATTAGCTTTGTGGTGCTGCCTCTTTTAGCTTTGTGGGGTTAGCGTTAGCCAAAATACTTCACATACTGCAAATTAAATATGCCAGCTAGTCGCATATGTTGGGAGCTAGCTAAGCTACAACCACTACTTAGCATCTTAGCAAGCCAGCTAATTTGCGTTTATTACACTACAACCAGTATTTGAGGACGTGCACAAGCCGATAGTTACAGCAGGCTAAAGGCACAGGGCAGGCAGGCAGCGTTTAGCTACAAAAGAGAGGTGATTAGGTGCAGATGTTTCCCCCCCTCAGAAATTCAGTGGGGCTGTGAGTAAATGGGGTAGCTAGCATAAATAACGTTTACTAGCAAGAGACCTGGTGTGGGTACTGCATCAGAAAATGATCATCACGCAGCCTGACATTTTCCTTAAATAAACAGAGCTAAGCTTGGCCAGGGAGAGGCAAGTGAGTCAGAGACAGGCTAGCTAACATACTCTAAATGCATACCTGAAAACGTAGCAATACAAGGCCCCTCGAAGACTGAAAGGCTGTTTTGTGACAATCCCGCTGCTGTGGCAGGAAACCCCAGTCTGGAGTCGACCGCTCCGCCGCTTTTCCCTCACCCTTTTGAGTCCAGACAACCCCGACCAGCGGCGGCGAAGTCGGGGGGCCCGTCACGACACTCAGATCCCGGGCCTTTCTTCCGATTCCCCCTTTTTCCTTTTGTCCTCACCTCCAAAAATGATGAGAGCAGAGCACAATCGGGGTGCCTGTAGGTCCCGTAACCAGTGAGGTCCATACACCCCCGCCCCCTCCCCTCTTGTTCCCTCGACTCTCTCTCCTCTCTTTCACACACCGCTTAGGTGATTCCACCTATCTCGAACTAAAATTAAACACATTTCTATCACACAAGCCTCCACTGACACACGAAGATCTCAAACGCTAGTTCCCGTCACTAAATTGCATTTGCACGCCTTCATCAGTAGCTCGACCTATTCGTTTTCCTGTTAGACTACTGTTTTTTTTTTCTTGCAACAGAAAGACCGCCTTGAAAATGCATACACACTCATATTCCCGCACCCCCTCCCGCATCTCTCTCCATCACATCCCTCCATCTCCCCTCCCTCTCTGAGGCTTTTGCTATTTCTCTGATTTTTACCTATTTACACCATAAAATCTAAGATCATATTAATATTGCAAATGCAGTTTTTTGAATGTCTGGGCTGAGCGTTTTGACACAGCTCCTTTGTTCTTATTTCATCTCAAGTGAAAGTGAATTAGGGTAGCCTAATGAAGGCACCAGGGTACAAAGGCAATATGGAGAGGAGACAGGATTGGATTGAATGGAATGGTAGGGTATGCCTGAAATGAATAAGTCTATAACGGATAAAAGACCATTTGGGAGCAAATAGATGTGACTGCATCAGAGGAAGACTGCAGCGCAGTGGATGAAGCTTAAGTTTATTGTGGTCTCTTAATGCAGAAATGCACACACAGTGGAGCTCTGTTTTTTTTTCCACAAAGAAAAGCCACTTAAATCATTAGCATAATATCTAACCATTGGTTAATGTTTGACACGACACGCTCAGAACATCATCACGGCCAGAACAACAATGGAGGTGCTACAAACAGAATCCTTTTCCCATTAAATTTATTGTGTTGTCTCTGCCTGAGCTTATCTGCTCTCACACAGGGCCAGTGAGTGCAGTGCAGACCCACTCACACTCTCCCACCGTCATAATGATGTGCCCTATGCCCCCCATCCATGGTGCTGCACTTTTAATGTACTGCAGTGTGTCTCACACACACACACACACACACACACACACACACACACACACACACACACACACACACACACACACACACACACACACACATTCACCACTACATGCATTCCTACATATATACATCCACAGAAAACACACATGAACATACAAAGACATAGACACAAAACCCAGTGTGAAACGCACACATATACACACACACACAGAGCTGGCACACAAGCGTACACATCTGTATGCAGTCACTCACTTAACCTGTCAATCACAAGAGTAAAATCTCTCTCAGTTTCTAAACAACAGTTCAATACATTTCATTCCCTTGCAGATACACGTCTATTTCTATCATAGTTGCCATAGCAACTGCATCACAGAGCCTTAACTGAGGATAATTTTTAGGCTACATATCTACATTTGCTTTTTACATGTGCAATTTCACACAGCCACTCTTGTTTGTCGGCACAAATCTTCAACCATGAATCACTTGCAAGCAGTTGTGTACTTGTGTTGCCAC
Organism: Toxotes jaculatrix; assembly: GCF_017976425.1. Taxonomy (NCBI): domain Eukaryota; kingdom Metazoa; phylum Chordata; class Actinopteri; family Toxotidae; genus Toxotes; species Toxotes jaculatrix. The sequence continues at coordinate 16,669,432 of NC_054411.1, read as the reverse complement.
TCAGTCGAAGTGAAAGAGCTGGGAGGCATAAAGGGCATTGATACTCTGGGCCAGCAAGTCAGCCAGCCAGGCTTGTCCAATCAACAGGAACGCCTGCTGGGATACACACAGACTCTCTCCATCATGGACAAGGTCACAAAATCTTCTACAGAAGAGGCTCGGAGCACACAGTTGTAAAGAAAGCAACCAGTTTTGAACACACTTAATTCCCTCCACATCTTTGGGGTATGCGCACCATCATGGACGCACACAATCCAACAGAACCTTCCTCTCTCCTCCGTTTCATCGACAAAGGTGATTCTGATTTGCACATCCCTTCCCTCACTAGCAGGTCCTTTAAGAATATATCTAGCAAATAGCTTTTATGTTTTGTTTTTAAATTGTATTAGTACAAACCTAAAGTCAACTATTACACCGATTTTGTGAATTTAAAATAAGAGAGCCTGACTGACTAGAAAATTTCTTTAAATCTAACATTTTTGTATCTATTCATGTAATAGTGATATTTTCAGTGTGTACTGGAAGATTAGTGTTTTATGCCCTGTACTCGCTGGTAATAGTTTTTCATTTAAAATGATGATTAAAAAAAAGTTCAATTTTATTTCAGTGTATTTTCATTACAGGAAACATCCCAAGGCTGCAATGCATTGTGCAACCAATGGTTGATATTGTCACGATTTGTGCCCTCTCCAGCACTCTGCCTGATGACAGGAACTGAAAATTCTACAGATCCTTCGATAAATAGGAAAACAACATGTCGACTACTTCATATATAAGACCATCATATTTACAAAGTCCAGTACAACCCAGCCAGGTAAAGTTGTGAATACTATACAAGAGCTGTTGCATGAGAAAGCACGGTCTACATTTCCAGTTTGACACCATCTACTTTCACAGGAATCTGAGCAAATATCGGCACTCAGTACCTTGAGTGAATATGTAAGCAGTCTTACTAAAATGCCCTTGACATGCCAAAACTGAAAGAGGACATTTTGCACCAGCGCAAACATTTACATAGAATTAATTTCAGTGTGTTGAATCTGTCTGTCTGGTTTTGTACACAAGATCTACACTGTCCACAGGCCTGAGACACAGACAAACTAGATGTCACTCAAGCAAGTGAATGGGCAATTAAATCTCAGCTGGCGCATGGTTCTACAACCTGAGTGCATGGAAAGAGGAACAGTGGATAAGTGGCTGCACTGTGTGCTCACTGCTCCCCCTGAATACAATCCACTCTTAAGAGACATTTTTATGTGAAGGTTTGAGGCTACCTAGGAGGTTCTTTCTGTCACTGATTATGCCTGTGGATATAATATCCAATAATGACTCCATTTTGAATGCTGATGATTTGATAACATTTTATAAGAATCACTTGTTCCCACAGAAGAACAGTCACTACTGGGGGAACGTGTGGCACTTAAAGGGCAGGTTCACAGTTTTTCAAGTCTGTCTGAAAGCACTAGTCAGGCGCCCAAACGAACATTAGAGCAGGGCTTTACTTGCTGTAATCATTTCTCCTGTTCAAAGAGATCCTTTCCTAATGCACTTCCATTACAAGTGATGAGGGACCAAATCTACAGGACTCTTTCTGTGCAGAAAATAAATGACAAAGTTGATTTGAAGTTAGTATAAGGAATGGGTATATTCCAAAGGTACAGTCCGTCCACTGCATCTCAGCAGGGAACCATCCCTGTGCAGGGAACCCATCCTTTAAAATGCACTACACATATTATTTTGATGATGGTTTCATATGTGAATATATATATATTTTTCCCCTGTAGGTACACATATATACATGTGAATATATGCACATACAATATAGAATATAACATTATTTATGCCAGTGTCTGTGTAATTTAATTGCCTTTGTTTTTTGTAAAACAGTGGATAGAATAGATCCTAAGAAAAACAGAAAACAATTCACTCAAAACTAAATAATAGCCAGGACAACATAAGCATCCTGCAGCATCCAGCTCATACAGCAACAACCAGATGACATGCCCAAAAGCAGCAGAGATTTGCAGTTTCCTTGATGACCACATGGAGTCAGAGTCATACAACAAACATGCAGCTGTGATCTGACGCTCAGACTCTGGCCTTGCATTACAGCATGAAAAATAGCTCTCATATTATTTTGTCTGAAATCACAATCCATCAGTCCCTTTGAAGTGTATGCTTCTAAAATTATGCTTTGGTACAATTTCACAGACTTTGATCCTCCTTCATGTGGAATGTCCTACAATATCCCAATTAGTGTCCCACCGACATTAAGTATTATAACAGTAGAATGGGCACAGCTTTGAAAACATAATTCTGAGTGCACAGAGAAATGAGATCTTGAACTTTGATTGCTATTAGGTGTGGTGCCCCTCTCATAGTCCCAGTGAAACTCTCATAGATCAAAGAGCATGATGTAGCCCAGTTGAAATACACTTGCAACAGCTCCAACTCTAAATCTGTGACCTTAACAGGGGCTGATGATGCAAAGATGTATTTTCCTCAAAAGGATATTATCAGTATTTGCTCTGTCCACTGCCATTAGAGTGATTGTTCCTATCTGACAAATGATATTTACCAAATATGTTTATCAAGTAAAAAAAAAAAAACCCATACACTCCAGCTCTAAAATAGCTCTGTCCCACTTAAACAAACATTCAGCTGTGATCACACAAACACATACACACTCACCTCTGTGTGATCCTTTTGCTTGTTCACCAAAGATGAGAGGAGGCATGAAGCACTGAAGTGATCAGTGTTATGGTAGGCATCAATAGCCTGCAGTGGCCAGCAGGGAGCACTCTCTCCTAATGTCCCTCACCTCTCTCACATAACTCTCTCTCACACTGAGGCTGGCTGCCACACTCTCCTCGTCTCCTAGCAACCTCAGAACCCTGCCTCCAATCACTACGGATACCGGGAGGGATGGAGGGAGGGTGGGAGAGTGTGAAAGAGGCAGAGGGGGAAGAAGAGGAGGAGGAAGAGGAGGAAAGGCTGGCTAGGCTTCGGCATCAACATCCCAAGCAGCAGCGCTGAAAGTGTGCAAAGCCTGAGTGCCGGGTAACAAGCTGATCCAAGGGTTTTAGAGGCGGATCATGTTGGGTGTTGGGTGGTGGGAGAGGTGAATCATGGAGCCAAGGTTCTCAGGGACATATTGAGATCATAATTCAAATCAGCTGCAGTACAGAATGTGAAGAGGAGGAGAGTGATTGCCCCAATTAAGCCAGTTTGTCTTGAGTGTCCCCTTTGCTTTGCCTCCACAGCTCGTGGTCCCTCCCCAGCAGCTACTCCAGTCCTCTCTTCTTCTACTCTCACCCACCTTCTCCTGCAGCCCATTAAATTTGATGGTACCATCATCATCTGTGTTCTGTCCTTGTGACTCGCGGCAGGCCTCAGTGCTTTATTACTCCACTCTTTCCTGGGGGTCCGCACTCTTCTGTCTCCTGTGATCTATGTTTCTCTCACACACACACATGGGGTGTGCACGCAGAAAACATGTGCGCATGCACACAGCGCAATCCTACGTGACATCACACACATGTCAAATGCACTTATGCCGGTGTGCTGGAGATGCCACGCGCTCACACGTCACATAACAAGTTTATGTAAAATCCTGCGTATACATGTCGTGCATACAGAACACAAAGGAAAAAACACTGTGCACACACGCTTGTCACTCACAGTCACAACACACAAGCCTTCACACACTCTCCGTGTGATGCGACAGTGACCTTAGACACTGGATCTCCTCCCCCTGTGGCGGCTGTCATGTGGGGATGAGCTACACAGATACACGCATGACAGGGTTTAGTCAGGGAGACTGGGCAGGTTGATACACAAAAGGAGTCAGTGGAGTGAAAGCTGACAGGTTGTGTGCAGCTCGCAACTAATGCAATATGATACTTCCTTGAATGTTTAAACATGACATTATGTTATGGTGGGTACATGAATGAATACATGTGTTATAGTGTAAGTTTGAAAAAATATAGTAGAGTGCAGGTATTTTACATACTATGGTAAACTTTTCTGAAGCAACCAGCCTATTAAATGTTCCCCTGGAAAAGAGAGTTGTCAGCATATTGCAACTTAAAGCTCCATCAATGAACTGTTATTATAGTCTTATTATTCACTGCACCTTGCGGTGACTGTACATTTAATTTAACATTTAATTTAACATTTGATTTAATCGCAGCGGGAGATCAACAGAGCTGCAATAATACACCTCTGCATAAGTGACATTAAAAAAAATTGAATTTCAGTGTGGATTACATCCAAAAATCTATGTAACGACAACATGAGGCGCGTTAACAGCACTGATAAGAACTGGAATATCAGTGACAGCACAATACTGGACTCACATCAATATTAAAAGGAATGATGATATGATATGATATATGATATATGATATATGATATATGATATGATTAAACTCATTGGTTGAACTCATTGTGCAACGCCAATCATTTCAAAGTACATCCTGTGCTTCCGAGTGTTGCTACACCATGAGACAGACACATCATCCTTTGAAGAAATCTGTTCCAGGAAGAGCAGAGTGTTAATATACGCCTGCAAAACTTTAACTCTCTGCCACAGAAGTGATGAAGGAGGGAGAGAACGTGTATGTGTGTGTGTGTAAGAGGGATTGATAAAGAAGGAGAGAAAACGCTGGCTGCTGTTGCCGAGGCAACCATCTCTCTCCCCTCTCCTCTTTAACCCTTTCTCCTCAGCACTTCCTTTTCACCTTCTGTCTTTTGCCATAGCAGCGTTCTCTCACTTGTTGCTGTCCTGTCACCCCATCTGTCCCTCTCTTTATCTCCATGCATCTTTCCGCTCTCCATCCCTCTCTCTCTCTCTCTCTCCTCCCCCCATCACTCTGCACTACAAAATCTTGATTCGTGAGCCATTCGGTCTCAACGTGATTATTCATCCTCATCATGTTGGCACACCTGTCATTTTGTCTACACACATGTGCTTTGTTAACTCTGAGTCATTCTGTGGTAGAGAACAGTGACAATTTGTGCTGAACTGTGTTAAGTAACTGTTTCAGTACAGGTGTTATTGATGATTTGAAAACTTGGACACATGCCGTAACAAAATGATGGCCTGCATGACTGAAGCTGATTAACCACCCTGAAGGAATAAATGGTGACAATACTGTTGTGGTCCTTCTGGAGGAGGTTTATATATCTGAGATGTTGCATTTGGAGCAATCTTGTGAGTCTGTGACCTTCATTAAATCAAATCAAATTCACAAGCAAATTAAAGTTCACTCCTGTGTAACCATGTGATATGATGGAGGTTTGCCAGTGCAAAGTAGGACGTTTAGAGGTCATAATAAAAGAGTGCCTCAGCACTCGCCAATTTCCAGTATTTGCTCTCTCGCTCTCTGAATGCTGCATTATGAAATAAACAAGCCATCACCATATGCTACAATTCTATACGCTTCGTGTGGTGTGTACTGATGACATGCGGTCTTCCTCCTCTGTATGGATCATGAATTCTGGTGTGTGCTGTCCCACTGCTGTGTGAAATCAGTGCCTGATGTTATTCCACAAGGAGCTCAGCGCTGATATGCACACACAACAACAACAACAATCACAGTGTCCAGCCAAATTAAATCTCAAGGAACAGTTTGTTCGCTGTGTGCAGAGTGTGTGTGTAATCAGCATGTGTCAAACAAAATGCGTTTGCCTGCCATTAAACCAAATGCAGGAAAGTTAAATTAAACAAGTCAGCTGCTTTTGTTGGATCTTCCAGACCCTCTGTCTCACATTCACTGACTAAAATGCATTAGCAGTACATACTGTAAATAATAAGCTTCACATTTCGTCGCTGCTTCAGACACTTGGTTTTTTATTTTATATATCTTGTTGCTTGGTAACCATTAATTGTTTAAATGGAGGTACTTCAAGATACTTCAAGAGCAGGAAGAGAAGAAGTAAGAGAGAGCGAGAGAATGACAGAGAGGTGCTGTAGATGTTGGTTAGGCACCGACACACACACAAAAAAGCTGAGCAATTTTGTGCAAACAAATGACTCTCCTAAGGTCACAAGTTTCAGAGATGAAGTGAGCTGCGTCACTGACATAGAAGCTCACTTTGTTGGACTCATGGAACTACAGCACTGCAGCACCTCCACCACTGTCATCTGTCCTTTTTACCCCACTTCTCCCTCCATCCTGCTCTCTGGAGGAACTCTGATCCATAACTCACAGGGCCCTCTTTCTTTTATTACCGTGATACCCCTCCCCCCACACACACACACTCCATCACACACTCACCTCTCCCTCCATCCTAATAATTCAAGCTGATGCACAATATAAGTGGGCCTTGGAGAGAGAGAGAGAGAGAGAGAGTGAGTGAGAGAGAGAGAGAGAGAGAGAGAGAGAGAGAGAGAGAGAGAGAGAGAGAGAGAGAGAGAGTAAGAGTGGGATAAATACAGTTAAAGAAAAGAGGAGTTACGTAGGGAGGTAAGAGGGAGGAATTTAGGGAAGTGTAAGTGTAAGGGAGAGCATCACGTGATTTATCAGGTGATGGCTGCTGAATTAGAGTTGTCAAAAGTTTCAGCCTTCAGATTCACACACGTCGGGATTCTGCTGAGACACTCACGCTGTCCAGTAACGAAAGGCACCGTAACAAAAACACAACACTGTAGCACAGGCAGTGACATTTCACATTTAAGGTGGAGGTGACGTGCAACTTCACACGTGGCTCTCTATCTTACTAATAGATCTCATCCTTTTTTTCCTCACACCTCACTCCCTCCATCAATAATTTAATAAGTCTTGCTTGCCAGTGTGACTGAAAAATTAATGCGAGCTAGGAGTGGGTGGGGGACAGGAGGGGGGTGGCTGTGTGCTGTTCCAAGGATGATGGATGGGAGGTGGGTGTCATTGTAGCTGGGCGGGGGACAGACGGGCTGCTGCGTGCAGGTAGAGGCAAAGGGCTCAGACAGTTAGCATGCAGAGTGGATGCCAAGGTATTCAGTTATAGTATTGTTGTAACATTTTTTGCAGTTTAAGTCTAGCAGGTGCAGCGTGGCCTCACTCATAGCATGTTTTGCAGGGTTCAACCCTGCAGAGCCAGACTGGGTTTACCTACTTTGCTCTTGTCAGGCTCCTTGGTAGACACCTATTTTCTAGCTGTGGTCTGTTGGGAGAGCAGGTGAGAGTGTTTGCTGGGAGGAGAAGCTGCACCGTCCAGACACTTCATCTCATCTGCACTATTTTTCTTTTAGGTGGGTGGGGGGGAGCTGAAATGATGGTAGTGATGCCAAATGTGACTCTTCATCTCTCATGCTCTCTTTCTGTCTCAAACAGCTTTCTCTTCTCCCATTGGCCCACAGTCAATCACTCTCCTTGTTTTTTAGTGAAATGTCTCCACAACAGTGTAGAGATATAACTTTTCCTCTAACGCAACCTCAGTACTATCTAACTGGCAACCAGGGATTTGCATAAACAAATGACAAGTCCCTGGCAGAGCTGTGATACTAACGGACAGACCTGCGCTAATCTCATTCTTACACGCGAAAGAGAGAAAGCTATATAATCAGACAAGAAATGCCACAGACACGTTGAGTGAAGAGCTGGTATATCACGAAGCAAAATAACACCAATTTGCTTTTTCAGCTTAGCCACAAAATGTGTTTGTGGTGCTGGTTTACTCATGAATAGCACCCATCCTCCATCTTTGACCAGCTGACGGTGCCAGCGGTAGGGAGTGGGTGGGGATATGGACAGGGAAGCGAGTCTCTGAAAGTCTCCTTACTGTACCTGGCAAAGTAATCGTTGAGTCATTGGTATTGATCAACAACCCTATCAAACCCTGCAGATATATAGTGGTCATTTTGGACTATGGGGCAGTAAAAATCTTAATGCATCTTTAAGTCACTCCAGATAGGATGTGCTTGTTAAAATGCCAAAATGTAAAAGTTACAGCCTGCACAGACTGGCGCGCTACAACAGGGAAAGAAACTACATATCTGGGGGTTTTTTTGAGAGGTCAAAAAAAAAAACAAAAAAAACAGTATCATGAGAACAACTAATCACACACGCCTACGATCAGGATTTGCATATTGAACCTTGCTTTCCATCTCCATGAGGTATAACGATTCAAATTCCGCTGACCTGGTGTTTGAACATCTACAACTACAACCATGAATCCTGCATGAAGAAGAATACAACTCCTGACATTAGTCGCCTAGCTTAATGCACACAATTTTAGCTTTGATTTCCTGTGGGATGTTTTGCCTGTATCCTCCTTTACAGAACACACTGCTTATTATTCATACATTTAAATACATTCGCACAAGGGACCTGCACACAGCACAAGCACAATATAACTGAATATAAACTAAAGAGAATTGGAGACTGCTGGAAGATAAATGCCCTTCTCAATGACAGTTTGATGGCAATTGCTTAGACAAGGGAGAGTTTTCTTCATTTACTTCCATCATCCTGATTGTCCAGACCTGACCTGTCCTGACCTCAGATAATTATTATGCATTGTGAAAGACATCCTCAATCTCACTGCTGATAAAGGTTAAAAAAAGACAATTACAGTGTTACAGACCAGGTTGTGTTGTATCACAGGTGAACTGAAATGGATACCAGTAAGATATTCCATGGTACTAATGAGTACCAGGGGATATCTTACTTGACGAGGTCTCAGGCAGGTCCACCGCACTGCTGCACAGTCCAGCAGGAGCAGTGATGGTGTGTGCAGGGTGGGGTGGGGGGCGGAGAGAGGAGAAAGCAGCTCGAGAGAGCAGCCCAAGAGAACCCCGAGGGGGCTGGACGCCATGAGACGTGGCCGTGCGGAGCGCCAGCAGCAGTGTGTGGGTTGTAGAGGGGACAGACCCAGACCCAATCATTCCACCATACAGTCACCATATGGCCCTGGTTTCCCAGGAATTCCTGCCAGCCAGGGGAGAGAGAGCCAGCTCATGTGTGACGGAAAGATCATGTGTTTGAGAGCATGACAGTGGATGTGTTTGTGAAAGAAAGCAAAAGGGGGAAGAGGAGAAAGACTGTACGAAGGTGTGTGTGTTCAGAGAGAGAGATAAAAGAGAGGAGGTAAAGAGCCAGACAGTGTATGTGGGTTCACAACAGTGGGCAGACGTGAGAGACATGCACAAGTGACGCACAAATTTGGGGGGATGCGAGTCTGTTTGCATCAAAGATTCAAAATTCAGAGGTAAGCACAAGAAAGCTTAAAAAGACTCTGTATGCGTGAAACTTATAGTTTTTTATTATTAATACTCAACACTTCATTTTGTTCATCATGTACAAAGAGAAAGAATAGTCTTATTTGAGCACTTATAATTGTAGATATCAGTATTATCCTTATTAGAAGTACCTTAATGATGCTTTTTTGCAATTTTGTCATGACGTGGTTAATTTTGTTATTGAGATTACTTCGATCGTTTCCATACAAAAAAAAGAAGGTAAATGTTTTCCCCAATATTCAGTATTTACACAACCTGTACAATTATTTGTTTTTGTGTGGTTTTCTGTCTGTATGGTGTAAAAATTTTGGTATTATTTCAAAGAAAAGGGCCACAAAAAGAGAAAAGAATGGCCAAGAATAATATTATGTATATCATTATGTATACAGTTGATACTATTCATATGTTACATTTTTGTCAGCCCACAGTAAATTTTAATCAGGCTGTGTAGTTCCAGTGAAGATGTGTTTTCCTAAACCTGTTCACCTTGTGAAATACATTTAGGAGCAACCCCTTATGTCATGCTATCATCAATTCATCCAGGGAAAGCAATCGGCTCTCGAGTTGTGAATGGTAAAGATGGAAAACAGAAATATTAACAAACAAGCAAACAAAACTGTATACAATTTAATAAAAAAATTTGTATGCATCAATATAAAGCAATATCAATCCATATTAATACACGTACACACAGAAAGAACTTTAAAGTTATTAGTAAACAGGTTCAGTAATGAATTAGGGTGAACGGGAAAGTAATACGCTGCTAAATTACATGGACCTTCACAATAAATCAATCATATTCACAGGTACACACGTTTTCACAAGTCAGTTTAACCGGTACATCGATCCCTGCAGCTGACCATGTCCTGCTGTTATTTGGTCCCATGTGTCAGTACTCCTGACAGAAAAACACCCGACAGCTGAGGTGGTATTTACATCCTCCACCTTCAGGATGTTCCAGCCCACTAACTTGCCACAGCCATTTCTTGTGTTGTTAAAAAAAAAAAAAGTGACACAGTGTTTTGCTCTACATGAAACCATTTGAACAAATGTGTTGTGGCATGCTCATGTGCAGAGAAGGGAGGCTGGGACCAATTTGCCCTTAAGGGAAATAAAGCCCTGCTTACTCTGCATCGCTGGCCGACCTGCGCACGCTGGCTGCAGAGCAGAGCAGCTGGAGGTGGTAAAGGCCTGATGATAGCATGTTTACCACAGTGTCAGGTGCACCTCGACTTCCCAACCAGTAGCCGTAAACTGGCCCTAGCTAGCCTTCCAGTGCGAGAAAAAACACAAGAGGAACTGATGTATTGGCACATACAGTGTACACTAAGAGCATTTTCTGTTTGGTCATGCTGTTTATTGCAAATTAGGGGAATAAACTTGGTGGCTTGTATGAAAAATATGCAAACCTAACAGAGTTTATGTGCACACGGATACATTTTTCACTTTTCAATCAACCCTCTAGACATGAAAGCAGTTGAGAAGAAAAACAGAAGAGAGATGAATTTCTTCTCTCAGGGCTGGGGAGAAGATTATAGAGACTTATTGGAATCAGTACCACACAGAAGAAGAGCAGGGGAAATAATTCCTGACTGCACGCGGACAAAATTGCATATGTACACAACAAATTACAAATTATACTTCTCGTCTCATACAGAGAAACAAGCGGTGCACAAAGCTGCACAAAATGAATTAGAATCCAAAGCGTTAAAGTGTTTTCAGCTGTCAAATAACGCAGTTTAGTAATATGTTAGTTAAAATACAGCAACAACCGTTGATTCCCCCGAAGCGAAACTCCACATAAAATGAAACATGACAGAACAAATGTTTCACCTTTTAATAAGGGGTTGCACAAATGCATTTCAGCTTCAAATGGATTCTCAATAAGATGAAACTACACTCGTTCTTACGCTGAAATCCTCAGCGATATTAACAACATCAGCACTGGGAGATCTCCAGTGTGCTTCTGTGTGTGTGTACATGTGTTTATATGTGTGTGCATTTTCATATATATATATATATATTCCTCCTTTACCACAGTGATGTCTATCCCAAACATAGAGAGGGAAGAGGATAGGCCGGGCCGACGATGGCTCTGAAATTCTGTGTGCAATCACCATTAGAGCCCAGGTCAAAAAAAATAAAATGAAATAAAAAAATTTAAATAAAAAAAAAAATACGGGCAACAAAAACACAAATGTCTTGTAAGTTTTTAACAAGGATTGCTGCTTAAAAATGAAGGATCACGATATACTGCCTCTATATGCAAATATCATCTATGTATACATGGAATATTGTATTACATAAATGTGTAGATAATTGAATTTATCTCAAAAAGCATGAAGAATAGCTTACCTTAAAAAGAGAGAATCTAACACAATTCAAGGGAAACTTAGCAAAGACTCCTAAAACTAAACTTTCCCCTTTTATCACCAAACGTCTACACCTACAATAAATTATCCTCAATTTCCAACACTTTTGTCAAAATAAGAAAAAAGCATAATTCTTAACATAATCAGTATACTGATTGGTAAACTATCATAATTAAGTAAACATGAGATTCAAAGAAAAAAGAGGTTCAATTATATCACTAATGATTAGTAATATTTGTGTCTTAACTATATTTTGCATATTTTTGTTCGTGTTTTTTTCTTTTTATGAATTTTTATTATTGTTTTGTTTATTTCTTAAATTGCTGTAAAACATATTGAAAGTTACATCCTGCCTGTCTGTTTACTGTACAAAGTGAAAAGAGTTTTAAATATATTATTTACAAGGTAAAGATTTAACATACTAATGCTGACACTGATTGATGCTCACTCTTCCTTTCTGTTCCTTCCTATTTCCTCGTCATTTCCCCGTTGTCCTGACTCCGTCTTATACCTTCTTGCTGATAATGGTTGACCTGAACTTTCAAAAATGTGTGCGTATAAAAATTCCAGAGATCCCAATGTAGGGGTGGGGGGTGGTGTGTGGGTGGGGCTGGGTGGGGGGGGGGGGGGGTGAATCTGCTTGATTTAAGGCTAACTCGATCAGTCTCACTTTGACAGTGTTAACAGAGGCTGTTGAATTTATGAATAGTTATCAGCAGGTTAGTGGGGGGAAAAAAACAGCAGTTATCATTCAATCTTGATTTGCCTCCCTACACACGCACGCACGCACACACACACACACACACACACACACACACGGCAACCCATTACATTGGTGCATTTAGATCAGGGTATAAGATCGAAGTACGCACTGACAAAGATGACACTCTACACACTCCAGCAGCTCCAATCTCAGACCAGCACTCCTGCGCAATCTCCTGCAGCCCTTGAACTTGTGACACCGCCAGCTAATCGAAGATCAAACCTTTAAATAACTAATAGAGGCTTCCTTATCCTATACAGTAAGATGATGAGTCATCATCAGACAGCTCGGGGTGGGGGGGCGGGGGGGTGATGGGATGATAAGGCATGTCTACTGAGTGCCTGAACCTACACTGAGTAAAAGGTCCTGTGCAATAAACGAGGCCTCTCCAGCTAAAAAGACTATCTACATTAGTCAAAGTAAAAAGCCTGAAAGCTTTCGCGAGATGGCCGCCTTCCCGACACCTCAGTCAGTGTTCAAGAGGCCTCTCTCAAATAGACATCCTCCTCAGCTCAAGCTTTTAATCAGCATCATTGTCATGGGGCAACAACACTTCTCTTACACATTTTTGTGGCATTTCGCCTACGTAAACGACAGTGCATATATTGTCCGAACAAAGCTCTTTGTGTGCGCCTCTCAGACTGCTTCCGTGAGTGAAAAGTAATGCCTTCTACGAGATGCTAGTAAGAGGCCGAAAAAAGTAAGTGCCTGGTGACTGTTGTTATGTAACCTGAATAAAACAAGTGGTCTAAAGGCTGCCGTGTTGCGAAGTGAGACCCATCGGTCTATACTTGACAGTGGGACATCCTGAATACAACTGCTTCATAAAGCACTGCCCATACTTGACATAAGAAATTATTTTACGAAGTTATAAAACATCTCCAACGACGTCTTGTATCTGAACCATCAGCCGCAGCATCTCAAGCCTGCTGTAAATGTTTACTGCAGTTTTGGCTCATAAACGTGAAGAGACCGCCGCAGCAGCCTAAAAGCACGCTGGTCCGTCCTGGTGCTGCTGCTGCACTGAGGGCCGCATGTGAACTGGAGGACACATCCACTGGAGACCATTAAGGCACGTCCTTCCTCTCAGTATCTTCAGCCTCTGACGAAACGTGTTGTTCACAGTAACACAAGTTCAGACCGACAAAAAAAAACTGTATGTGTTTAAGTGTGTGTGTGTGTGTGTGTGTGTGCACTTGATTTGTAATGTCTTGAAAGGTCAAGTAAGGATCTGTCAGCTCTAAATGCGTCTTCGAGATCCGGTTTTTCGGCGAGGAGCAAATAAAATGAATGAGCATGGAGTAAAATATTCTACAGAAAACAGAAAAAAAAAAGGTTGAGGACTCAGTCTTTCTGGCATGATGGTTGAACTAAGAACAACCTTCCTGCTGCCACCAGGGGCAGATTGGATACAACTACAGATACTAAAACAGCAGTGAAATATTCTACCAACAGAACATAAAACAAGAAAAACTTAGTGATATCATAAGCTGTGTTATCATAATCAATACTAACATCTTTGTTATTCACAATGTTATCAATATTATTGTTGTTCTTATACCCTGTTTTTTCTATAAGAATATCTTATTATCATTCGTGATTGTATTTCTCATAGCAAACAAGATCGGCTCTTTTGGCGTCAGGGATGAGGAGGAGGAGCGGGAGGGGGCTGAGAGAAAAGAGGAGAGAGGCAGAACAGAGGAGTGGGACGAGTGCAGGACGGAGAGAGAGAGATGGACAGGCCAGGCTGTCTCCTTCCACAGAGAGAGAGAGAGAGAGAGAGAGAGAGAGGGAGGGAGAGAGAGAGAAACAGAGAGAAGCACTAGTCATCGCCTGTGTCGCGGCTCTGGTAAACGTGACAATGTCTCCTTTCTGTGGTGACACAGGGGCAGATGGGCAGTTCGCTTCTCTCTCCGCTCTCGCAGTCTTTCCTCATAAGCGCTCAGCGGGAGCTCTCAGACAGCCATCAAATCGCACCAGGCTCACACGTCCAATATCAAACTAAGATGAGGTGTCGTCTCTTTGCGATAATAATCGAGTACATTGACTTCTGCCTCACTGGTGGATGAAACGATGGACTTGAGTTGAGTGCGTTTTGTGAGGTTGAGGGGAATGTTAATTGACTGTGTTTGAGTAGCTTTGGCCATTTCTGAGAGAGGGTTAACATCCCCACACCTCCTCAGGGTGTCATGATTTTTTTTTTTACCCAGATCTTCCTTCAAAAATCAAGACCTTTTCCATTTTCCCCTTAATCTCATTTTTTTTTTCCTATTTCACAGTCTTTACCTTTCAGTCTTTTCCTACTCTGTCTCTCATCAGTGGGCTAGGTTTGCAGTGTGTGGACAGCGTCTTTAAAATCATCCCTGATCTCCTAACACTGCATGCCTCTATTCCTCTCCTCCTTGTCCCTTGCCATAGTCCGCTCCTCCTCCCCCTTTTTCTCTCACACGTCAGACTCAATGCTGGAGAGTTTCTCGTACACATGGCCATTGCTTCCGTTGAAGGGACGTGGGGGGCCGACCCCCAGCATGGAGCCGTGGTGGTTCATTCCACCGAGGCTGAGCTCTTTTGGGAACCGGGGGGCTACATTGGACATCACCCCGGCCGTGGCAGACGCAGGCAGGTATGATGTCGTGCTCATCTGGCCCCTGAAGTCACTTCGGCTGTTTTTGGCAACTTGTTGCTGCTGCTGTTGCTTTTTCATGTAATATTGTTTGGCTCCATGCATCAGACACTGGTCATCCCCAAAGGTGGGTATAAAGGGGTTTTGGTTTACCCGGTCGGGGTAAAGAGATTTGGATAAAGAGAACGCTGCCCCACCTCCTCCTTCCATCAAAGACCTATCCCTGTCTCTCATGTCTCTCTCTCCGATGGAGCGGCGGTGGAGGCCCTCTCCGCCTCTGAACAGGCCGAACGGTGAGCCCGGTCCTTTCCGACCCTCACCTCCGTAAAACAACGGGTCCCTGTCTCTTTCCCTTTCTCTCTCCGAGCCTCCGTGACGCTCAAATATGTGTGCGAAGGGGCTGGTGCCCTCCATGTAGCGTTCTTTCTCCTTCAAGCTAACACTCCTGGGTGGGGGCAGCATCCCTCCCATACCTGCGCCGCTCATCCCTCCGCCTCCTCCTAGGCCCCCCATCAAACTTCCCATCCCACCCGACTCCTCTTTCTGAAGGTCGACAAATGTGTCATATGAGTGCTGCCGCCTAAGTGGCTTTCCAAATCCTCCACTCTTCCTCCTCTGCTGGGCCTGAGATTGAGACTGAGGGCCTGCGCCCATACCTCCCCCCCCTCCCCCACCTTTGCCTCCCCCCATCTGTTCCAAGAGGTGGTTGTTGTCCTCGCTGATATCATAGAGGTTTCCTGTCTTTTTACAGCCCTCGCAGCGCATGCAGGTTGCAGAGCTGGGGCGGCTGTTTCCTCCACCTCCTGAGGACCCGCAGCTCATACCACCACCATACCCACCTCCGTGCATGGACATTGGCTTGCCCCCTCCTCCTCCGCTAGCCCGACAGTTCCTGCACTCCCACTCTCCCCCTGCCAAACCAGATCCTCCCCCGCTCTTTGAATCTGACTTTTTAGGTTTGCTCTTAAGAAAGTCATCCACTGGAACCAGGGAGGTGCAGGCCCCCACACCCCCATCTCTATTTCCAGGGCCTTCTGTCAGGTCCACATGCTCCCACTGAGGGACGCCCTCTTTGGGCCGAAACTGGTCCAAATAAAAATCCCTAACACTCTCCTTTTCTCTGAAGAGATAAGAGTTCCCATCATTGTTTCCTCCTCCACCTCCTCCTCCTCCTCCTCTCTTGCGTTCTGCGGGCAAAAGTGGCGGAGAGGTAGAGCGGTGGCTGTGGTAGTGGTGGCTGATGTGGTAGGGTTTCCTCCTGTAGCCCAGCTCAATCTCGTCCAGCTCCCGTCTGGACTTGGCAGAGGCCGGCCTCTTTTTCAGGCTATCGCGGTATTGTTTACGCTTCTTGGCATTGCCCTCCAGGTTTCCGTAAGTTACAGTGTGCGTGGAAATGTCCGAGACATCCGAGCGTATATTCCCATCGTCATCTCCTCTCCCTCCACAATAGCTATGCCCAGGGATGTAAGTGGAACTGGAGGCACCTCCTTTAAAGGAGAACTTCCCATACAGGTCTGGTAGGCCTCCCTTGAAGCCCTGGCCTGAGGGAGGAGTCTGCCCAGAGAGCAGGTCAAACTTGCTCATGTTCCTGTGGGTCAATGCTGAGCAGGGCTGGGTGGTGAAAATAGGAGCCACCCCTCCACCCAGGCTGTCACAGTCAAACATGCCGCCCTCCAGAGAACTAGCGCTGCCCAAACTATGGGGCCTGTTAGGAGGAGGCCCAGTGAGCCCTAGCGTTGAGCCGTGGTGGTGCAGGTAGTGGTCCTGGTACAGATTACTGTCCTTCAGGTGGAGGTTACCAAACGTCCTCTCCACCTCACTGATGTAGTCGCTGAACATGTTGTCTTCCGGTAGGTAAGGAGGCTTGCAGTCCGAGTGGCCTGCCAAGCTGCGCCTGTGTTCAGAGATGTCGTAAACAGAGGATTCACGACGGATGAAGTCCAGAGCGCTGTGTGGTGAGCCGTTCACCCCTGACAGGGAGGCCATGTTCTTGGCGGTGCGTAAGAGGCGCATAATGTTGGAATGCGTGTTGTTCATGGTGGCTGATGGGGAGTTCAGCGCCGAGCTGCTTTTCTCCTCAATCTGCACCCCGTGGATGCAGCTGTAGATGCCCTGTGTGGGGGAAAACACAGGCAGGAGGCAGCATTAAAGAGCGAACACTGTAAACTGGTGGCAAGTTAAACTATTATTATTCACTATTATTGTATTTTAATTTGACAAAAACAGAAGACATGCATTCATGCTGCGCCCCGCCCTGATCACCCTGCATTTTGAACCTAGATGAGGTAAAGTGAGAGCAGCTCTTTTTGCTGATGCTGTCAATACCTTTCCCAATAACTACAGCACACAGTGCGTAAAAACAGATGTGCGTGTAATTTATAGACAGTTATGTAATATATTAGTCAGTGCGAGATGAGGTGAGACAGTGCAAACGAGCATACAGCATGAAGATTCAGAGAGGTTAGTGTAGCTGGATGGTGGATGATTGATAAAGGCAAAGAGGCTGTAAAAACCCCCCGAGCCCCATTGGTCAATACCTTTAATCAATGTGATTAGAATTCAGCTGAACAATATCCTCCGGCAGTTATTAAACACCTCAGTACCACCACCCCTTGGTGCCACCGGCCACAACACAATCCCCTCCGAAGAGAAAGGCCAAGCCAAGGAGACACAAGCTGAGCATTACAGTGACAGAAAGATAAACTGCCCCATTTGCATTCAGCGATGTACGATACAATATTCAGATAAAAATGGATGTACGGGGGAGAGCAAACCAGGCATGACAGATGGGGACGGTAAAGGATCAGATCAATTCCAAACAATGATTTTACTCAGTTTTTCTGGACGCCTGTAGATGGATGTGGAAATAAAGGGACGCTTTCCACCGTTAAAGATCAAAGATCAGCTGACCTCTTTCCTGCTCGCCACTGCAGAGGTCAGGACTCTGCCAAGAGGTCAGGGGTCAGCTGCTGTCAAATCTTCTCTGCTGTTAAGCTATGACTCTTCCACCATCTCCTCCCTTTGTCCACTAATATGACTCGTTGACCCTTGGTTCTCCTTTCCCTAGCCACCCGTTGCTGGTAGTTAATTAGCTACATGGACAGTGACTGCATTGCAGCAAAAAGGTCTTCATCCCTCACTCCGGTTTTATAGATAATGTTATTACTTCTTTCAATTTCACAGTCTGTTAACAGACAAGTATGTAAAGCTTGACAGTGGCTAAAAGCAATAGAGGTTAACAGAAATACAAAATGACTCAACAGTATTCGAGAACTATGGGATTTGGATGGGAATCTTGAGGCAGAGGACGAATGTATACTCCCACCTGCGTGATACTTCAGGGGTTTTTTTTTTCCCCCACTTAGAACCATCTTTCAATGTTTATCTGGTCCTTATCTGCCTTAACTGTGTTCCTTTTTTCATCTGCCTGTTTATATAATTTTTCATCACTTCATCGCTTTTGTTTTTCTTCTTTTGTTGTCTGGATTAGACCCAACCTGTTGCTGAATCTGTCACTGATCCTCCCTCCCGTGGATTCCACCAGCATCCAGCTTAATCTCAGGGTGATCTTTCCTCATTAGGTTTTCACCTTTAAAGACCCCAAGACTGTGATGTATTGAGCAATGATAGCGTCGGAGGGCGAGGTCAGAATCAACATCCGTGCCGTTTTTAAGCACCTTCTCTCAAACACAGACGCACACAAGACGCACACTCACACACAGACACACAAACAAGCAACAGCTTGACCGGGAGCAACAAGGTAATACTGTAGTGCATCAAATCTTGGACATTTAACAAAGCGATTGCTGCTTCGTATTCAGCAGCAGATTTTGTCTACTCCACATGCCCACATAATGTAACAGTTGGCAGATTGCTGCCGGCCCCTTGCTACAGTAGCTGATTATTTGGGTTTAATGTGTGAATAGCAATAACTGTGGCCTGAGGGTTCCTAAGAATTTTCAATTCACCAGGGGATCACAGCAAAATCTATAAGTGATTACACTGGTACAGAGAGGCAGGAAATCAACAAATAACTAGCTGGCCCCCTATGTATGATTGCATATAGAGTGCCTATTCTACATGCAGCAGCTCATAATTTAATACTGACTGTGTGCGGCGTAAGTATAAGGTGCTAAATGCAAATGAACATAGCCATGATGTGATGTGAGGGCTGTGAAAAGACGGGTGATTAAACCTCTAATACATTTACTGTTCTAAAGTCATTAGAGGCTTTTTAAATCGATATAATTAATTAGTTTCAGTGTTGCAGGTGGGACCTGGAGGAGCAGGTATCCAGGGGAGAGCCGCTCACAAAGCTGCCGAGCCCCTCCGAGGGAGGCAACGTTAACCGACCGTGAAGCCATGACTGAGGCCACGTGACTCACGCCAGCCGTGACAGATGTCTCATTTTTTACACTGCAGAGCTTAAATGTTAATTGCGGCAATAACAATAAAGTTTATTGGATTACGCTGTGAAATTAAAAAAGCGGAATCAATCTGAGTGGCAGCACAAGAACGAAACAAGAAAAGGAAGAAATGGCCGAGGCTGGAGAGAAAACACTCGAGTAAATGAGGAGACGACAATGTGACGCCGTGGCCGAGGATTGTGGAAAGATAATAAACGATAATTTCCACTGTTGTTGTTTTGTAATGCCCCAGCTCTGTGTTACATATGCAAATGAACCCCCTCAATGAATATTCCCCCTGAATATTTTAATATACTGAATCATTTGGCTTTATTTGTGGACACACAGTGTTCATTTATGTTGTCACATTGTAGCAAAGACAGAGCTAATTTCTGTAAATGAGAGCAATCATTGAATGTTATACAAAGCATAATTGCTCCCAGATCCAGTTCCCATACAAATTATAATGGTGTAATAATCAAAAACAACACCAAGCAGCCTGTCTTTGGAAATGAGTAGTCAAGTGACATTTTAGCAACTGGTATTTTATGCTCCTTCTACACAAACAGACACACAGACACGCACACACAACCATAAACAAGGCGACAGCAACAACATAAAATTAATACCATACAAAATAATCAAAGTTGGGCACTGGAGCGTAATATTAGAGCAGAGAGGGGAAAATGTTATGTTGGTTTTTTTTTTTTTTCTGTAGCTTTGCTTTCTTGGCACAAGCAGCCCACGGCACCACAGTAGCATATCAAATGGAGGGAGAGAGCAGCAGTGTGTGGCTCTCTGCTGTAAATTAGCCACGTGGTTTAGCCTGCAGCAGTTCACCTTCAGAGGCACACAGTGAATTACACCGGAGCCATGTCAAAACAATTGGAATGCAAATCAAATACCTCAGGGGTGACTTTGGTCTCCTGGGATCCAGTAATCTACCCTCTCCGGTTCTGTGGCTGATTTTAGTTGAGTGAAATATTGATTTCGGCTCAACATTTTGTAAATATTTACCTCATGGACGTTAGACAGGCCCATGTGCCAAAACAAAAGGAGAAAGCTCCGATATCTGTTTATCCTTTGGAAGCGAGAATGTGGTTTGGTTTGTCATGTAGGATACATTTCCATTCACAATTTTAGCTTGTGGAGCCTCAAGGAGTACAGCACTTTCATTTGAGAGCCATTAGAGACAGTAAAGCTGATGATGTAGGGATGAATGAAAAAACAGTGAAGGTGCCTTTACAGACAAGGAGGATTCAGTGATGCAGAGTTTAATTGGAGAATTATAACCTATTTGGATGTTTTGTACAGCCCTACTTTCCTGTCTTCCCCAGTGAGAAAAAAAAAGCAAACAACCCAAAGTTAATGATATCAGGAAAACCATCTTTTAAAGCACGAGTGAGGTGTTTGGAGTATTTTTTATTCATGCCTGTCAGAGTGTTGACAATAATAATCAGGATTTCTTTTCAGCTGTCTGAACAGTGTATTTTACCACAAAACAGCAACTCGGGATGTGTGAGCAAATTTTCAAAGGCAGGATTTCTTCATCTGCTGCTCCAAGCGATTTAAACATGTCGAAAACACAACCGAACCCCACTGTAAGTCGCACTTTTGCCAAAGAATCGAAACTTTCTGGAACTTATCACCTTTGGTTTTAACCTTGGCAAAGATGGTAGAGGAGCTGCTGGAGGCTGTATGGAAGTTTGCATGGAAGCTGTGGTTTATTTGCCACAGCACAATTTGTGCGCAAGGTAGCAAAGTGTGATATTACAGGGCTTATGCTTGATTTTGATGCTTGGAAACACGAGCAAGGTGTGAAATGTATCAGCTCCAGACTGCTGAATCCGTCAATGAGAATATAAAGCACAAACCATAGCAAGCTGATGAAGATTTCTCTCATTTCAACAGTGGTACAGTGGTTACTTAATGCATTTCATACACATCGATACATCCGCTTTAATTATGATCAAAAACTGTATCTTCTTGTTTCTCACCCTGCTGATGGAGAAGACGAAGCCGGGCCGGCCGGAGCAGACGCCCATGAAGCAGAAGCGAAGCTGCCAGTAGAACCAGTGTTCACAGATAAATGTGATGAGCGACAGAGCCATGGCGGCACCGAGCATGTAGAAGACGCCGGCCATGTTGTCCACGTCCAGCTGGCTGGACATCACCTCGTTCTTCTCGTGGTGGCAGATCCCCGTCAGCCACAGGGACTCCAGCTCCTCCATCTCACCTGGATGGAGGAAATTTAAGAACATGCAGGGGGGGAGGTAGGCAGGAGAGAGGAAGGTGAAGAGAGAGGACGAAGGGAGAAACAGATGGTATGGAGAGCAAAGAAGACAGGGAGAGGTGGATGAGAGGGCAGGATGGAGGGATGGTAAAGAGGTGGAGGGAGTGGAAGCAAGGAAAAAATTGGACAGAAGATGAACAGAAGAAGAAAAGGAGACGAGACAGTGGATAGGGACACGATGATGACATGTGGAGAAGCATTTTTATTATTTATATGGGAATTGAAATAAAGGCAGGGGTGTGAAAAAAGTGGGAAGAATGTAAAATATAAAGTAGAAAGGAGGATATGATGTAATAACAGGATGGGTATTGGAGGACATGAGGGATGGAGAGATGATGCAACAAGAGAGGAGGGGAGATGGCGGGCAGGCAGGGGAGAAGGAGGGGACAGAGTAGTTAGAAGTGAAATAGAGCTCTGAATTTTGCAGTAGGTTTCATAGCCCACAGAGAAAAAGTAACACACACACGCCGCTGGTCACATGCTAATTTCACTGATCTGATTTATTCTCATTTCTGCTAATAATTGTGTATCTGTGTAGGTTTTTAAAAACAAGCATGTAAATAAAATGTATGCATCTATGCAAAAGGTAAAAAAAAAAAAAAAAAACACAAGTGTTTGCATATGTATGCATGTGCATGTACGTGTGTTTGTGTGTGTGTGTGTTCGTGCGGCTGCCCATGTGTTTGATGCTGGTCCCTGAGCTTCTGGTCTCTTTGTGGGTCACCTTCTGTTTCATCACGAGCTGTTCTCTATCAAAGGCGACTGTGGCAGGACAGGCGTCGGTTAATTAATCATACATTCAGCCGCTGTTGCTGCACGTCAGCGCGACTCTTGCACCGGAGCACCGGCTGGCCTCTGAGCAACAACATGGAGCTCCACCGCATACAAACACTCAGGCAGAGGCGCCGCACATGCATATGCATGCTGGCAAAAATATACAGTTGCACAGTAGCTTCTAGTTAAGAGGCTGATAAACGGTAACTGCAACCATCTTGTAGCCATTTTAAATGTTAAGATGCCAGTAAATGTCAATGCAAACATTTCAGGCAGCAGGGGGGCTAACAAAGTTGTAGTAGTAGTAGAATTTTTCCAGAGCAACCACATAATGTTTTAGGCACCGATGAGTTTTTTTCTATAGTACATGCACACATTTCCTACAAAGTCAGAAATACAAAAACGTAGTCTCAACCACATTTCAATGCCAGTAGGCCTTTTACACACCAAATATTTAACTTGTCATAGTAATAATGTTAATTGTGGCTCAGTTCTCCAAACTTTAAACTGAAGCAGCTAAATGGAATTCAGCTCTGTAACAAGTGAGCAAGCCATCACAAGTGTTATGTGTAGTACAGATGAGTTTTCAGGAATTTAAACAAAATGAGATAAAACTACTATTACAACTTTGTGACCTTAAAGCAATAGCCTGACATTTGAAATGCCTTTATTTTCATGTCTGCACGCTAAACATGATGCTACAGTTAGCAGCTGTGTGGAGAAACAGCTAACCTGGAGAAGTACACCTTGGTTATATGCTGAGCTATTTCTTAATGCTAAACGATGCTAACCAGCTGCTGGAAGTAGCTTCATGTTCCTGTTTCCTTCCTCATACCTCTTGTTACCTTCCATAGTCTAATAAGTAAAAGTGTGAAATTCAATAATTTACTATATTGAAAGTGGTTTGGAGTCAAAAGTCAGATTTAAAAAAAAAAAAAAAAAAGTTAAAAAAGTAATTGATATGTGGTATCTCTGAAAACATGCAACAGGCCATTAAACTCTGCCAGCTGAGTGATTTCAAAACTTTCCATCCAACAGCTAATTAGAAAATCACCAGTCAAAATCACAGTTTCTCTTTCACGACAGCTGTGATATATATTTTTTGCTCGGGCCTGCGTCAAACCGCCCAGACTCCCTTCCAGCCTTCGTACCAGGCCACTGGGCTTTCCACGTGAGTCTGATCACTTTCTAGGCCACCAGGAGGGGAGTGGATGGTGAGGCGTGGCAAAGTGACATTGAAATCCTGAGAGGGGCCAGACAGGACCGCTTGGTACGTGTATGAATGCCGTTGCAGTGGCACAGGGGGGATGTTACTGCGAGCCGACCCATATTCAAACACATACACATGTACATACATAAACATACACAGACACACATGAATTAGTCTTAAATGCATGACTTTTTTTTTGTAAGTTAAATATACACATAAATAATCAAACTTATAACTGCTAAGTCAGAAACAATACACATACAACACTCTAACTGAATTGTATGTAGGTTGATAAAAATAAACCTGTGTCACAAATAGTCAGAATCTCTACACTGCTCCCTCTTTATCTCGCTAACACACACACACACACACACACACACACACACACACACACACACACACACACACACACACACACACACACACACACACACACACACACACACACACACACACACTGCTCTCACTTATACACATAGGCACTCTCATTTTCAGAGGCCTGACCCATATTCACATGCACACGCACACACACAAACCCGCAAACTCATGCACACACGGTGTCGAAATACACCGGGAGCTATGCTGGCACCTCTAACTGGGACGCACTATAGTGGGCCCCCGGAGGGCCCTTGGTTCAGGATGCTCACAACACGCTGGACCATGCCCAAATAAACTAGCTACAACACACACACACACACTCGCCAAACTTCCATTACATTTCCCATTCTGAATTGAGCTGTATATCAAAACAGGACATTGTGAAATTAGACTGTTGAAGTCAATAAACTCAGCAAGCGACCGATGTCTGTGACATTTTGACTTGTTTACGATGAAGAATTTTTGCTTGAAAACCATAAAGCATGTACTATACAGGTTAGGAGTGGACATTTTGAACACATTTCATTTAATTCCCTGCTCGTTCTGAGATTCATTAACGCTCCAGCCCGAGCCGACAGGAATGAAGTGTGTTTCAAAAGAACAAGCCCTGGAGAGCTTGGACAGTCTCCCATAAAAGGTAAGCGTGATCATAAAGCATAGGAGCTGAATCTAAACGTATATATATTTCTAGAAGCACCTTTTTGCTCTGTACTTTTAATGTATGAGAGAGTGGGTTTTCTGTACATCTGACTCGCACAGCCAATTCAACACTAAAATTGTGGACGGAGACACACAAAGTCTTTACATAAACTATGATTTTCTACTCCCTCTGCCAGTTCTTATTCTGAACAGATGGGAGTGGGTGAAACCCAAAGTATGACTGTCTGAGAAACCTTGAGTTAAGGGAAGATGTTCATGCAAATATTGTATTTTACACAAATATACATAAGAAATAAAGTTGTGGGAAAATTGTGAGCAAGCGCCTTAAATTAGCTGTTGAAGAACAGCCATTAAAAGTTATTTTCACAGGTTTGGCCATCATTATGATGGTAATGATGACACTGCACTCCCTGAGTTAACTGCTGAGATCTGTTAATGTGTCAGCGTCATTAAAAATAAGTAAGATGCAAACAGACCATGTTATGATACATGATTGTAAAACTGTGGACTGGGGTGGGCTGTCAATCAGAAGTCATTGTTCTGTTTCCTTCAGTGGTAAAACTACAGTGTTTTCTCTGTTGGTATCCGGTGCATCTTTGAGTAATTAAAAATACAACTCATCACATAAACACAGCGGTATGCATGACAGAGCCTCTGCTCACTGAGTGCATTAAACTGTGCAGTGTCTATGAATAAAACAGGCCCGCCGTCTCACCGTCTCCGAAGAGCTGCAGGATGGCCAGGTCCACATGTCTCTTCCAGAGCGACTCCTTCTGGATGGCGATGCCATACCCCGTGGTGGCAAAGATGTAGCCGCTGCCAATGGTCACCAGCTTGCAGCCTTCGTCCCTGCCAGCCATGTAGTTCAGTACGGCTGCATCATAAATGAAAGCGTCTAGTTTGCTAATGAAAAAGAGAGAGAGGGAGAAAGAGGGAGAGAGATAGGTTACAATTAATTAGCACTTGGGAGTCAGACATCACCGCTACAACATTCCAATTAACCTGCTAAATAGCACTAAGCTGCTGATAAGTGTAATAGACTTCCACTTGGTTTGCCAAAGGCTGGAGCTGGCACACAGACTGGCGAAAAGGCACACTCGATGCAAACTGAAGAGGGGGAGTGAAAGTATTATTGGAGGTTTTCAGCTGCAATATGTTTACATGAGGACAAGAAGGAAAGACATAAACAAGGTACTTTAGCACTGACTATTTTTTAACCCTGTGTTTATTAAACAATTTACACTTTATATTACAGTATATTAAGACCATTTCACCTTCCTATATTTTCACGGTGCCGCACTCTCTCCTGCTTCCGATTCCCTTAAAAACTATAACAGCTGCTGCAGTGAAACTGAATTCAACCCCTTGAACTCAACAGAATGAAACTATGTTTAAAAAAATGATAAAAATGAACAGGTTTAAATAAAACAAACGACTGAAATAAGAGGTATTTAAGTTTCAAACTCTGATAATTAAAAATTTTGTGATTGTAACAGTCAGTTTGGTTTTACACCTGTTTTAAAATTCAACTAAATGAACCACAGTTGTGTTATTCTGTTCAGATCCTCACCCGGACTTGAGACTCTGCAGAGCCTCGTTGACGTTTCTCTGGTGGAACTTTGTCATGTAGGAGTGCATTTCTGGATAGTTGTTCCTAATGTTCCTCTCTGTGCTCCCGTTCGGAACGGTGCCGAACCGAAACGGAGGCGAGAAGTCATTGGGACTCTGAAACTAAACACAGAAGAGAGAGCAAGTGAGAGAGGCGCATGTAAAAAACGTCTGTTTTACAAATCTGAGGTACAGGCAAGAAAAAAGACGACAGGGAGATTAGAAGAGAGTCACACATGATCAAAGAAAAAGCTTTCATCGTACCTTTTTGTCTGAGAGACCAGATACCTGGTCCACATATTCCTCCTGGATCATGAAAGCAGCCAGGTTGGCAGTGTAAGAGGCCAGGAAGATGACAGCAAAGAAGGCCCACACTGACACCATGATCTTACTGGTGGTGCCTTTGGGGTTCTGCACCGGCACAGAGTTGTTGAAGACCAGACCCCACAGCAGCCAGATGGCCTTACCGATGGTGAAGGACGGACCATGAGGCTCTGAATAAAAAAAATTTAAAAAAACGGTCGTGGTTAAAGAAGACGTGACAGGTCAGGCTGTCGGGACCGAGGTTACTTTGTACATATTATAATACATTTTACAATGATAACAATGTTGTTGGACTTTAAATGCAGGTTTGGCAGAGGCACATTTTGAGTCTGGCCATGGTGCTGGTTTTGCCATACAGACCTGGCAAACCTGACTTTGGTCCACATGCATATCTTCCTCAGCAAGAACTACTTGGTGATCCCTTTTTTTTCTAGCACCTTTAATTTTTGTCCAAAATGTTGACAAAATACCTACAAAACATTTTTACATAACATCAGCATTTTAGCACAAAATTTGAGAGCGTATTAGAATATTAGCGTTAGAATTTAAAGCTGCTAGCACAGACATAGACTCTTGTCTGGTTTATATCACTTTTATCAGTGTTATACACTCAGTTCCCAGTTTATTAGGTACACCTAATTAAAACTAATGCAGTCTAGTGCAGCAATCCCTCAATAGATCCTCCCTTATTGAAGTTATTTTAATGTTTAGCTTTTGATGAAACTGTTTTAAAGAGGTGCTGATTTAACTGTATGGTCATTATGGACGCTGCAGCTTGTGATGATGTTGAACTACACTGCATTGATATAAATGGGGTGAACAAAATAATAGAAATACCAAAGAGAACAGAATTCAAAAGCACCACAAACCGCAGCCTCCAAAAGGCCCATTCAGCTGAATCAACACCTCTTTGAAACAGTTTCAACAAAAACTGAACATTATAACCCTCATGATGGGAGGGTTTATTTTCTTTAAACTGGCAACTGAGTGTACATAAATGTCACTAATGTGATTGTAATTAATACATTTTAGATTTTTATGAGTTGGTTCAGTTCATCCATGAACTAGCAGAGGACCGGTTCATTCCAGCCATTATGAAGTGATTAGCAGTTGGTTCACAATGTTTGTGTGGGTATGTGTGAGTGTGTGAAAGAGAGAGAGAGAGAGAGAGAGAGAGAGAGAGAGAGAGAGAGAGAGAGAGAGAGAGAAAGCATGTGGGTGTCTATTGTTGTTTGAGGCTTTTGTTCATGGACAAACCGCCTCTATCGTGCCAAATATCTCCTTTGTGAAGTTTGCAAGAAAGTTGGTTAAATGAATTGGGCGAAGACTTTACAAATCTGCCATCAAACCATTGATACATTATTGCGTCGAATCCTTTGAGTCCAAACTTCGATCTGCACTCTTCATGATACCAAACTCCCACAGCGCTACAAGCAGATAAAACAAGGAGGCACACAGAGGAGAACAGGGCTTTAGGGAGGACTACATCTTCTCCAGAACATGATGAAGGATGAGAGGAATGAAAAAAAGATAGCCATTGTCTATATATAGCCACTTCAGAGACGGAGTTGTGGGAAGACATTGATTTTTTTTTTTTTGAATTCTTATCTTTTTGGCTAGGGAGATCTAACGAAAAACTAGCCCCTTGCTGTCAGAGCTGACATGTGATTTTTGGGAAATATGGAAATGAATGCTAATGACTTGTGTGAAGGAAGCGGCAGTAGAGGTGTGTTGAAACCAAAGCAGTGAGACACACCTGTAAATGATGAAAAGAGAGCAGCGTGGAGGAGGAGGAGGACGAAGAGGAGGAGAGGAGAATGAAGTCATTGGGTCAGCGAGGATGGCTGGTATATATGTGGAGGCAGCCAGCAGTGTTTGTGCCTGTCTGTGTCTCTGCCGGTCTTTGTGCAAAAAGACAATTCATACGAGACGATCCACGGCGGTATTTTTACAGACAGGAAGCATTAACCTGCGAAGCCTCTGTATCTGCGCTTGCTTGTTTAGAGTGAATTATTAGTTGAAGAACTACTCTTCAAAAATTCTTAATTGCCCGACACCATTTGGATCCTCATTCACAAACTTTATCGGCGAAGATGAAAGTATTTTATGTTTCCATCCCTCTTTGACTGTCGAAATTTTGGAGGACAGACAGCACTTGGCTCGATTTGGATCCACATTTCCACCATCCGATATTTTTTCTTTCCCAAATTTATTGTACTGCTTTCATGTGCTGGCGGTAGTCTCACATCCGAGGCTTTCAAGTTGGATTCAGAAGCTTTTCAGAAAATCGGAAAACCTAGAAAAAACTTAATTTATCAATTAGGGCAAATGGTGAGAAGTAGGCTGTGAAAAGGTGATGCCAAAAGAAAGCGAAGCGATATTTCAGGTATTTGCTTTGGTTAGCTTTTGTGTTAGAGGTGTGATTTTCAGACCCACTAACAATCCTGTCTCCTACACAATATATTTATATACTTTGGCAAATGTGTTTTGAATTAAACTTGGTGGGTAGTTGGTGCATATACAAAGGATGTTTTGAGTTGACTATGTTCAGTATGGCTGCTTTGTGTTGGCAGTGATGTTTAGTTGTTATGTAGATAAATGTAATCTGGCTAGAATTACATTTCCGACACACTGAATTCAATACTGCAAATGATTTGTTTATGCATTAACTTTTTTTTTTTTTTTTTACACAATAGAAAAGTCTAACTTTTAGTTTTCCCAAAGTAACAAACATCTCTTCAAGTACATGTTGCAAAGGTATAATTTCACTGCTAAATTCAAACTAAGCTCGACCCTCCCATCTGGTGTGTCTGAGCAAAACGAGTCAGAGATGAGGGAGGTAACACGGCTAGAAGGCTAAAAGAGAAAGTGTCTGCATTTATTTGCATCTATATCCTCAAACAGTAGTACAGGTACCAGGTCGGTGTCTATGTGTGTGTGTGTGTTTTTGTGTGTGTGTGTGTGTGTGTGTGCGTTGAGCTGAGGCCTCTCACCTTTGCCGTCAGCCAGACAGCGGTTGTAGCCCACAGGGCTGAAGTACTCGAATATAAACACAGCCACTGCTGACACCAGCAACAGCATCACAAACATCATCACCCACACATCCGCACTGAAGGGCTCTGGAGGGAAGAAAGAGGGAAGAGAGGAGAGGGAGAGATGAAGGGAGACAAGGGAGAGGAGGGATTGAGGGAGGGAGTGTGGACGAACAGAGATAAGGACAAAAGAAGGGGGGGGGGGGGGGTTGTAAGGAGGACGAAGACGGGGAAGGGACGAGGGACATCAGGGAAGAGGGAGGAAGAGAGGAAAAAAGAGTGAGGGTGGCAAAGAGAAAGAGAGGAAGAGAAAATGAAGCGGGAGAGGGAGAGGGCAAGAGAGATATGCAAATGTAGCACACCAGATTGAGAAGAGGAAGGAAGAGTCAGAGAAATGGAGTAGGAGTGGGAAATATAAGAGGGCAAAGAGTCAGGGAGCGGAAGAGAGAATAAATAAACAGTTAGCCATATTATCATGTACTCCACAATACCTCCTCATGACATGAATGCATTAAAACTGGGATCTAATCTCTTTGTGTGTCCACTAAGTCACTTTTAGGTCAACTTTTAGGATGTCAGCCTGAAAATAACCTGACAAAGATCCATCTAAAACTCACAGTCTGTCAGGAGAGCTGATGAAAAGACAGTTTCATCAACCTGAAAATAATTGTTAAGGTCATTCCAAAGAATCTTTGAAACCGATCTGGTGTGTCTGAGTCACAACATGAAAAAATGAGCGAAACAGGAACAGAAACAGGAAGTTCTGCAATAAGAAAAAAGATTAATGCAAAAATGGTTGTGATGTAGCTCAACGTAGCAAACATAGATAGAAAGCATTTGAAAATGAATGAATATACAGTTTGTGAGTTGTAAATTCAAATGCGTTTGCTATTATTATAGCAGCCATTGTGGTGGACATGGATCATTTTTGTCTGGATTCCCCACTGAAACTTAACAGTTTAGGATGCAGAGCCACTTTCTCGCAAAATAATAAGAAGAACTAAACCTGCAAGCAGGTTTACCAGAGTCCAAGGACCCAACACAGCTTAGAACCAAAAGCCAGTCTCCAGCTGAGAAAAGGAGGCTGTTACTGAGTAGGCCTTAAACAGCTGGTGTAATAACTGATGTCAACATTTTTCCCAGTACTCTGTCAAAAAGATGACAATGCTACAAGACTGAGTGTCGGCATTGTTTTTATGTTTTATGATACCTTCATAGTTACAATGTTCATAAAAATGTCAAAGCATGGCCTTGAGGCTCTTCCTGCCACCCATCTCTGCCGCCTCCCTGACAGTTTTTGACAGCTGGCTACTCTGTTCC
Organism: Toxotes jaculatrix; assembly: GCF_017976425.1. Lineage (NCBI taxonomy): Eukaryota > Metazoa > Chordata > Actinopteri > Toxotidae > Toxotes > Toxotes jaculatrix. The sequence goes on along the minus strand of NC_054411.1, from coordinate 16,638,444 downwards.
TCACCTAAGAAGGCCGAGGGTGAAACAGTGCCGTTGCTACGGGAGACCATGACGCTGATGCCCGTCTCGATGAAGGGGACGGAAAAGTCGATGACCTCCGACCTCTCCTCGTTGATGGTCAAGGAGCCGACGGCCATGTGGGCATTTTTTAACACCACCTAGGCAGGAGGTTGGAAAACAGAAAGAAAAAGACCATCCATTACCCAGTTATCATTCACACAAACCCCTCATCCACCCATCAACCAACAATCTGCTGAAGCACTGGGAGGGAATGAAGAGAGCGCACTTTAAAGGAAAAATCTGTCCTAAAACTTCAGCTTTTCCCTGAGGGGGAATGTCTTGTGTGCTGCGGCAACAAAAACAATCAAAAAACAAATTCAGTCAACATAGTTAAGAATAGCATATAGTGAAAAAAAAAAACAGTATAAAAATAGCATATCACAGGTATTAGTTCATTTGAAGGCGAATGTGCAGTCTTTCTAGTCTTCAGTCTTTGATATAAACAAAGGTGGACACCCTAAATCCTAAAGGGCAATGAGCATTTCAACACAGCTGGAAATGGCTTTTGAGATGTTCCTTTCATTTCTGGGTCCATTTTGTTGTTGGTTCTGTTCTTATTTCGCTGGTGAATGAATAAACATGAGCGAGACTCTTAGCAGAAGTGTTTTCAGCAATCTGACCTGTTAAGAGTAAATAACAGGTTTCAGTGTCAGGCCTTGTAATCTCAGGGCAATAACTTCTGTCTAGACGCATCGCTTTACGCTGATGTTCAGCAATCACACAGACAGAATCCAGTGCACTGGAAAAGAGGTCGAAATAGCAATTTGTCAACTGACCACAATGCAATTCAGCAACAAGTCTGTCCTGAGTAAAGGGGAAGAGTTGTAGAGCTACTACAGTTGTTCTTTCCTTCTCCATTAACATGTATAAAGCATGTAGCAGATACAGGCACTCTCTCTTTGAGCTGTCAAAAGGTATTTTGGGAAATGTAGGAAATGGAATCTGACATAACAGCATGATGGGACAGGTTGAGGGAAAGTGGACGCATTAAAAAAGCAGAGAAGGAATCAGGATGAGCAAAGTGAGGCAACGAAACACATGAACATGGAGACTTTGGAGACAAAGGTGGAGCACGGTGGGTACAGACAGGAGGCCAACACACTTTCCACACACGCACACACACCCACAGCGCTCAGAGTGGTCACTCGTGATGCTCACCAGGGGAGGAAAAGATGGAGGAAGACAGAAAGAGGGAGGAAGAAAGTGGGTTACCACAGTGGGTCATGGCTGCTTGAAATAGCCGTCCCATTGCCTCTCCTTCCTCTACCTGCCTCCCTCCCCTCAGTACCTCTGCACAGGTAGTATATTTAGCCCCCAAATTTTGCAGCCCTACAGCACAGGGGTAAAGTGGGACGTGACTGTCTCACTGAGTTAATAAGGCGTGTGACTCAAAGCTCCAGTCTGTGCTTCAGTGTTAGAGTGTGTGTGTGTGTGTGTGTGTGTGTGTGTGTGTGTGTGTGCATATGAGTGAGTCATAAAGGGAAAAAGACAGAGAAAGAGAAGGGAGCGAACCTTTGTTCTCCACCTGTGAAGTGGACCTTTACAGGCAGGGAGATTATTACACATCTACTCTGTAGATTATCTGCACTTTTCAAAGTGTTTGCATCTGCCTGTGAGTGTGTGTGTATGTATGTGTCTATTGTGTGTGCATTTGAAACTTTTCAATCTTGTTTGCTCTGTGAGCATGTAAGCACGGATGTGCATGTTCACTTGTGTGTGTGTGTGTGTGTGTGTCTGAATGTGCGAACGTCTCCCCGGGGAAGAGAACGAGTCCATCCAGCAGTGTACTCACTTCCTCTCTTTCTCCATTCGCTCTCTCCATCTCCCTCCTACGACTTGTTCTCTCCGTGTTATGAAAGTGACCCATGTGGGTGTTATTGAGAATGAGTGAGCGAGGATCTGCGTTTGTGTGTGTGCATGTGTCTCAGCTGGTGTGTGTGTGTGTGTGTGTGTGTGCCAGTGTCTTTATGTGATTCTGCTAGCGGGGCCAAACTCATGTAATCAAGTGTATTGCCTCTAATATTTTAGATTAGGAGCATTAGGGGCAGCACAAGTCAGTGCAGCCCATGAAATCTGACACTAGCTGCCAGAACGGAGTCAGGACAAAATGTAGACCCTCTCAAAACCACCATTGATTTTTTTTTTTTTTTTTTTTTGTGATCTTTTGTCTTTCCAAGCTGTGGCAAATTGTGTAACAGCCCTCAGTGATCTTGGTGAGTGTCCAGGAGTGTGCCGAGGCACGTCCTGGTGTGTGTGTGTGTGTGTGTGTGTGTCAGCATCAGTCCAGATCTCGGTCCATTAAGAATGTGAGATATACTGTCGTTTTGGCTGTGTTCCAGCTAGAGAGGGATACGGCCTGGTTTTGTTACAGCAGATATGGCTGAACTACGGTGAAGAGCGTGTGTGTGAGAGAGAAAGGGAGAGATAAATTGACCTTATAAGTTCGGCCTCGCTGTGCACATATGGAAACAGTCTGGATGTGTATGCCTGTCTGTGTCCATGTGTCTGCACTCATGCACATATTCTCTTATTTTCTGTGATCGTTCAGGCACAAGTGTCCCCTGTCTGCATGTGTGTCTGTGTGAGAGAGAGAGAGAGAGAGAGAGAGAGGAGAGAGAGAGAGAGAGAGAGAGAAAGAGACAAAGAGAGGGACGGAAAGGCAGATGAATGCCCTCCTCCCTCCTCATAATGACCATTCATCTGTGGAGGTGAGAAGGAGATGGCACATTACAGCGCTTTTAGTCACGGTGATAGAGTTTATTACAGGTGACCACACTTGCAGCTTAGTGCCCACTGAAGACACTGGCTGACTGGCAACATCACTTAAATGGCTTTATATAATAGATTAAATGGGTCAGTTTAATGTAAATTGAAGAGCAAAAAGTTTTAATGCAGGGGAAAAAAATGGACACATAATCACATAATCTTGAGTCTATGACTTGTGAAGGTTATTCAAACTTCAGCGTCCACACAAAGGGGGACAGAGCGTGTTCTCAACCTGTGACCTTTGGCGTACTATCGATCTGTTTGCCTTCTCCTTCATTAACAAATAGCCAAAGTCAGACAGCACAAGTGCAGCTCACTCTCACAGGTTGAAGTATGGGAACTGACAAGGACCTTACCTTGGGACCAATGTCGATTAGAGAATGTTTAAAGCCTAAAATGAAGTGTTGCAGCTGAGCGAACTGTAAACACCCCTGGGTGAGGTGCTTAGCCCCATCTGACATAAGTGTTAGGCCTGCTGGGCAAAGGGCTGACCCGGAAAGGAAAGCTCATAATTCAAGTTATGAAAACACACTTCAAAGAGGAGCTGAACCCCTTCAGGCAGCTCCTATGAAAGCTAAATATAGCACAGGTCATTGGGCCCAAAGGGTTGAGACGCAGACTCTAACTCCGTCTCCCCTTTGATCTATTCTTCACCTTCACCTACACCTCAGCAGGAATTCCAAGAGTCCTGATGTGAAAAACTCTCACCAGGTTTAATCAAACATTGGCCACAACCCAGAGCTACAGTGACTGCATGGTGATGGCAATTTACACATTATTTTGTGGGTGTGAATAAATTTAACAGTGCACTTCAGCTGTGAGACTTGTATGATATTCATTTATTTTGCTGATTGATAGTCGTGTAACAAATCTAAAAAGCAGACTCATAACAAGTGATCCTGAAACTGAACGAGTGTCTGAAATCAATATATGGGAGTCGTAATAGATAATGAATTATGCTGGCAACCACATACAAATTATGTCAAAGCAAAAATGTGAATACCTATTGAAATGCTGTATTAAATTAGAGACTTAAACACTTTGTGTCGTTCACACATCACCTACTGTGTGTGAACAAATTATTTATAAGGTTGATAGTAAATTACTACCTGAAATATCCAAATAGTAATTAAGAAGAAAAAGTCAATCTTACTTGAGAGCAATATGTACAGTATATTTAATAAACGAAGGGTCAGGACTAATGTAAAAAAAAAAAAAAGGGGGGGGGGGGGGGGGGGGGGGGGTAAAGGGTTAAAGGGGTAAATTTACGGAAGGGGGAGGGAAGGCCCAAGCTGTAGCCTCGCTCACATCACTGTTGTTGCACTGTTTATTGTACAATTTTGTTTCTTTTGAGTCTTCATTTTTTTCATTTGCTTCTTTAAAATTTTTTTCCCAAATTGTTTCTGCAGTTATTTACATTCCAATCTTAATTTCTTTTCTTTTGCACCAAGGCTGACACCGCACTAAGGGCTGTGAACTCAAACAGGAGGAAAGAAGTCCTTCTCTTTTCCTTACCTGCCTGAGATTTTGCCAAATATGCTAATGACTTTAGGCAACGCCCGCCGTCACTCTGACAGCCCAAATGTCTTTAAATCAACTTTAAAATGGCAGCAACATCAATAACAATAAGATGGTGATGCAAAGCGTGAGTTAGGTGCCATCTTTACTGGCAAGCTTTGCCAAGAAATTACAAATGAGATTGTTAAATAATTCATACATGCATGACCATAACATAAATAAGCATGAAGAGGCGTTATCTGTTGACCCGTGAAATCTGGCAGCTTTCCACTGACTGAACATTTACAGCAGTGAGTAATAAGGCTTTCAGATTTGGCCACTTTGGTGATATCTTTAAGTCAGTCTGAGCTTCAGTGCTTTTAACTGGTTTGCATCTGGGACACACATCTCACATAGTTACTGACAGAGTGACCCGCAAAAATATAAGCAAGAGACACATGAAGACAAATACACACAGACACGCGTTATCTCCTCACCTCCCCCACCATCCCATTCCAGGTTCCATTGATCTTCTTGCCATGTTTTCCATTAGTGACCAGGTAAAGGTCGTAGGTGAACTTGACAGACTTGGCAATCTTCTTCAAGATGTCGATACAGAAACCCTTACAACAACGCTTGATGTAGATCCCCGACTCCTTTGTCTGATTACTGCACAGAGAGAGATACATAGATGGATAGATAATTATTTAACCCCATACGTACTTCTGTCTGAACTGTTAATTTTTCCTTTTCATTTCTACTTTGATCAGTTCTACAGTAGGTAAATCTGTGACAGAAAAAAAAACTATCTGTCAATATGTACTGTTGAATTCCCAAAAATTTACTCAACAGAAATTAGGGTTTTGTCTTGTCATGAATTCTTATTCTGGTTTCTTGGGTATTTCAGCCCAGATTCTGGCACTGATTTGATCTATCTGAGCTTTTGAGTCTCACACTGTCTTGATCTGTTTCCGGCAGGGTACAGTGTTCCTCATGCAGGTCCCGCTAAGCGGATCCACGTCTTCCACAATGACGAACGGAGCCTCCTCCAATGTCACGATGGACAGGTGGTCATCCTCCCTGGTTGCTGCCCCCCCATACAGTTCATAGCGAGGCCACACATGGTACTTCATGGACAGCGAACCATTCTCCCATTTACCCACCTGAAGAGAGACACAGCAAACAGGCAAATCATACACAGTTAAAATTTTTATTCCTCTGTGTTTTTTTTTTTTTTTTTTCTGAAACTGGATCATGTTTTTGTTTTGTTTTTTACCACTGGGTTAAATGCAGTCATGGAGACTAACAGTCTTACATCTGAATTCTTCTGTGAGTCAGTCTCTGTACGTAGCTCATCAGCTCAATGATAATAAATGTAACAGTAAAGTAAACACATGAAATGAATCACTGGGCAAAAATCCAATTCACCAATGAATTCACATCAAATTCCACACTGAAATAACTGCAAACACTTGCCAATGTTCACTAGACCAAAAAGCAAAGCAGAGTTTGTGTGTTTGCTATGAGAAAAGCTCTCTTTCTAATGGGGTTGCTGTGCTTCATTTTCTAATTGTGATTAGTCCATCTGCTGATAAAACAACAATGAGGCAACAGAGGAACAGGATTTGTCGCAAGGTGCTTTAAAATAAATCAATAAATTTTACAACAAAAACTTGCTAAAGGGGTCTGACAAGTCAGTAAATCAAATGACAAAGGTGCTAAGTTGGCAACACTGCCTGTACACACCCCCCGAAATTTTTCACGCCAATCCTTTTGAAAGAGCAACGACCAATGAGGACAGTCTGACACTCGATCAGCCGACCAATGGTGTAACTTCATCACTCAGTCAGTTTGTTTGTCTGTCAGCAATCAGCAACAAACATTTGTGTTTATAGGGCTGGCACCACTGCTGCTAAAAAACAAGCTCAAAACGTAACTGAAAAAGAGCAGAGAGGGGAGAGGAGGGGAGAGGAGGGGAGAGGAGAGGAGGGAAGGGGAGAGGACTGGGACCCAGTGTAGAGAATGAGAGCAAGGTTAACATGAAGGACGAGACTGAAACGGGGAAAAGAGCAGAATTCAGATCAGGAGGACAGGGTGGGGAGAGAAACAGCGAGACAGAGAAGTGGATGGAGAGATGAAATGAAGAAAAGAGAGAGATATGAGAATCAGCTCCATTTGCAGAGGGAAAGGGACAGAGTCTCTCCGTGTGACAGAGAGAGAGACGGCCGGAGATGGAGCTCATTCAGATGCAAAATGATGGCTCTTCAGTAGAGGAGTGTTCAGCTGTACGTCTGGAGGGCCCTCCGGCCCTTGTGGCTACTCCACGGAATAAGCGTCATCAATTAGTCAATTTCCCCCAGATGCTGGTCAGATGAAACCATACCTGGAGACTGTGGCTGTGCCCTTTCCTCTACAAGTGCCCAGTCGGACACTTTCATCGAGGGAAAGATGTGGGTGGAAATGGATATGGATCATCAGCTAATTGGACACACTATAATGGGAGATAGCAGAGGACAGGGAGCTGTGGCACGAGTGTGTAAAGTCGGGTTTGCGTACTTGTTAAATATGTAAATGTGAGCGCACGCACACACACATACACATACACACACACACACAGACGCATGAACACGCACAAACACACACACACTCCAGGGAACACAAACTTGGCAAAGCTGCCTGAAGTGGACAAGCTGAGCCTGTGTATCCCTCGGGCACAATGCAGCCTTCTTCTATCGGCACAAAAAGAGTGAGTAAGTGATGGAGTCAGACAGGGAGTGGAGGGAGAAAGAGAGAGAGAGAGAAAGGGGGGAGGGAGGTGGAGAGAAAGGGGTTAAAATCTGCCTGGAGGGGAGTAAACGGGACTGGACACTACAGAGTCTTCACACTACTTCAAAGGTGCAGTGGAAGGATGGTTGTAGGAGCTGGAACTCATTAGGGTCCCAGAAAAGTGGTTCAGCTAGAAGTCAAGCTAAGAATTAAACATGAGTGAGGGCGCAAGAGGAGAAGGAGGAGGAGGAAGAGGAGGAGGAATAGAGAGAAGGGGTGGTGCAGGCAGCAAGGGGAGAAAGAGAGAGAGGGGAGACGGGAGGGGAGCGATTCACCTTGTTCTCTGATCAGAGGACAGAATATAGATTAGAGAGGCAGAAGAAAGAGAGAAATACTGAGAATAAAGAATAGGGAGAGTCAAAGGAGTCAGACTGCAGGACATCGATACAATGAAGAGGGAGCATCGGGAAACACAGATGCACCCTGGTGACTTTGCAGGTGGCGAGGTGCGTCAGGTTCATTTAAAGCTGCTGGTTCAGAGAGTGACTCAGGACTGTCGTCAGCACTACCGCCTTCTCTGCCATCCATACTGGCAGAATTTTCATCTGTCTCCGTCTTTAAAACAGAACTTTTAAACCTCCATTTATTTGCAGAAAGCTGACTGAGTACACATAAAGTTTGGTTTTCATTCATGTAGTTATATACATTCAAATGCCCAGTACTGCTGCAGTCATTTACAGCTGAACTTTGAGTTTAAGTGTACAGTTTCTGTGTTTAAACCATGTGTACACATTCAATGCAAATAATTTCTTTCAGCAATTTCTTTTTGCGCATTAGAAGAAATGTGTGTACATTGGGAGGTTAACTGATTCCTAAATTCAACTTTATTGTTGACCACGCAAACATTACTCTAACATGTGTTAGAGCCCTGTAAAACAAAGTAACAGCAGTAACACACATCTGATGAGACATGTCCATAAGTCATTTGTACAGGTTCTTGTTTGTTACTTTAGACACTGCATTAAGGACCTTCAAAGGGACCGTGTTTTGCATTCTGGGAGTGAGCCATGTACCTGTGCAAACAGATGGACGTTGAATAGATAAGATTTGTTCTTGGTGTTTGCGTGAAGGTGAGAACTTATTCGATGAATGATTTGATAAATGAGACCCCTGAAGTGGCTCATCATGGTTCAGCTGCCATCTAAACCTGACGTCCTGAGACAGTAACTTTTCAGAGTCTCATTGAGCAACAAATTCTCTGTTTACTTAATCACCTCTTGTCAATACTACGGCCTATATGCTGTTTCATAAAAGTCAAACCCAAACACAACGTGCATAATGTGCATATTTTTTAATTTTCCTCACAGAAAATTAGATCTTACAAAACATCCCCTCTTGCTGTTGCCTTATAGGCAGTCAGATTAAGACGAACATGTAAATGTACACAGTATGACATGGCCACTGGTGATATCTTTCCTTTTTGTTTGGTTAGAACAAAAGCCCTTTGCTATTTTTTTGGCAGACAAAAACCTCCAAAGTGAAGGTTAATATGAATTAACATGAAAATAGTTTAGCAACATTTTTAAATGAACAGCTGTGGACTCCTGCAGCAATCTTTGTACATCACCACTCTGGAGTCTGTGCTGCAGTGTGTTGCTCAAAGGCACCTTTGCCTAGTTGATAATATCTAATCAGAGTAGCACCTATAAAGATTAAGGCTTAAAATGCTTCAAAAGTGGAAATCAGTTGATAAGAGATGATAGAAAGACACAGACAGATACTCGTGGACCAATCAGGTACTGCACTTACAGAGCACAGCTAACTCTATGGTAAAACCCTGTCATTCATTATTTATCACTTACACACATTATTTAACTCATAACACCAGAGGACAACTGGGTTTTGTTTAGAACGTAAAGGCCATGCATGACACACACACACACACACATTGACGTTCTCTCTAATATCTCTCTCACCCTGTCCCACTGTCTCTCCTTGTTGAGCAGAATGATGACCAGCTTGGGGTGCATCTGGTATCCGTCCTCGCTGAACGACAGATTACGTCCCTCAAACGTCACATTCATCAGGTACCTGCAGTTTGAAACATTGAAGAGAAAGACAGAGAAAGAGACTCGCTGAGGCATGTATCGCTTACTGAAAAGTACATTCGGCAGTGGCAGCTCACAAATTTGCTCTATATATCTGTATCAGTTTTTATTCAGTGGCTCGACTCCCCAAACGTTAAAGTTTCATTGCGCTTCAGTTTATTGTTTAAGCACAAACACACTGACATTACACAAATTCACACAAATTCATCAACCCCCAGGAAATACCTATCAGCTAATGTCTAACCAGCTTTGTCATTAATAGGCAAATGTATTGTACATTGGTCATCAGTAGCAGAGCAGAACAGCAGGAGATGATTATAAGACAAGAATGAGGAAAATTAATCTCAGCAAATGATTTTTCATCCCATATGTGGAATGTTACGGGTTCAATGTGTACATCCTCACTGTTGTGACTGCAGTGACACAAAGCCTGGAAATGGGGAAACATAGAGATTAACTCTGTCCACCTGTAACAAAATCCACCTACCAGCACCTTCAAAGCTCACAAATTAACACATTATAGTTCATTTGTATAATTCATACAAAAATTTAAGTATAAAAGCGCTAATTCACCTTTTTAAGGAGAAGTTATATGCTGGACTTTTTCTCAACTGGGAGCCTTTGCCAGCCAACCGGCACAGATCCTAGTTACCAGTTCTGACCAAGAAATAGTTCATACCCAAATGTAAAACAGCCAACTGTAGATATGCTTTCACACTTCCTGTCTCACTGCCTGGATGGGAATATAAGTGCAACTGGCAAGCAAGTTATCAAGGAAGTGATAAAAAAACACAATGACTTAAAGGTGGCATTTTGAAGTTGTTTTTTATTGGAACTGAAAAAGATTTTTCCTGAATTTTTCAAAATGACATTAACTTAAAAAATGATTTAGTTATGTACAAAAAATGTAAATTAATTTGGCTGCTGGCACAAGTTTTACACTACACTGTAATTATGACTCAGGTAGCATGAAGGAGCAGAACAAACGATGAGGCCGGACACATGGATGACAAGTTGAAAAACAGCTGAAACTGTTGAAATGCTGGTTACATCATCTAAAAGATAAACTGACCAATTTTTGTACTAAGTCTGGCTGTGTCCCACTGACGAACAACAAAGGAGGCACAAAAATGAGCAATGCAGTTTGTATCTGCATCAAATGTAACAAAAAGAACTACACAATACAACAGCAGCAGCTTGTCAGATCACTGCGTGTTGGTGTGCGTGTGCTTATCTGTGTTGTGTCTGCCTCTGTGTGTCTACTTCAGTTGGTGTGTTAGTGTGGCGGAGAAGGAAAACCGAGAGAAAGCAGCATTGTTTCTGTCAGGTGAAATCATTTCACCTCCCTTCAACGAAACACAACACACACACACACATGCGCGCGCGCACACACACACTCAACACTGTTTTCTCTTGCAGTGATTATGGTGAATGTGCGTGGGAGTGTGTGTGCGTGTATATGAGAACAGGAATGTTTATGTCAGGTGAACTTAGATCACTTCACTGTCATCCCACACACACACATATACACTCACACACTCACACAGCACCTCTTAACTCTTTCACTCCCTCACGCTTCTTTACTCTCTCTCCATCTCTCTCGCTCTCTCTCTCTGTGACTGTTTCCATGGAAACACTCTGCCTCAAAACCGCGCACACCATATATATGTAGATGAATAAATAAGTGACAAGAGAAGCTGTGTGTGTGTATGTGTAAGCACTGGCTTGGCATTGATGGGTCTGTTAACACTGGACTGGGTCATGCATCAGGACACATGATGAGACCAGCAAAACCTGTTTGTCTTGAGCCGTCGTTTTCCTCAGGAAAGAGAGAGAGAGCGATGAAGCTCAACCTCTCTGCTGCCGCTCATATGGTTTCACCTTTAATCCTGTCAGACCTTTGGAACAGATCACAGCTGATCAGGAAGCTTACACCTGATGAAAGCCTCTCAGAAATGTAACAGTCTAATTTAAGAGACGTTTTCCTTTGTTTCTATGTATCTGTCTATCTACTGATCTCGGCAAGTCCTATGTACAGAGCAGAGTGACTTATGTAATGACCCAGCAATTACTCTAATGCCAGCTTCCTTATTGTATTTCCTGTATTAAATATTGATATTTTCAATGGGCTGCGATGAGCAGAATCATCCAGCATCATACCGTCCCATGCAGCCCCATGTGTCCGGCTAACAGCCCCATCCTGTAGAGCCCTGGCACTGTTACAAAGTGCACAGAATCTGCTGCATAAATCATAAGCCATTTACAAAATGACTTGACGCTGTGCCCCCTTTAATCTTTACCGTGCAAGCTATTGTTACATGCTACAGTGTGTGTCTACGTGTGTGTGTGTTTGTGTGCATCCTACACACGTTGACAGCAGTAACAGAGCGAAACACAAGCATATGTGTGTTACCATGGCACCCACAATCACTGTGACTTCCAAGCCAATCTGTTGCGTTACTATGGTAACGGTAATCTCGCTGAGGGTGGGAGGGAAAGAGGCATGGAGAGAGAGAAAGAGACTGAGAGGTGGGATTCAAAGAGGAAGAGGGAGGGGATGGGACATATTACTACTAGACTGCAAAGCGCTCTTCCCTCTACTCTCATCACGCTGGGACGACTGTGGTTACAGGAAGATGCTTCTCCATGTCTCTTCTCCGTTCTGTCACCTCCGCTGAACTTCCTGTCTCACCACCAACAAAAGTGGACATGGATGTGTAACACACAGTTAAGCAGGGATGCTTTACCCAGTATTCACACACACACACACACACACACATATGTAATGTATATCCACATCACAGATGTACATGCTGTGTATCTACATCTGGAAGCTCCCCACTCAGTCCTCTTATGGGCCACAGAGCAGCTCCTCTGGGATGGCTGGGTGTTGAGCATCTTGCTTAAGGCTGGATGACAGACAGTCACCTTCACTGCCTCCCTCGCCATTTCAGAAACACAAATAAACATGTGAACACAAACCTTTATCTAACCCCCCCTCCCTGTATTTTCTAAAGCTACTATATGTGCCATGATATGGCATTACATAACATGCATGATAGGAATGCTACGCATATACTGCATGTAAATAGCATGATAAGACAGAGGCACACATCCACCCACCTACTAAACCCCTTGTTTTGATATCCTGTTGCACCCGTCAGTTTCCAGCTCAAACTAGAGGACAGTATCTCAGCTGTACTGTACAGCAGGTGAATTAAAATTCAAACAGCAGCAGCAGCTGTCTCCACCTGCCGAACTAAAGCGGGTGACACTGACTGGACGCCGACAGGCAGCTCTCCAGTCATATCTACTGTAACACTTCATTCACCGCCGTGTATTTGTGCATTTCAGTGAATCTATTCCTCTAGTTTTATTCAAGGAAGATTCTGTGTTGTGCTATTGTAAATTAGCACAACACAGTACCAGACATACACAAACACACACACAGATACATACATACACACGCACGCACAGACACACACAGAAAAACACTTGCCATGCTATCTCCACGACCTGACACAGATACATTTTAGCGCATGTTCTGGTGTGAATAATGGAGGAGTTGTGTGAAATATTGATAAGTCATTTTTAATAAATTAACCCTGACATGAATTAGTCATGAATTACACTCCTTAGCAATTACTGTGGAGCAATGTACTTATTGGATTTGTAGAGGAGGAATCTATATGGAGAATGATAGCATGCCCCATATGGCACTGTGTGGTCGAGGCACACAGACGTACTGCAGCTTTGATGCATGCATACTTGGGGTATATAGCGTGAACGTGTGTGTGTGTGTGGGGGGGGGGGGGTGGATTTGTTGTGCATGCATGTGTTTGCACATGTATGCATCTAGTGGTGTCCATGTGTGTGTATTCAGACTTGGGAACAGAATGTGTAAACAGTGGAATAAATTGTGCTAATGGGAAGAAAGTGGAGAAGTGACAGGATAGGATCAGAGGTACAGAAAGGAGGGGAGGCAGCAAATGACACTAGATATGTGGTTTTTATTTTTGATTTACTTTTGACAAATGATAGACAGCACTGAATTAAAATAATTATCATGAAATGAATTTAAAACGCTAGCCCTTGAACACATTGGATTATCTACATTTCAGAGACAACAGATAAAACTCTTGAGGCGATTTGAGCATTTTGGAATAAAACTTCAAAAGCCTTAAAAATAAACTTACCTAATAAGAATTTAAAAAAAATTAATCACCTACAGAAGAAAGAATTAAGGGAATAAAGAACAGAGTAAAAACCAAAAAAAGAAAAGAGAAAATAATAGAATATAAAATAATAGTAATAAGTACAGCTGCAAGCAGTGATAAGTAGGGTCCAAGAATACTGTTGGACATATGCATTATACGACAAGAGTCAGTATGTGTGTGTGAACACAGATACAGACACATGAGACACATGCCATGTCATTGTATCACTAGATGGACAATGGACAATAAAGATTAGTATTTTAGTACTAAGTTCTACAGTAAAGTACTGCATTAGAGTCAGTGAGAGTGAATAACCTAATGACCTGCAAAACATTATGAATTACTGTGCTGGTGATCAGTGGGTGAATTATTCTCACAGCCTCTTTTGCCTCTAACACCCAATTGACAGCAATTTGAGCTGATGACAATAATAATAATAATAATAATAATAATAATAATAATAATAATAATAATAATAATAATAATAATAATAATAATAAACATCATATTGGAACGGTAATAATCCTTACAATTCCAAGAGGGCTAGGATTAGGGTTAAGGCTACCTGCGGTGCTCGGATCACAGAAGAGAAACACAAGAAGTAGTGAACTGAATAAACCAGGCAGAACAAAAGAGATTTGGTGGCAGAGACAGATGAAAGATTTAGGAGGAGAAAGAGAGACAGCAATAAAAAATGGAGAGAAGGAAGTGGGAAGAAACAGGAGAGACAGAGCAGGAGCATCCTGACCTAGTTTCAATCAAGCCCCATCACAAACAGGTACCTTCTTAACGCCTCCCACTGGCCTGCCCCATAAACACACACTCAAATGGCCTTTATATACTCTGAAATAGCTAGAGGCACACACACAGACACACACACACACAGGTGGACACCCTGTCCATCGAGCTGGCACACACTCATCTCTCAGCTCAACAGGGTCAAAAATGCTGCTTCAGAGTGTTGTGCACGCACACAGCAGAACGCACAAACACACACAAACGCATACACGCTACTGAAAGCCTCACTGAGGCAACAGAAGTTCAAAAATGTCCACAGAGCTTAAAAGGACTTGACACCTTTCCAACTCCAAGCTCATTTGGAACCTGTCCACGCCTGGCAAGGTCAGGGCCACTGTTGTCAAACTCATGATTCTCACACTGCTGTGTATTGCTCACCAGTGGTCTCTCTTTCTCTCTCTCTCTCTCTCACCGCTCTGTCTCTCGCTCTCTGTGCTTTGCTCTCTTCCTCCTCTTTCTGCTATCTTCACTTGTCAGGCTCATACTGTAGCATTAGCTGGAATGTCACAGTGCTGGCTACAGTGGACTTAATTTACTTAGTGGAGTGACATGTCCTTCTCTTGTGGTATTCTGTGAAGCGCTAAGGGCTGGACAAGGAAATGCTCAGCAGAGAGGGATCAGCATAATGTATGGCTTATAAAGTCAAGTAAGATGGCCGTGACCATACAGCAATTCTTCATCATTCAACAGCAGACTGAAATATAAACTAGATATAATTTCCACATTTCCACGTATTCCCGTGCTGAATTAACTGCTTTGTGATCCACAAGTGAAAAAGACAAAAAAAAACAAAAAACATGTGATGTCTGATCAAAACAACAAAGCGATGTGTGATCATCTCCAAAAGTCCCAATCCCTGCCAGAATTAAGCATCAGACTGGGGACACACAGCTGTCCCACAAATTTTACTTTGTTCGGTGAGATTTAGCACACATGCATTTGCTGTGTAACATGCGGCATTTTGCTGGGCTGTAAAATGAATGACTCTCCTTTCCATCCTTCCTTCCTTCACCATTATCGGCGCTGCTTTCCAGCATCAAGTTTTCAAGTTGCCAGGGTGTAAGTGAAAAAACTGTTCAGCAGCCAAACTGATCTGAAAGATTTTCTGATCTAATTGGAAAAAAAAAACAAAAACATCCACATATTCAGTTATCACGGGCAGAGCAGTTGAAGTAGTTAGAAATAGCTCAAAGTATTAACAGCTGAAACAGATAACTAAAGGTGATGGATGAATTATTAAAATCACTAAAAGCAATGGATAAATGGTGGGAATGTCCAGCTCTTGCCGCTCTGAGTGGTAGTGAGATGAATGAAAACTGAAAGTTTACAATTATCTGAAGAAATGTTAAAACTCTTACTTCCTCTTGTATGAGATTAGTTAAATAATATCCAGTGTAAAATCAGTTCAGCTGAACATATTTGGAACCAGTCCGGTGGAGTCAGTGATGGGGCTTCTGGGGCTACATCTCTCTCTCAAAAAAAAAAAAAAAGGGCTGGGAATCAATGTTCTACACCAATCCCTATAGTTTTCAGATTAGTCTCACATCCAGTTTCTAGACTAATATCTTGCAGCAGAAACTGAGCTTTAGAGATTGAGGCTTTGTTTTCGAGCCTTGCACAGCTATTAAATGCCATTCTCAACGGCTGAGAATTAATTGTGACTCCACCTGATTTATTAATGAGTCAATTGAAAATCTACAAATGTTTTTTTTTTTAATTCTTTGGAGAGAGACAATGTATACATATAAATGGTTCTCCCACCCCACGAGAGAGCCTCCTGACTGAGCCGCTAACCTTTCTACCCACCCATCTTTCATCTATTCATCCAATGATTTACTTAGTAGTGAACCAACCAGGCAGCAGGGCATCCGTCCAGCCAAACAAGCAACCATTCATTCAGTTTCCAGTATATAGACTGTAGGCCAAATGCTAATCTCTTGATTGAACACTTGAAGACAAAGGTTATCACCAAACAAATTTAGTTAAGGCGGTGAGGGGCGAAGGATCTTAGCGGTGCTCGCAACTGATCTAATCAACAACACAGCTAAGTTGATTATAAAACTGCAGGTCTGGAGCGCAGACAATGGCTGGGGAGGAGCAGAACAGTGGAGAGGAGAGGAAAACCAGGAGAGGAGAGAAAACAGAGGAGAAAAGAAGGTGTGAGCAGATAAAACAGAGCGGAGCGGCGCTTCGACAGAAGAGACTAAAGTGGAACAAAGCAGAGAAGAGAGGAGCGTATGTATAAAAGCAGACCAGGGCAGAACAAAGGAGAAGACTACAGGGCAAGAGAGGACAGAGCAGAACATGATGGAGTAAAGAAAGAGCTGAGCCGAGCAGAGAGCAGCACGGGACACCGCAGAAAAGACCACAGTAGAGTTTAGAAGAACAGAGCAGTGCACAGCAGCCCACAGCGAGGCACATGCGAACAGAGCAGGGGAATTGTATTCTGGAGCAATGGCATCTGCCACAAACGCCACTGTTATCTCAAAGCAGTAAGCAGCGGTGAAACAAATGCAAAGCTTCAGAAAAGGAGTGAACGAGCAGACAGCGGTTGAAATGACATCTAAAGAGTTTACTGGAACGGACAACAAAGCTTTGCTGCCTTAGTGCAGGATGCAGTTAAGCTCGGAGCGTGAGCACAACAATTATCCACATCCCTCGTTCGCAGCGCAATCCAAAAAAGGTGTGAACGTGTTTGTACAGTGGGCTCCTGAATTCTCCAGCTGCTGTTTATGAGTGTGAGTGTGCTGCTTATGTGACAACTAGTATCCTGGATGAATGTGTGTTTGTAACCAGCGGTGACTTTGTAGAAGGCAGAGCGCAGAAGAAGCAGAGACTATGTGTATCTGTGTGTAAATACAAGTGTGTGTCAGTGTTAGTGTAACTGAGCCTTACGTTAGCCATCATACAGCTGCTTTTGTAAACAGCGTGGCCCCAAACCATGAGTAGGACACGAGATTTTTCTGCAACAGCAACCAGACTGGTGTCCTAAAAGATGACTGACAATCTCCTTAACACACACAAAGTGTACAGTGCCTATAACACACAGACACACACCTGGCTTTTATTGACTGTCGCTCTTTAGCACAATAAAAAACACACGTACCCACACAAACACTTCTACAGCAGACACACAGAGTGGCGAAACAGCCCCTGAGTATAACACTGGGCTGAGCTCTGGAGCTCAGCACGACAGGGGCTAGTGTTCGCCGACTGAAACGCCATTGGGACCAATTAGGTAGTGCGCAGAGCAAAGCGCCGCCGAAAGCTGCGCTTCACAAACAGTTCAAAAGGCCTGCTGCTGAGACGGACAGCTGGGGGGGTGGGGTTGGATTTTCCTGAGGAAGGGGCCTGTGAAGCGGGTGTTTGTGTGTGTGTGTGTGTGTAGGGTATTATTACATGGGGGGAGGATGATCACAGTATGCAGGGGATGAAGGTGCATGTGTGTGTGTGCGTGAGTGCGTGTGCCAGCATCTGCTGTATACGTAGGTGTGCTGATCTATGCCAGGACGCTCGTGTTGATGTAACACCACCTGAACCTGTGCACCTTTTGAAGCTGCTGTGTGTAGCATTTTAACATCCATAAATCATTGCCACGTTAATTTGAGGACATTAGTGTAATTGTGAATAAATGGCTGTAAACAAATGAGACCACTGCTGAGACACATGGCCTCTACACTGTATTTTATATCGGACACCACAGAGGTAGTTTTCATAGAATTAGTGCTGGATTTGCTTCGGGGCAAAAAGCTTGTTTTACTGCACATGAAGCCGGAGCAAGTTCCATTGTTCCTGCAGCGCACTAAGACTTTCTCACAGTGATAGATACTGTAAGGATTTATAAGCCAATAGAGGGAGATTACAGACAAGTATCAGCATTCGGCTCGAAGCTGGATGCATTATGAGTCGATACCACAGATAATTCCCTAATATGTAAAAGACACAATGAACTTGACACTGATAAACTGATTTCTGAATGCCGTACATTGCAGGATTCATGGTCAACCAATGCCAAACCACAGCGGTTTGTCAGTCACATTTTAAAGGCTCTTAAAAATGCAACCTTTTTGAAAGGGTTTGAGAGAAGAGAGGTTTTAGGAGGCAGAGGGGAATCTAATAAAAGATGTTATTGAGTTGCAGTATGGGAAACGTAGGATCCAGCATTTTCTGGAGCTCGACCCCTACTAGAAACCAAATGTCAGGATATATCTGCCTCTCCTGCCGCAACTTTATGGACGTATAATGCTAAAGCACTGGATTAAATCTTTAGCTAAACAATAAAACTAAATAAAAAGCCACTGCAATAAGCTGGGACACACTGTTAATCACCAGACAGAGTTATTGGTAGAGGAGGTACATTTACATTTATGTCTAATACTCTGATTATATGTTCCATATAAACACCCCAGTCAGAATAAACGGGCCTCGCCCAGACGTGAGTCGGTTGCAGAGGGGTAGTTTGAACGTTTTCGTAAACATTATTGGACCAAACTGCCCTCAACATTAAAACAGCACAATCCAGCCACCACCTTCGCTCACCTGAGCACTTCGTTGGGGTTGCCTGAGATGGGGGTCTTCTTGTCAGGAGCTCCGTGGCACTCAGACTTCAGCAGGGTGTGAGGTCCGCGGTCCATCATCATGGTGGAGGTTGCCATAGTGATGATCGCCACCCCATCGCGAACGCGGGCCTCCAGGCCGTAGTCCCACTCGTCATAGGACACGGAGAGCAGACCTGGACGGACGAAGCAAGAGGAGGAGAGGGAAAGATCAGAGGACGGTGATACAGAAGGGGGCAGAGGGGTTAGTGAAAATAAAGATGAGTAAGGTTAGAATTCAGGAATGTAGGGTAAGTAAGGTATGAGAATGAGAGAGGTGACTTGGATGATATGGGGGAAAGTGAAGCGACAGAGAGACAAAGGAGAAACAGACAGACAGATGGAGAAAAACTAAAGCAGGGACAGACAGGGATAAATCTGTGAGGGTATACAGAGTGTACATGTTTTGAACACATTCCAAGAGACAGAGCACTCACTACGTGATGACTCAGAGAGCAGATGAAAAGCACTCCCATCCCGCCTGAATAAGCGTCTATCACCTTGCTGTGTTTGTCCATCTGTCTGTCTAAAGCGCTGTCTGTCTCTGTTTGTTGGCCTTTGCACTGTCTGCATGTCTGTTTATCCGTCCTCCCGTCTGCCTGAATCCTGTTCTCTTTTGACAATCTGTCTGTTTATGAGCGTTCATTTGTAGGTCTCTCTCTCTCTCTCTCTCTCTTTCTCTCTCTCTCTCTCTCTGTGTGTCCGGTGCCCTTCCAACCATCCATCAGCCCATTCAACTGTTGGCCAGGATGCCCGTCTTTCCTCCACACTATTGTCCTTTTCTGCTGCTGATTATCATAGAGTGAGGAGCAAGTGGATGGACGAGGATATTTCAGCTATTCCCAAGGCAGGGGGAAAGCTCTCGGCCTTACAAGTTGTTTTTTTTTTTTTACCTTTTATTTATCCAAGCTGGCGGAGGATGTTTCCCCTTCTTAAATTCACACAAACACAAATGCCACTGATTTACCAGTATGGACCCTCGAGGATAGACCTTATGTTATCAATGCGTTGTTTTTTTGTTTTTGTTTTTTTTTATTTATTCTTTAAAGTTAATTTACTAAGAAAATTAGACTCATTATGAATCTATGAAAGCAGAGCTGACATTTTGATAATGAGTTTCACTGATAGTAAACTACGGTTATTGATAATATGATTAACTCATGACAAAAAGTCACCGCTAATTGATGACACACAATCTCTTTTTAATGACCAATCATTTAGTTCACCACTGTCAGGACTACGTCAGGTTGGAGCTAACAGGTGGGACTGTTATTGAGCTTTGGCTCACAAGGGGTTTTGTTATGGATCCATTTTGGATCTTCATTTCTTAATTATTTCTTTCTTTCTTTATTTATTCATCCAGGAGAATCATGGATGCATCTTAGGTCATAGGTCCTTATTGGCCTAACTCTCTGAACGTACAGGGGATCCTCGAACACTCAGTTAATCAAAAATGTACACGTTCGGCAAAGGAGCACATCCAGGAGAGCATCAAGAAGCTCATTATCTTCCTCAGGAATACATCATGGCAGCTGTTAAGAAAGAAGGGAGTGCAGCTAATTTACCTTCCACACCCTGATTTGTCCCATGTGCCTACTGACCGTACACTAACTGCTATATAGCTTTGCAATTCTCTATATGTCAAATCAGTAAGCATGGCGCTGCAGTAAGAGCCGCACTCTGCATCTAGAGTTTACAGGGTGGTATCTTATTTATCACCTTTTCAAAACCAAAAACACAGGAGCAAAGGTGTTAGCAATGTGTGTGTTTATCTGCCCTAGCGTTAGCTGAAACCATCAGCATTCCCATCTAACTAGTTTACTAAGTAAAGCACTGCCCTAGAGTTATTTCCAAAAGCAAAGGCATTAGCTAACTGTATTTTCTGGGGTTACAGGTTATGTTAGAAAAATACCTGTCTGGGGCCCAAGGTATGTAGATGTTTAGAGGAACAACAGCAGCTCTGTCCATCAGCTCTGTACACTCCAGCAGCTCCAGTCAAATTTATGAAAGGTGGTGTTGCTGCACTCGTTCATTCCTCATTTTCAAATTCTTTTCTCTTGTAAAAGTGAAGCACACTGTTTGTTGTGTACATCAAAGAACAGTGTGCTCAGGACACAGTTACTTATTCCTATTACAGTATCCTGAAACACACATGCTGCAATGCTGCCTCTTTATTTATATGGCTTCTAAATGGATCATCAGATGGTGACTTTTACATGGCACTTGGGGCTTTAGCCTCAGTCTTTCAGCATTATTTAATGAAGGCAGACACTGCGCATATTTAAGACTCTTTTACTGGCTTCTTAGTTTAAAATGAATCATCTGAAAATATCAGACTGTCAGCTGGAGACTGATTTTTAGCATCAGCATTTGCTTACACTGGCTTGTAAAGCTGATAAAATCTGCTAGCGACAATCCACGGTCATTGTCTTTAAAAGAGAAACCAGCTTTTGTTTTCTTCTGTGTAAAATCAAAGCCCCATTGCAAAGTGAATGAGGAACCCTCGATCAGCCAGGTCTTATCGAAACTCTCAGCTACAAGTGCCCTTAAGACTTTTCAAAATGGCCAATAACCGATCTTTCTGTTTGGACCCCGTTGGCCTCCTCTGGGTTCAGGTCACACGGCTCTCAGTGAAGCACGCCCTGCCTTCAAGTCAATTCATCGGGCGATATGTCTCTCTGTCGGCCTTTTAATCTGTCCCCCTCTCTGTCCATCAGTTGGCCTGCATCTATCTGACAGCATATGACCACATGTCAGCCAGTCCACTACCATGTCAGTGGGCAGAAATAGACAGGCGGCCTGGCAACCTGCCTTCCTCGAGGGGCCTCAGCGCTGACAGCTCGGGCCCTCTAGGACCACATCTAATGTCACACACTGTTGACACTTTCTCAACACATACTCACTCATTCAGATCACTTGTTCCTTTTTACACATACCACTTTTATTATTTTATGGGAAGGATAAGAAGATGTATGTGTGTGTGTTTGTGTGTGTTGATGTGCATGTGCTGTGTGGTGTATTCTCTTCTGCATCCTGGGAGCTGCTGCATGATGTGTATATATTCATACATCTCTCAGGACATGTTTAAATGTCATAACACAGACATGTCAAATGGCGATGTTATAGCTGAAAAGGTTTTTTTTTTTTTTCTGCCCAGGCTGAGAAGGCTGCTTCTCTGTCACAGACACGCACACACATACGCACATGTACCCAAAAAAAAAATCACTGGATCCACACGCAGGCAAACTGATTGGAGATGGTAACAGCAGAACTAATGTATGACTGGGTATTTTTGGAAACTGCTTATTATTGTCAGTGATGTCAGATTGGGTGGTTACGTTAGCACAGTGTGTGCAGCAGTGGTGTGTAAGTCTGATCAGGGAAAAATAGAGACAGAAAGGCTGTTAGTAAGAGAGAGAGAGAGAGAGATGAGAGGGACAAGGACAAAAAAGAGGGACAGAGTGAGCAGAGAGAGAAACTCAGACAGACACAAGCTGAAAAGAAAAAAAAAACTGAAGGGAGTAGAGAGTTGGGAGAGAGTCAGAGGAGGCTGAAACAGTGAGACAGAAAACAGAGATGCGAGGGAACAACGGTACGAAACGAGGAGGAAAAGGAAAGGAAAGAAGGAGGAGAGTGGGAGGAGAGACGGTTCCCCAGAGCGCCACTTAAGGAAGGCATCAGTGGAATTACCCAGGAGAATTGGAGGCTCTTCATCACACATGGTGCAAATTATTAAGTGTGCCTAGTAAGCAAATTAGCCCCACAGCTAGCGTGCACCTGCCACTGAACCCTGAACCGCTTCATTCACCCAGAGCACACACCACCATGCTAGCTGTCACATGCTGTGGCACGGTGTCGTTTGGATGTGTGTAAGTTCAGAAGTTGGTGTGGCTGACTGCTACTACAGGCTTCATGTGGCTTTTCTGACATTGAGGTTGAAAAGCAGAGGGTTTGGCTGAATGATAAAGTTCTACAACTGAATATCTAATGTCTACAAATATCATGCTAGTATCTTGCTCTTGTATAGAAGAATCATAATCCTGGTTAATTCAGGGAAGTATTCTGTTAAAATCTTTTATGTTGCGAAACCAATGTCAGAATAATACTTCTGCAATAACACAACTAAAACATGGCTGAAAAAACACAACTTTCAGGTGCTGTGGCAACTCCTTACAAATGTGAGGCTGCACTCGGTGCAGGTTTTACAGACTGTCAGTGCTGAAGCTGTAAAGTAAAATCCTTCCATCACGTTCGTCGTATTGTCAGAGGGCAGCATTGACAAGCACAGATCCTGCAGCAGCAGTAGCGCTGTGAGCAGGAGCTCAGCCATCTGCATACCGACTTGGGCTGTATGCACATTTCAACAGCCAAACTATACTGTGGTTCTGATGCATACTGCCATACAGCAGCATATTTTACAGTGAATACATGTCCACGAATACATAAGATACCAAACTGTATCAACATTTAAACTAACACAAAAAATAAATGATCTACTGCATCAAACACCTATCATTTTGTTGTTTAAGTTAAAGGACTACTTAGAGTGTCACGTATACTGGCAAATACTGGATTCTATTCATCACGCATTAAATGAGTGGCTGACATTTAGCCTGCTATCTGTCATTATGTCCCATGTGATTAATCCCATGATAATTCAATGCTAAGTCAAAGAGGTTCGTGTGTGTCCATCAACACAGCCACTCCGCCAGCTCCGCTTTGTAATCATTCAGGCAGTACATGAGCTAGTCACGATTATCTCCATGGCAACATAAATCAAGAGGGAAGTTGCTGTGTGATTTACATAACTGATACGGTGATATATCAAACTTTATAGAGTGGAACCCTAATTTGGAACAGGCAAATTGATACAAACACACACAGACACACACATACACACACACAAACATAGTTCTGCTCACCCTGTCCTACAAGTAAACATTCGCCTTTCACCATATGAGGTACGCACAAAAGCACAAACACACAATCCCACTTGATTACGCTCACTCATTATTTTCTCATGCAAATTAAACCATGAACCACTCGCACATTTCACAGGCAAATGCACGCAAAACACACTCATGGGCGCTCACACACAAACACACAGACACAGGAGCGCAACACACACCTAACTCCAATTTAGGGTAAATCATCCATGGATGCCAATAAGGGAGCAGAGGTAAAAAGTTTGAGTTACAGTGCTTGAACAGCACAGTGATCTCAGGTTCGGGTCTGGCAACCATTTCCCAGAAACTGCTGAGGACAGGCGGCAGTGTAATATCTCACCTTCACTGTAAATCAACAAGCCAAATACCAAAAAATTATCAAGTTCATATGTCCAGAGCAAATTTACTACCTGCTCAATGGTGTACTCTCCTGCAGAGAGGAAAACAGGCTGAAGCCGTGGAAAGTTCCATTAGTTCTGATGGTGGCAACGTCACTAACAGTTAAAGGTTTGATTCCCACTGCGAGCTGGCCTTTCTAAAAGAGTCTGTCCACCCCAAATGCTGAAAGTCGTGTTACATGAGGCGGTGTGACAGGTGTGCCTGTCAGATTGCGTGAGCAAGGTTGAGTGGTTTATGCACCCCATCTTAGGTGTTTACTTTGGTTCCACATTTGACCTTCAAAGGTTAGAATGACCTCCAGTGGTGTTGTGGGGCGGGTGGGATGCTCTTTCACTTCTTATTAGGAAAGGTCAGTTTGTTTTTTTTGTCTTGCAGAAAAAAATCAGAATAGAAAGCTGAAAATAAAAATGTGGAAAAATAACATTTCAAAGACTCAAGTTTCCTTCTGATCTGCATGACAGCTAAAGATGGACAGTTCAGCATCACATCATTTTTAAGAGAAGTATTAGGCGACTGCAGAGCAGGTCAGCATCACCACAAGGCAAGAGCGCAACCACAGCGACCGCAACAACAAGATGACGCTGCTGTTTCCGAGCTAGCCCTAGCTCTTGTTAGCACTGCGACCACAATTTCCATCCTCGTTGATGGAATAAAAATGTTCTTGAGCTTTTAAGCTCATGGCGAAGTAATTTGACAAAATAAGGTCCACTTTAGTAGCTTTTTCCAGAACTTTTAATTGTACCTCACAGTCATCCTTCACTGATGATGAGGATTATCAAGTAATGGACCATAAAACTGAAAGTTTTTACTTTCTTAAAGTGAGACAGTGTAAAGTTTGAAAGAAGAAAGGCCACATTTTCCCTCTTACAGATGAAAAGTTGCATTCTTAAGCCACAAAACACACCCTTGCTCAGCTTAAAAGACTAAGGAGATTTGCTGCTACAGCCTCGCTTGGTTTGATATGACTAGTAGCTTATGGTGGGTAATGTTAGCTAATGTTAACTTCAGATAAAAACTGCTGACATTAGCAAGAGCCATTCTGCTGACTTTATGACTTTACTGCAACTGTTACACCACTTTTCAGCATTTACCATTATCTCCCATTTGTCACGCGTGTGCAGTTGAATGGCTACGTTTTTCAAATGTGACAACAGTAAATTGCTAGCTACATATTTGTTAGTAATTGATTACTTTTACACCACTGCAGACCTCCAGAGCTGTGTAATCATCGTGTAGAGCAAAACACTGAGGAGGCAAGGGTTAGGGATTAGACTGAGGCCACTTGTGTAGAAAACGCATGCATTCATGGCACTCTCAATGCCAATTCCACACCCAGATACAAAATATAACCCTACCTGTGGGGAACTCTGCAGGCACGACATCAGTGTCTCCAGCCACCAGCGAGGGCACTATCCAGGTGTAGCCGTAGCCAGTGATCCCAACAGAGTGGGCCACCTCGAAGATGGTGTTGGCCTCTTCTTTTGTGCAGTAGAGAAGAATCACAGGGCTCTGGAGCTTCTTCAGCTGGTTCTGGATCTTTGAATCTCCGTCATCTACGGACATGTCAAGTAGTAAAACTTCCTCCAGTTCCCAGCCCACAAAGCTGTTCTCAATGGTGCTGCGGATCTGGATGGGACGGAGGAGGAAAAAGAGGTTGATCGCAAGGCACTTGTTCCATAGTAACTTTTCAGTTAATGTATGAGGATGAAGCCATTACTTTAAGCACCACTGGGATTATTAGAGGGGCGCAGAGGTCTAGTAACTGGGTTCATACTGACCTCTGGATGTTATGTAAACTTGTCTCCAATCATATTTAAAAATGAATATGTTTTTAAAGCAGATGTCACAGAGAAGGGCTGAAGTATTTCTATTGTGACATTAAGAGGCTGAAGCTTATTCACGTTGTGGTCTGTGTCATCTTTCCTTTGCGTCCTGATTATTTGTGCATGTTGTCTCGGCTGAGTACAGTTACCTTGGTGACGAAGTCCTGGTAACCCGGGTAGTACGTGGTGACGATGGAGAAGATGTACCAGTCGTATTCCTCCATGATGTTCAGCATGACCGAAGCCTGCTGCTCGATGGAGGGGCCGAACTGAAAGAACATGGAGTTGTCATCCTGAAAACGACAGAGACGCACACAGAGGCACAAAGAGTGTAAATGGTTACGTAACGATATTGGCCTGAACTTTAATTTAGTTGGCTTTACACACAGAGGAGAACCGCTGCTACTTAAAGGACAGCGGTGGTTTTGTAACGTTATTGGTGCGAGCATTAATTTAGCTGCCTTTATTCTCTCGCTCACAGAGGAGAAAGGCGAGAGGATACCAGTGGGCTTATAATGATACCGGTCATGATTTTCATTAGTTGCCTTTATGACTCCTTTAATGAGTTTGCACATGTGGGTGGCTGGAGCAAATTCTGGGGACTCGAAGCTGCTGTCCTCAATCTTGTCGATCGTTTTCATCGGTTTGTTTTATTACAACCGTGTTAGAACAACGCCGTTTCAGTGTAACCTGCACGGTGCTAGATATTAAACAACGAATGCACTAGAAAGGGCACAAACCACATAATACATTAACTAAATAAGTCCCTTCCCTCGGTGAGGCTCAATCTAAATATGAGAGATACAGAACGTACAGCAAACCAAACAGCAGTACAGTCAGTGACAGACACTCCAATAAACATTGCTCACAGCCTGATATCCAAGCCTGCGCCTTGCCACCAGTGCTGAAAGGGAATATTGAGCTGGACAGAAGAAGAGGAGGAGGTGAGAAATGCTAGTCTAGACAGGACTCTGCAGTTCTGCGACATGAGCTTGTTATTGTACGTGTGTGTGTGTGAGTCAGTCTATGAGAACTCCTGTTTACTCAATGTACAGTAGTGTGTTTATTTTCTTGGATATTCATGCTTCTATTGTGCCAAATTATCTGAATGAGGATGATTTCTTTTGGGGGGTGGGGGGGGGGGGGGGGGGGGGGACTCGTGTTTGATTGAGGATTGTATGCGCGTATAATCAGTCGTAGCTGACAGCCAGGCCGGGCCAGGCAGGCAGGGTGTTGAAAGCTCTCCGGCCTCATAGGACTCTCTCTGTGCTTCACTCAACATCAAAGGCTAACCTGCCCCTCCCAGGGGATGCACATGGGTTGATCCGTTACCTTGTTTCTGCATTAATGAG
The DNA here is from genome assembly GCF_017976425.1 of Toxotes jaculatrix. Taxonomy (NCBI): domain Eukaryota; kingdom Metazoa; phylum Chordata; class Actinopteri; family Toxotidae; genus Toxotes; species Toxotes jaculatrix. Next base: position 16,611,117 of record NC_054411.1, on the reverse strand, counting down.
ATCAGGGCTACGCCGTTAAGGTGGCATGCCGAGAGGTACGGTGTGTGCATGTGAAACACTTTCCCAACACTCTTGCAAATAATGAGTGGTGCTGCATCCGTGTGGTTGAAAACATGTCATTATCCCATGTTGTGTGAAATATGAACCATGTGGCTCTAACGTGGAGTTCAATGAAGAGGCTGTGTTGCAAAAATCATGAAAAAATGATGATGCACACACTGATGCTGTAGTCATGTTTCTCAGCTAACTCGAATCCATTTGTTCCTCAACTTTCTATCTCTTCACTGCCTCTTTCTCTCTCATCCTTCATCCATCTCTATCCATCTCTTCTCTCGCTCTGTCGTCCCATTTATACCAGTGGAATTACTGCCAGGGCACAGTTATAATTGAATTTCCAGACTCGCACACTCCCGCTTCCCCCTTTATCCCCTATACAGCACCCCGCCACCCTGTCCCCACCCCCCCCCCAAATTTCCTCTGGCTTTCTCTCTCTATCTCGCTCTTCTTCTTAAGAGCAGTATTAATGTACTGTCCAACGCACTTTCATTCAGAGTGCCAGAGGTCTGCCGAATTTTCATTAGCCTCTGAGAAAAATACATGCTAAAAGAAGTGCAAGACAGACAGAAGCAGAGAAGGAGGGAGGGTGAGAGATAGGGGAGTGAAAAGAAAAAAAAATCGCTGGTGGGAGTGGGTTGAATGATAAGAGAGCTTGAGTAAAATGAAGTGCTGCAAAACACCTCTCTCTTCATTTACAGCAACAATAATTAAGGTCTGGCCACATTACCACCTCTGTTGGCACAAGGTGATCGATTAGTGAGTATTAAAATTCCCAGAGGGGGTGGCGAGGCCAGAGAGTCAGTCAGCCAGATGCAGGAAGCCGGCCAGCAAGGCTTTGAATGTGCCTCTGAGCCAGTCACTGTCTTCTCTGTGGATCCACGGCTGACGTCAGCGCTGGCTACTGTACGCGGACAACAATACACAACACCGCACAATACGGCAGGATGAGCGGCCAGTGGAGACAGGGGACAGGGAGAGAGATACAGCGAGATACAGAAAAAGGGCAGATAAAACCGTAGAAGAGGGAGCAGATAAGAGAAAAGAGAAAAACAGAGAGAAACTAAAAGGAGAGAGAGGAATTAAGCAAGCGAGAATAAGGGATGGAGATGTACAGAAAGCAGCGAGGATGTAGCTGAGATTTGAAGCCTCCAGAGGGACAGAGGCAGAGGACAATGTGGTGACAATAGGATGAATGGAGAGGAAGAGGGCAGGCTGGCAGACGGCTGTAGTCCTGTACGGAGCGAATGAGCAGTGAAGGGGCAGGAAGCCAGGAGTCAGTGAAGGAGCAGGCAAACGGAGGTGTGTGTCCGTGTGTGTGTGTGTGTGTGTGTGTGTGTGTGTGTGTGTGTCAGGCAGTCAGCCAGCCATTTAGGCAGGAGGAGGCTAAGCCTGAGTTGTTCAACCACAGAGGACCGCTGCTGTCAGAGAGAGGAAGAGAGAGACGGGACACGTGTGTGCCCTCTTCTACGTGAAGCGTGGTGTGTGTGTGTTTGTGTTTGTGTGGGATAGAGACGTATCAGGGATCTATGTGTGATTCAGTGTGTACATGTGTCAGTCTGTGCAGTTTGTATGTGTGTGTATCAGTGCATATGTGCGTGTTTGTGCCTCTAGTGCCTGCATGTGCCTGGAAGTCTGTTTTTGTGTAGGTCTGGCTTCACTTCGGCTCTCTGTTACATTTATATGTGAGTGTGCGTTTCTGTGTGAGTGTGTATTCTATGGCTGACAGGTCTTGGTCGGCCAGAGTTGCCTGTTCTGCCCCAGAGCCTCCAAATGAGTGCACTCACACACTCCTGGAGCAGTTATTTGACTTGGAGGGGGAGAGGGAGTCAATAACTCAGGTATTTCAATTACACAGACAGGGGCACATCAGTGGCTGCAAAAGAAATAGACCCACTTCCAATCTTGCTCTGGAATATGCACACACACACACACACACACACACACACACACACACACACACACACACACACAAATTTGAGTGACTTTAAACACAAACACTGGCGTTCACACACGCACACGCACACACCCTCAAAGAGAACACTCAAACACACACAATACAAAACACAAAACGACAAATCAACAATGCAATCACAGACTAATACCGGGGTGTTGCTTTAGACACACCCACACAAGCACTCATACACACTCCACACACACACACACACACACACACACATACAAATAACAACACAATAAAACTACACGAGGCGTACTGCTAAATGGGAAAATGTATTGTGCAGCGATCACATAAAGCACATGCAGTAAACCAGAACATGGGAACACACTTTTACATACACACATTTGCTGCATTCTGCACATACTGAGCTCTGTAATGTAAATGTAACCACAGGAAACAGTCAGTGCAACATAATGATATATCATAATAATGTTCTACTAAAATATGTTTTATTAGAACATATGACACACTGTTTGTGCCACTGTTTGAGCTGCTAAAGTTCTGTTTCCTGTGTGTTTTCACTATGACTAACAGCTGACACACTGCTGAAAATGTTTAAAGACTCATTTTATTTATTTATTTTTTACCCTACACAATGACAATGTGTGTTACTTTCAGATAAGATACTGGACATACTGTTCATGTTAGCTGGTATAGTATAAAGCACCAGCTTACTGGTAAAGTATTACCACTGTAAACACATAGGCCTCTCTTTTCTAAACATACATTTAGAGTCCAGCTTTGGACCAGGGGAAAACCACTAATAAATACATTCTTTTTTGTTTTACACACAAGGCAAAAAAGTTGTTTCTTGTTTCTCGGGTCATGTGTTATTTTAGAGTAACTGCATGGTTTTCCTATCCTGAAATACTAATATAAAATCCAAGGAGTGCCACAGATAATGCGTGAGAATGAGGAAAGAGGACTTACATCTTAATTAGCCAATATAAAAGTACATGGTTGACATTCCCTTAGCAACAATATTGATGTCAAAGCATTTTAATAAGCCTTAAGTGTACTATATACCATATAGGTATTTTTTCTTTGTGAGGAAATAGCAATGAAGCAAAGACAGAGAGAAAAAATGTGAGGGGAAAAGAGACAAGGACGGAGATAGAAAGGTAGAGAAAGCCAGAGAGAGATGATGGTGTCTGTTGCTGGGAGGTTTTTGGCAATGCATATTTCTATCCTGCCTATAAAGGCTCCTTTGAACTTGAGCGGGGAGGGGGGGTTGCTATTGACTGCTGCTGCACTGCCTGATGGAAAGAGAAGCTAGCCAGAGAGAGAGAGAGAGAGAGAGAGAGAGAGAGAGAGAGACAGAGACAGAGGGAAAGAGGATGGATGGAGGGATGAAAAAGAGAGAGCAGGAGTGGGAGGTGAGGCAGGAGGAAGGGGGAACAGCTGGCCTTCGCTTGAATATAGTGAATTTAAAAGACAGTGGGCAGGAGATATAAACTCAACACAGCCACAGGCATTCACACGCACATACACACACACACACATACACACACACACACACACACGCACACGCACATGCACACGCACACAAACACACACAGTAGAGATGGATGCAGGGATACACACACAAGCGCTGAAGTGCGTTCATTTCTGATAAAGCCCGTGAGCACAAGCCGCCATCACCACGTGCAATGAAATTCCATTTTGATGACGAGACCTCCTCTCTGCTCCCCCTTCATTCCTCTCTGTCCCTCGTTTGCGCTCTCTCACTTCACACACACACACACTTATCATCTGTACCTCAATTAAACCTCCCCTCACTCCCCATCCCTCTTTTTCCCTCTACTTCGCGTTTCTCGTGCCTCATCATCACATTTCTTATCATGGAAGCCTACTTATCTTTAATCAAACACATACAAGCTTAATTAGCTTGCACATTTGTCAGACCATCATCTAATTAACAGTGACCTTATTTTAAGTACTTTTTGAACCTTAATTAAAAAAAAAAAAAAAAAAAAGCACAGGTCTTCATTAAAATATTTGACTAATTTTGACTCAACATGATTTTGAATGCATTATGACTACGCTGTCACAGCCGCCGTGCCTTTCCAGGGATTTAAAGACATAAAGAAAGAAAGAAAGATACATAACTACAAAAAGAAACTGGAAGGAACACATTAAACTGGGCAAGAGACACAATGCAGGAGAGGGTGCTTTGTTTCACATCTTGACACAATCAGACAGTGTCTGAATGGAAGTTAATACCACGTTAAAACACTCAGACAGACACACACACACACACACACACACACGAACGCACAGATCGTTTCTCTCTGGCCCATTTCTGCTCTAAGTTTAGCAGACGACCCACCGAGGGGCCTCTGCAGTCTGATGCTTTTCCTGCTGCTGCTCTTGCTTGTCCCCTGGTCCTTGTAGAATGGTAATAGTTCTTTCTCTGTGTGAGTCTGTGAGTGTGTGTGTGTGTCTCGTCGAGTTAGGCTAAGGAGGCTAAATAGGGTGGCTGGAGGGGTCGGGTGAGTCTACAAAATATATGAACATGGTCTGGCTTTCATATCCGTGTACTTGTCTCTGAAAATGTATAGCTGGGAGAAATATGTGATAAATAATAAAGGCAGAAAAAAGATGAGTGTTTAACCTACGTACGACAGAATTTTGTAGAATATTATAGATAAGAAGCGACATAGACAGGGTAAGACGTCTCATACTCATCCCCAGACACAGAAAACCTAAATGCTCTGCATTTAAAGAAAGCTCCATTCATGACAACACATCCACAGTGAAGTAGTTCCCCACTGTGTGTGGGGTAACATTAGCAGCTTTTGTCTGGGACATGTAGCTTTGGCCTCAGCATGATCTGTATATCCATCAGTGCTAAACATTTAAATGTGCATTAAAGACTTTCATAGGTTTCTCATTTTAAACGTGAGTCATTTTACAAAGTCAGCTCTAGACTGTGATTTCCAGCTAACCTGCTAACAAACTTTCAAACAGCAGATAAATAACCACATCTGATAAAATCTGCCAGCCAGAACTGTCATTTCAGCCAACAAAGCTGAAAAGTCCACGGGGAGTTTCGAGTGGTAATTCAGTAATTGTTCTGGATGATAATGTGACTTGCTGCCTCTCCAAACTCTTCTCAACCATTAAAGCCGCTTGTTTTAGATGATAAAATGAAGCAACAGGTGGAGAAAAGAATCGCGTTAATGTCTCAGTGAAGCAGAGAAGCCGTCAAACATCCTGTGTAAAGCTGAAAAGACGGCTGACCCAAGATTATACATACACAGCCACACCAGACCTCAATGAGCAAAACATTTTTAACAATCATTTCTTTTCTTTTGAAAGCCCTGATGGAGAGCTTAAAGAACCTTAAAGAGAAGAGGATGAGGAAAAGGAGGAAAAGCTGTTTGTGGAACCACTTTGAGAACTTGTAGAGGATTTATTTCAAATGCCAAATCTTCCTAATAAGTCGGGCTGTCTGTTCATAATATTATAAAGTTTGATTTTGGACCTTTTGCTGCTTTTTAGCTGGTGTACTGTCTCAAAGAGAGTTTTAAAAATGTTCCTCAGTGGAAAAAAAAAGGATAAATCACAGGTTTGGGATGGGGACACTGAAGACACTGAGGTTTAGGAGGACCGCAGAGTTTCCCAAGGTGGCTGTAAAGTGGTTTAGGGAGTCAGGGAGGTGAGAATGCCTTTTCTTTCTTCCTGTTCCTTGCTCCAAGCAGAGAGAGAGGAGGAGGAGGAGGAGGAGGAGGAGGAGGAGGAGGAGGGAAAAGGTGACGGTGAGGGGAGAGAGACAGTGAGAAGCGCCGGGGAGGATGGGGGGACTGTAAGGCCCAGATGAGGGATGTTATTTATCCATTTATTCCCCCTCCACTCTCTCCGTCTGTCCTCTGCTATCTCTTCCACTCCTGTCATATCTACTGATTTCAATCTCCTGCTCTAGCTTACCCTCAACTCTCCACTCTTCATACCTCTCCCCCTATTATCCCCCGCTCTCCTTCCTTCTCGCCTTCTTTCCTCCTCTTCATTCATGGACAGTCTTCGTACCCCCTTCCCACCCTTTCTCGTCTTAGCCTACCCAGCTATGTTTCTCTCTGCTGTCTCCTTCTTATTCTCTCTACCTCCTCCCCTCTTTTTGTTCCTTCATCTCTCCATCTATCATGCAACCCAGGGTGCACCTGGGCCATGCTGTCAGTCGTAGGCCCAGAGCCATCATCATGCTGGGGCTGTTTCTCGCCGCTTCACACCACAAAACTGAATTCTCTGTCACACACACATGCACACGCAGACATTGTCATGTCACATGAATCCACTAAGAGGGTGGAGGTTTCTTCACCCCCCCCCCCCCCCCCCCCCCCCCCCCACCCCGCCTAAATCTACCGTCTATGATACATCAGTTTGTGCTACAGCAACAAAACAAGGGCCGGGGTCAACATTTTGCCCCTTAAGACTCTTCAGCCTATAGAAATAAGTGAAACATGCAACCACCCAATCTTCAGGGGGAGAAGTGAAAGAGTGAGGGGTGAGGAGGAGGAGGAGGAGGAGGAGAGGAGCGCGAGGAGAACAGAGAGCAAAGGGAAATAGAGTGAGAGTACGGCTGATATTTGCTTCTGTGTTCTTTTCCTGGCAACACGATAAAGGCTCGCTCTCAGTCACTGTCAGTGCTGAGACCACCCTCTCTATCTCCGTTCTCCCTCCTTCCCTTCCACCTCCTCGCCTCTCCAATCCCATCCATCCCTCCCAAAGCAAAGACTGGTCCCTCTATCTCCCTCCTCTTTTATCTCCATTGCGCTCTGCCCATCCCCTACATTTTACATTTACATTTCAGGCATTTAGCTGGCGCTCTCGTCCACAGTGCCTTAACGAGCACGACGGCAGAACGAGCCTCAGGTCCTTGTTCTCCGGCACCTCAAAAAGGAGGGGTGCAGAGGTCGACGCGGCGGCGGCTCGATGACAGATGTAACAAATGTTCTGTATCACTGGAATTATGAGAGGAAGAAATTACTAGGAGGCAGGCGCTAAAGAGGAAACTGACGAAGGTTTATGTTCACACAGACCACCCTCTTTCTGTCTCTACTTCCCCATCCCTCACTCGTAAGGCTCCCCCACTGAGGACTCCTTCCATTAACTGCGATGAAAATTAAAATTCAAATCTGCTTTATTGGTGTGACAGTGGCCTGTGACAGTTTCCACAAACAGAACACGTTAGAAGATGGGCTAAGACAATAAGCCAATCTGTAGGCTCCTCTTCGCCTGCCTCACTCGCTCCAGTCTTCCCTCCCTGACAAACTAACCCCGTTTTTGCTTCGTAAAGCCGTGCACGAGCACTCAAAAGCCTCCTCGTCTCCGCGCCCCACCCTCCTCCTCCTCCTCGCAGTCTCTTAAGATACCTATGTGCATCAGTGTGCACGCACACCTGTGTGTGTGTCCTCTTTAAAAGGAAGAAGAATCAGTGAAGCTTTAAAAAAGACAAGAGAGCAGAGAGCCAGAGCCACATGTACCAGAGATGTGAGAGGTTGTTTAGCTTGAGGACAGATGGAGTCAAAATTTGCCGCTGGACTTATGAATACTTCAGACTGTATCATTCCTAATCTCAGGATTCTCTCACTTCCTCTGCTTCTTTCCAAGTCTTTCTCTCATTTTTTTTTCAGATTCAACTTTGTTTTACTGCTACAACCATGCTTAAAGTTACAGTCCTAAAATTTTTTTATGAAATCACACATCTATTTGAAACTATTTATTGTTGGGATTTTTTTTTTAGCAACTGCCATTTAGTTTGTTTACATTCAGCAGTTACCTCTCTACATTGTAGTTTTCATCGCTCGTCAAGGAGTCCACCATTTCTGCAAAGGATTCAAAAAGGGATAAAATATGTGTATATACAATCCAACAACAGCATTTGCAATTTTTTTTAACCGAGCAACTCTGTTTAGTGTTCAGTCTCCTACAGCCATACAAGAGCTGCTTTAAGTTTCTTTCTAATGCAAACCAAGCAGTTCCTAAAATGTGTCTACAAAACAACTTCTTGTGTTTTTTTTAATCAACAGATCATCTTTAATTTTTGCAATGGAGTAATCGAACAAGAAGGGGCAGCCACAGTGAGCGGCTAGAAAAACAAAAACCAATCATTGCAGAAAACAAAACAAAAAATGAAAAGAGGATTGAGGTATTAAAGAAGTTAGCATTGTGAAACCTCACGCATGTGTAGTAGCTGTGGAAAAATGGTGTTTTAAACCTTATTCTGGGGCAAAGTCACCAAACTTTTTTGGGTGACCATCAAAAGTTCATTTATGGCTCTCTCTCCATTCCTTTAGACAGTGGCCTGGTCTTGTTCACCTGAAATAACTGCCTGGAAATAACTGGCCTATAAGGACTTGGTATTGTCTTTTTGGTCCTAAATAGCATTGAGAGTTTTTGTAGTTGATGTCCAGTGGCTGATGTACTTTTTCTTCTTCTTTGACTATAATTTGGTTGATCTGAGGCCATGGCCTGTTAGAGGACACGAGCCTCATTACCAGCTGGCCACTTCTCTCCATTTTCTCCATTTGGCAATTATGCTATATGATTTTGTCCCCGGACCATTTTCAATCTCTTTCAGGAACAGGCCGTTATGTCAGATTGAGTCAAACATTTTCTTTTATATCTACAGAGCACCTTTTCTACTTTTTTTTTTTTTTTTGGGTCTGGTCTATTGGTGAGGATTGGTGAAAGGTGATGATATCAGGAAATGTTTAATGCTTAGAAAAAGATTAAATAATTTTAACAGTGTGTTGCTCTCTCTTTCTGCTCCTCTTCATGAAATAACCGTTCCTTCTCCTTCTCACATTTACCACTCGTCTCTTCGCCCCTTCTCTCTCTCTCTCTCTCTCTCTCTCTCTCTCTCACACACATACTAAGACACACGTGTGGCTCGTCTTCCCTCTCCCTCTGCGTGCTGCCGTGACAGGCGTCCTCTGTGGCTGCCAAAGCTTTTTAACCACAACAATATCTAAATGGCACACAATGGCCCATTAGAGTCATCAAGCCGTTAAACCAGCAACCAGCAACCTTCAGCCTGGCAATTAGGAATATTTCATTTACCCTCCCACTCCAGCACACACACACACACACACACACACACACTCCGCCCATCCATTATTCTCTTCCTGTCTCTCATGCGCATGCTGCCCCTCTCTTTCATCTCTTCCTCCCCTTCTGTTTCACCCATCCTCTCACCCTCTCATTTGCACGTGCACACTCTCGCTCACGTGCACTACACCTCACGCCAATCCACTCTCTTTCTCTATCCCCCTGGCTCCTCTCTCTCTCTCTCTCTCTCTCTCTCTTTCTCTGTCGCCACGGCCGCCCTACAACAGCGGCCCCACAATCAGTGTCACGATCGATTAACAGATTTCACACCGCTGGACACGGCATTTACAAAGAAGCAGATGAAATGAAAAGAAGGAGCGGGCCCAGATAGTGAGGAGTACAGAGAGAAGAGGTTTAGCGTGCTGCTGTCATGTGCTGTGTCAATAGTAAGTGGCTACCAGTAGCAACAAAAGCACATCAGACCTGTAGCGGTACTATAGAACATGAATGTGGGCTTTAGAAATAAAAGGGCGCCTGCTCTACAGTGGTTTACTGCTGATCCAACAGCGGAACAGCTTTGGCAACAGCACCCGTCTGTCACACCAATAAAGCTCACCTTTGAACTGAGGGTGAAAAGAAAGGGGAGGGGGACAGTGGGACAGAGGAAAGACTGGATTCATCCAAAATCTAATCAGTCTATAACATTCAGTGCCTTGTTACAGATTAAACTATCAGAGTATTAAATAGTTCAAATTAGCTCCAACTTGACCAAATTTCCTCAAACGATTCAAGAAGGGAACCAGGAAAGTTGGTACTGTCACAGGGCAGGTGGAGACAAAGTTCTGAGACAGTTTAGGTACTTTTGTTGAGTTTATGAGCAGCAGCTGATCTCAGAGGAGTTTCTGTGAAATAATGTATAGATCTCTGTAAGCCTTAACTCAGCTGAGGCCGTAAACCGTGAACCAAATGCTGAAAAAAAATGAGCACTGTCTCTGTGTTTCTGAGCCAGAATCTACCCCATTAAAATAAGTAAAAATATTTCAGCCTGACCTGGCTTGAGCTTGTCTGGTCCACTTTGGTGTGAATATCAAGCAACACCGAGTTCACAGCCAAGAAATATTTTGATTTTATTTCTTAAAAACAGTTGGAAATCTGCAAAGGAAAGCAGTATGTTATAAAGACGCGCTGGAAATATCATTTCCCAGGCCCTGCAATGACACATAAAGCACCAGGGATGAGAATATTAAAGGTTCTGGGCATTGCACCAAACATTTTGATGAGGAGGGTTTGATCATCCTGAATGATGCTGGTTAAAAATAATCAATCCAAGCACCTTTTTCCAGCCACTGGTTCACAGCTGGGTTTATAATGAATGGATTCCGGCTATAAACCCTTTACTGGCTGATTAACCCTTTGGATGCGATTTCATACGCACAAACACCTCTGATGTATGGCTTTCTACATCCATAAGCACTGGTTATGATTTCACACCTAGTCAGCCTGCTCCCATCCCCCTCCTCATCTCCCCGCTCTCTCCCTCTCTCCGCTGACAGTTGGTTGCAAAGGCAGCCGCAGTAAACACACTGTGGAGGTGCGAGCTATCCTTCCTCTCCCTCGCTGTGCCTCTGTGCACATGCACACATGAATGAATGCACATGTATAGCTTCTGTGCGGCAACAGACATGCACGTTTGAAAGCAAGTGTACATGCACATAATGTGCACCTGTGTACATTCAAACACACACACACATATACACACACACACCAGCTGTGACACTAAAGCCAGCTTTTGGCAGTCACATCCGCTCTCTCCTCGCCTCCCTGCATGCTGTGTCACCGAACAGAAGTTGAATCCTGCATCTGGAGACCGTGCTGGTGACTCACACACACACGTACACACTTGCATGTATGTAGCGCACACACACAAGGATCCTATGAATGTCAGTGGCAAATTATCTTACTGTGCTTGTGCAATGCCTGTCCAAAAAGGCAAGAATTTAATGGACATACTGGCTCTGCAGAACCATCCATGCTTCATGTTAAAGAATGAAAAGAGAGAAATAAAGACACGTTTGTTTTTCCATCCACTACACTACGTGTGGCACTGTTATCTCCCTCTCACCTTGTTAAAAGTGCCCTCCTACCTCTCTGTTTGCTTCATCACATCTCTCTTCTGTCTCTGTCTCCAACCAAAGAATCTGAATTCTTAATTAAAATGTATTAATTTTGAAAAGATGCTAAAAATATCTGCCAGAACATGGTATCACTGTGCTGCACATTTACAAACACACACACACACAAGAAATTTATTCACTGAGTTTGTTTCATAATCTTACACTACAGAGAATAAAGCCAACACACACACACACAGAAAGCACAATGCATACAGTAAAACATACACTGTTCACTGAGATTAAAACTGTGGAGATATGTTGCACCTTGTTTCTCACCTAAAGCGTGAAACTACCAAGATAACACATATGAGGCAGGTAAGACACATGTGAACTGTAAACCCAAGCAGCGCCTACAACAACATGAATTAGATGAGAGTCAGGCAGGCAGGCTACACTCGCCAGACAAATCTCACAGCTGGTAATGGAGGCACAGTGCTGCACTGTAAGGCGGTGCGCTTTGCATTATAGCGCGTTTGCGTGATGAGCTACCTCGCCTGGGAGAGTACTTTCAGGGTATGAACTCTGAAAGCAGCCATAATGTATAGCACAATCGCCGACGGAGGGCGAGTGGAGTAACAGTGTTTACTGTGCAGGTGAGCTCGGCTTCAGTCCAGCAAATGAGGTGACGTAACATTAATAATATACTCATGCAGATGCACATACACACACACACTGAACACATGCTATTAAGGACATAATTAGAACCAACATGCAAAAACACTTGAGCTGATGACTGCCCCGGCATATGCAATATTTTATTAGACATAGCTAGTTGCAGTATGGTAGCAGGGTCATTTAATAGGTTAATTAAAGCATTAATTAGCTACTTAGTCTGTCAAATGACTTGCTATTGATACAAAATCATATAACAAATGATTATGTAAGTTATGGAAAAAAATATTTTTCCACATTAAAATCAAAGTAAATTCAGAAACACTGCTACAAAGTTAGGTCACCGTACATTCAATGTCAATTAGCAGCACTGTCAGTAATAACAGAGGTCTGGCGATGTGCATTTTGATATATGAGTTTTCAAAGCAAAATGAGACGACTCACAAAGAGGCCAAAACATCTGTGTCCCGACTGCAGGTGTACTGGCCAAAAAAAAATGCAAATCTATTTACAGCCTCTACAAAATGGAAACTAACCAGCTGGGACATTGTGATTACACAGTACAGGAGGACACACAAAGTAGTATAATATTGCTTTTTTTTTGTCAAGTATTTATGCTGTTGTGTCTGCAACAGGATTGGACAGTAGCTAAGTCCATGTGTTCAATTTTTTTAGGTATTTGTACTTTACTTGAGTATTATTATTTTATTATTTTATGCTACTTTATACTTTTACTCCACTACATTTATCTGAAAGCTGTATTTACTGTAGTTACCTTTCAGATTAAGAGTTTGCATAGGATCATAACTACTAAATTAAAAGCATTATTAAAGATTAAGCCAACCTCTTGTTTAAGGCTCCTTGTCTAGTTGTTGTCAGGTCCACCCTGGTGTAATTTCCCCTCTAAACCCCTGTGATCTCGAGACCCTCCGGAGGGGTCTGACCCCTTGGCTGGAAACCACTGCACAACACTAACTGTAAATTCAACTGCTTAACTAGATCCTCCTGACCTACTACAACAGGAAAATGCTGCTGTATTAACAATCTGATAATGTAATATATAATAATATATATCAGTCACATAGGGGGGCATTTTACTGCACAGCAACAACTTTTCCTTTAATACTTTCAGTACATTTAGTATTTTTACACTGTTGCACTGGTATGTCTACTTAAATAAAGCTAGTGATCAAACACCAGATGCTGGGTTTCCTGTCATGTGCCGCGATCAAGGGTCATTTAAAAAAAAAAAATGGTGGAAAAAGGAAAACACGGATTATCTAATCGATGGAATTCTCATACCTGACAGAAAAACTATAATCCCAAATAACCTGAAAAATCCCCGGGCTGACGCAAAGCATCCTGGCTCCACCTCTTCCTTCTCAGTGATATTAAATTATCACCTGACCAGGATTCTCATTAGACTAAAGAGGCAGGTGCTCCATCACTGGAATTTCATTTCCATCAGGCGGCCGCCCTGTCCTCCTCAGAGTAATGCGCCCTGCATGCAGCGTAAGGCGTGACTTAATGTTTGCTTTATTTGTTTGGCCTGTGCAGTCGACAGGGCAGGGGTCACTCCTCTTCAATCAGGAAGCAGGTATAAAGAGGGGTGGGTAGGGAGAGGCAGGAATGGGTGAGTAAAGAGAGAGGAATGGAGGAAGGGAGTAAACGAGGAGAGGAAAAGTCAGATGCCTTTGGGACCGGGGAGCGAAGGCAGGAGAGACAACAGACAAATGCTTCAAACCTTGTTTAAGTTTGCATGACGTTTTTTTTTTCCTCTCCCGTCACACATTTTGTTCCTCCAGCTTTGTCGCTTCACATCCATCTCCCTTCCTCCCATCTGCGCTTGTCGTGCACATGCGTCACTCCCATCCCTCCATTTCTATCTGCCTCTATCTTCTTTGTATGTTGTTATCCCCAGCACACAGTTCTGACACACACACACACACACACACAGACTCTTCCTCGTTTCCCACGCTCAACCTTCGTTACTTGGTTGTCCTTAACTGTCCTTTCCCTCCTTCGCCGGTGATACACCCGACACCCCTTCCCTTATCATCTGAACTTTATCCAAACCCATCTGTCTATTCTCTTTCAAGTTACTCCTCTGTCTCTCACTCTCCTGTTTTATCTTTTCCTCCTGTTCCTGATTGGATTATTATTATTCCCCAAATGGATTTTCGTTCTGACGATTCAGCATTTAGAATGAATATTTAAAGTCGAATTTCTAAAGTTATTATCCTCCAAATGGATTATTATGCACAGCACTCAGCTGGAATTTATAAAGTAGAGTTTAGCGTGTTGATTTTTTCAATTTGGCCTGTCTTGTGAGTCTTCGCAACCCTGAATTCTTTTTCTCTCTCTCACGCTTTTTCCCTTTGTCTCTTGCCATCTCTCGCTCTGTCCTACTTTTGAACCCAGTTATTCTATCTATCTCTCTGTCCTCCCTCCAGACCCTCACTCTCCCTCTCCATCTCCAATGCCAGCCCGCCCCCTTCGTCCCCTCGCCCTCCCGCCCTCCTTCCTTCTCTCTCTCTCTCTCTCTCTTTCCCACTATCTCTCTCTTGTCCCGCTTCTCCATTTTTTTTCCCTCTCAATCACTTTCCCAGCAATGTTAATTCAAATTGCCTGGTTTGGGAGGACTGTACAGTTCCAATAACGCCGAAAGCACTTAGGAGAACATAATCAATCTCTCTCTCTCTCTCTCTCTCTCTCTCTCCCCTCCTTCTCCTTCTCTCTGTTTTCTCACCCTATTTTATATTCCCTCCATATGTGGAACAGGACTCAAACTCTCTGCCTCCTTTAACTCTCTGTATCTCGACACTCTGTTCTAATCAAGGCTTTTTCGTTTGAATATTTTATCCCTGTTCTCTCGATGTGTCTGTTCTGTTAATGTGAGCATGGCATTACAGGCTATATGGCCTGGTTTTTCATGGTTTGGGCTCGGCCCCTTTGTTTCAACAGGGAAAATCTTGAAAACACCTCACAGATTTTTTTTCCACAATTAGCAGAAGGTACAAGCATGCAGGTGACACACTCCGCATTCTCGTTGCCAGTTTCAGGTTATTCCACTGATTGACAGTTGGTATTAGAAACATGCAGAAAGCAGAGCAGCGCACCAACAAGCGTAAGAAGCTAGTACATAAACAATGCAGGACTGTAAATATTTTTAAAAATCAGCTTTGTCTGATGAAGAAAATGCACTCAACAAACTTGTGTGACCTGAAGGATACACACAATGCATACTGGGGAAAAACCATGAATGTAAATAAAACCTTTGTTTACAACAAAACTCCACCTTAATGCTACAGCATATAGTGATAGTGCCCCCCACCCCTTTATACAGGTGGGGAGGCTGTTGGCAGTCAGTGCCCTAGTACACGAACTGGTTTTCCCAGTTTTTTTGTGGATTAACCTGACTGTCCTGCACCAAGCTTTGACCTCAAACCTATCCTACACTAGTGGGATGAACCGAAGCGCCAGCTGAAGCACGCAACGTCCAGGGCTGACCTCACTAATGTCCTTGCACCTTGACAGGAGCAAAATCCTACAGGTTCCAAAATGTGGAAAACCAACCACAGAGAAGAGGTGGGGGCTGCTTTCACAGACGATACCAAGGACACTGGAAATTCTTGATTCTGACTCGCTGGAAGGTGGGATTACATTGCGCACAGTGTAAATGCGTAAATGTCTGTTTGCTGTCCTAAATTAATATTCCTGTATTAAACTGTAGCTAAAGACAACTACAGAGAGGCTTAACTAAAATATTTTGGAGCAGGGTTATTCATGTAAGCACCAAAAACAACTAAAAGAAAAGATAAATTACTTCTCATTCAGAACAATTTAATGTCAAACATTCTTTATCTTTGTGTGAATCTGGATGTCTTGGATGGTAGGAGGCTATGTAGCTAATATTATCTATGCTGGAAAGACAGAAAACACCTGATGCTGTTGGGTACTATTCCTTACATAGTACACCTCGTGTCCACATACTTTTGGCCATGAGGTCTATCCCTTTGCCTTACTGCTACGTGCTCCTTTACATGAACATTTGCCCCACTTAAATTCTCCTCTTTGCCTTCCCCAAACCTTTCCATCCCTCCACCCACCTTTCCTTCACGCTCAGAGATAGAGTTTTTACCTCACAAAAAAAAAATCCCACTCCCATTCCTCTTTTCACTCTCTCTCCCTTGTCAGCCTGTCCCTCGCTCTTTCATGTACATGCACACCTCTCTTCAGGTGTCAGCTGCTGCCCTGTCAGGTTTAAGGGGAGACGGGGGGAGACAGAGATGAAGAGACAGAAAGAGAGAGGAATGGGAAAAAAGGAAGGAGGACAGACAGGATGGGGGAGGCACAGAGAGAGAAAGATAAAGAGAGAGAGAGGGTGACAAAGTGAGAGAGAGGTTGAGAGAGGCTAAGAGAGGGAGTGAAATACTTCTAATTCACAGAGACAGGCTGCGTTTCCGTGGCAACGTGGTTTCCATCGTAACAGCCCTGCTAAGGATGCCATTAGTGGGGAACAAAAAGAGAATGCCACTCACCGCTTGTATTGAAGCACACACACACACAGAGCGATGTGCACAAAAACACAACAGTCACCTACATGCATTTATACATTATACTACACGAACAAAAACACACAAGCACTCAGACACACACATGCAGCCGCCCACACAGCACTCTTTTCTGCCCCTTTCAACTCACAACTCAACACGCATCCTGCTGCCACTTCCCCACTGCCCACACAGTGAACTCAAACTAGTGCAGACATATACTAATCTGTCTCACACCTGCTATCAGCCCTGCTGTGGCTCCTATACAGTGGCAAATCATTGCACTCTTTAAGCTGAGCAGCGAGGGCCCATCAGGCCGCGGGGCACAGGGGCTCTGAGGAGCAGCCTCCATATTCTGCTGGCGTCCTCTGGCACGATGGACTTGTTGAGAAAACTCGTTGCGCTGAGGGGGATGTTAATACTTTGATACGTGTGTTGTATTGCTGACCCTTCCGCTGATTCTCTTATCAAACAGGGACACACAAAAACAAAGCCACAGGAGGAAGAGATCCAATTTGTAAATCGCCAATGTACCGAGGCAATAGTGAGGAGTGTGAGGGTCAAAGTAGTGGCACCAAGACTGCAGAAGTAACCTCTTCCTTCCTACAACATTCATGTTTAATGGAGAAAGGATGAGTGAATAAATAAAAGTCAGGCAGGAAATGCTTTTCCTTAGTATTCAGGAGACCGTGTTGATGGTTTGTTACACAGAAGGCATGCTGCTGACCCTCTGCTTCCCCACTCAGTGATGCTCAACGGCATCTTGATAGGTCTGACAGGATGAAGGGGCAGAGAGGAGGAGCCAATGAAAATGATTTTGTACCTGTTGCCTGTGTGCAAAAATGCGAGTTCATATCATTAATTGTTCATTTCTAACGCCTACAAATCAGAAGTCATGTTGTTTATTTTCTACTTGGCTTGGCAACCCAATAGAAACTGACATACTCCAGTATCTCGTACAAAACAGGGCACCGTCCTTTAGGAGTGTTTGTCTCAGAAAAGTCGAGCGCGAAGAGAGTCAAAGAACCTAAGCGGTGTAATGCTGTAAATGTGCAATGTGCACAATTACACTCTCTAAGCCCTGATACTAGACAGCATGTTGATATTACTGTAGGCAGCAGCCATGTTGCTCGCTCTCTGCTTTGCTCCGGGGCATCAGAGACAATAACCTACTTTCCACTGCAGGGCCGAATAGGCAAACAGAGCTTGTTCCTAACCTTCTGCGTGTCACTGAAATTTCATCTCAAAATAAAATGTGATTTGTTTTCTTCCTTATTGTCAAACAAACAAATGTTTAAAATCGTTTCATTCCAAAATGAGATTGGAAAAATAAAATGGGCAAGCACTTTTAAAGTAATGGTATGAATTTAAAACATATGAGGGGTTACTATAAGTTACCAGAGCATTTTCAAATGAAATCCTTGCACTGCAAATCCTGCTGTGCTATTACATTTACACATGTACATTTAATCATGCGCTCTGTAACCTTGGAATGGAAAAGTGGTTGAAGTTACACTCGCTACAGCCTGAATTACTTGTGAGAACGTGCCTGAACTCTACGGCCAGAACATACAGTGACTCACTTGCGGGCTGAGACTATAAGGTCATCTGCAGAGCGTTTAATATTTATCAGGTGTCTGATACCGAGAATCATGATGTTAATACCAGTATAGGAAGCAGCACATTCCCAACCCTCGGCATTGCTCTGAGGCACGGGAGATGTTGTTCCTCTCCATACAGGAACAGACTGTTACTCCCATATAGCACTGCAGAGCTGCAAAGCTGTTCACAGCCATATGGGTCAGGTGCAACCCCATGTAAAAAAAAAATGTACCATGTTTATAAAGGTAAGTTTATATTCCTTGGTGTGTGTGTGTGGCAGCAGTGTGTGTGTTAAAGGGTGAGTTGGGGGCTTAAGGCGTCTCGCTGCGTGTTTCTGTGGCTATACTGCGTGTTGCATGACTCTACCCATCATCAGCACAAACAATTCTGTTGACGCTGTTGATACTGCCGTCTAAGTCAGCAAGAAGACGTGAGGGGAGAAATTATTTTGAAAATAGTGTAGCGCTAAAACAGACACGGGTGAATGGTTTTCTTGATAAGAGAAACTCCTGCAGGGCGTAACACAGAGAAAAGTGATGCTCGCGCCCAGAGATGAGTGGCTAAGTCGGCCACCCCTGAAGCCTCGTGTGTCCCCCTATCGACCTTGGATCAAATGCTGCCACAACTTCCTCTTCTCTGTTTAACTCTGCTTTTTAGAGTCTAAACAATCAAAAACACTGAGCAGAGGTCCACATAATGATCGTGGTTTTCAAATGGTATTGAGGTAGCCACGCTGATTAGCATTTAAAGTGAAACACAGTATGTGGCAGGGTTACAGTACATCACAGAAACACCATATTACCATATTTACAAAAAAAAAAAAAAAAGAACTTTGAAATGACAAAATCACAAGGCACCTACACTGGAGAATCACGTCAAACTGAAGGGCAATTCTAATTAACTGTGCGAGCTTAAAAAGACATCTGACAGACAACATTTTAATGGATACGTTTCAAAGCAACATGACTCATTTAATAAGGTTCCAAAATTACAGGCTCAAAAATAGCCTCCGAGCTGAACTGACATCAGTGTTAGACTTGATGCAAAGTTTGACAAAGTTGACAACTAAGAGTTGGAAGGAATGTTGGATTCTTCCAACATTTTTGCATAAAGAATAAGCAGTCAACATGTCAGAAAGGAAGGAGGACGGTGACAGCAACTACGAGCCGTCCACCCCTCCAGCCTCTCTTACCTTCCACCTTGCTAGATAAAGGAATTAAAGGGCATGCTAGTTCCTATATTAGCACTGAACATTGGTGACATGAATCACTGGGTGCCTGACATACTGTTCAATACAGATATAATTCCCACAGTACAGTAGGATACAGGGCGCTGCGTTCCTGAAAACGAAGATCAGGGTTTACTGCCAACTGTTTAGCTTCATAGTGGATCAGATAGTCATCCTGGGGAATGGACATATTGCATGGTCACATAACAGCCAAGGTGCTGTATATGACTGCATGGCTGTTGTGCAGCAGCCCAAGGTGAAAACACGTTTCTGTCATGATGTTGCTATATTTCAAGAAGATAATAACCCTCACACAGAGGTGGTTTCATGAACACTGTATGAAATCAGGCACATTTCATGGTCACTACCATCACCACGTCAAGACATCCCTGAACTTCTGAGTGCAGAGAGCAAAGCAGACTCCCATGGCCAAACAATTCAAGAGCTGGACTGCAGCAAGTCAAAGACAACTAAAACTACTCAGAGGGCATAATGTGACCCTTCTCCTCATTTACTTTCTGTGTATCTTGCTGGATCTTTCTTTTTCGTGGTCCATCCTATCTAGCACGAATTCAGCATTTTGTTTTGTGCGGTCACATGAATCATGCCGTACACAGTGCAAGATCTAATCGTACAAGCAGATCCAAATTTGGTTCTCTCCTTTTTTTTGGACAGCTATTTACGTTGCTGGCATCACTTATGGAGAGATAATAGTTCAGCTACAGTATGTTGAGTGTGTACAGCATGTTGATCGAACGTGATGCACAGCACGCTGTAGGTAGGTGCTACTATCAACTGGCCCTTTTCCAGAACAAGGTGAGAATACAGCACAGGTCTGGTAAACTACTTCCACATTCTTATCTCACAAAATAACCTTGACATAAGTTGGAGGAACTATAAGACTCCGCTGCGACAGTATCAGCTGTGTCTCTGTGGCAAAGCTCACACTAAACTAAGACGCACAACACAAATATTGAAATGTCATGAATTTTAGATGTGGTTAATGGCCTGAGTTGCATGCCACAGCCCTATTTCTCCCATCTTTCCTGTTACTCTTTTCCATTAGAACATCATTAGAATTATGTTTAATATGTAAAAAAAAAAATTACTTTGAATAAAAGCAAATGCATTTACTGATGCAGGCTTATGGGTTAGGGTGCTTGCATGTGTATGGAGCTGTTTTTTTTCTTTTCTTGTTGTGCTAGTTGTTGTCCTAGTACACAGCATTCTGTTTATTAGCATATCGCATTGTTTAAAAGCCCCCCTCAGCGCCCAGCCGCCTCATGCCAATAAAAGTCTATTAAGCCTGTTTGACTTTGCTAATGCAAATCAGTCTTTGGCGGAGAACAGGGCAGGCAAAGTTCCAGTCTACCAAACAACTGCCTGATGCAGGACTGATGTGGTAGAGAACAAATACAGGAACTAATGCAAATAATGAAATGCCCAGCAGGGGTTGTTTTATTGATGATGATGATGATGATACTGAAAATGGTAGTGGTGATAAAGATAATGGGATGACGAACTATAAAATAAAATATCCAGTGGCATGATAATAATAGTGATGATGAAGTTTACCACGTCACAGAAAATGTAGCTTTTCAATGAGAATATTACAGTATTTTAATATTTTGACAACTAAGTCACATTTTTTGTTTATTTATTTATTTATTTTTGATTATTAGGTGACTGGGGGTGGTTGGGGCCAGCACACTGAGCATGTGGGACTCAAGGTTCATTCAGTAGCTAGAAGCATAAGATAAGCAGACAAACAAGTACTGCCTACTGTTAAATCCCCTAACAGCTGTGTTGTGTGCTGCCCACTGCAGAGAACATCATGTGCTTCATTTTTTCGGAGTTGGCATTACGACACTGAAGAAAATTGGTGGAAGTTGTCCACTCATACATGTATATGTCAGTGTGTGTCATAAGCTCCATTGTGTGTGCTGGGTTTGCAGTTGAAACTGTTCAGGTGGTGATGAGTAAAGCATTAGGGTGTTCTGTTAGTGGAGGGGAAAAAGGCAGCTGTATTTCCATGATGAAAAAGAACTAATCCATGGAAGTAGTTTGTTTTATTAAAGTGTCTGAGTCTCAGTGAACTCTCCACAGGTGTAAATACTTTTCACTGCATGCCTTTTTACTGCCGCGTCTGTGAGTCTGACCTGCACCAACAACATTTTAACATTTCAGATACATCCTGCCCCTGACAGCGCTGTAGTAAGTACAATAAATCACATTAGCAATTTCTGTCCTGCCCAAATAAATCCACAAAAACATTACTACTGATGTACAGTATATATTCAAAAACATAAATATAAAACCCTGCCTGTCCCTGGTGGCCAATTCAAGGAAGAGGATAATGAGCCAAGTGTATCCAGGCTGCGTTGGCAGTCTAGGCCTTCATGCTGTACTGAAAGTATCCACACAGAGTAAGAGGCATACATGCTGGAGGTGTCTTTTTCGTCTCACAGTGCTGTCTGTTTGTCATGTCTGACTCATATATCTGTGTACTGTATCTCTAAACGTGTTTGTATGGATGCTGAAGGCTGGGCAGACTGCCCGCCGGTCGACGTGCGAGGACGAACTGCAGGCTTGTGGGTAAATGCAGACAGACAGAGAGAGTGAAGACTAAAGAGGAGGTGGTGTTTGCTGTAATTTAGGAGAACAAGGGAGGGGAGGGGCAGCATTTACATTCATCACAGGAGCTCGCCTCAACTCACATGACGTGAGAAAAGAGAGGGAGCGAGGAGAAGGAGAGCGCCAGAGCAGCTGAGATAAAAAATAGAGAGGGAGAGATGCAACGAGACAGAATGGGGTTGAGCAAAAAGATCTTTTCTGTGTTTCTTGTTTTTTTTTTTTTTTTGCCTTCAACCCCAGGAATGCTTTTGTGGCAATGAATGTATAAACACAGGGAGCTGGATTTTCAAAAGAAAGCAAATACGATATTCTCAGGATCCATTTCAAACAATCTCAATGATGATCTGAATGAACTGCAATGATATAAAAACAGTAATTGTAATTACAAAGAATGGACTAATTATGCCCTTTCAAAAATAATGCACTTTATGCAATTCGAAAACAAATGACACAAGAAAAAAAGAAAGAGGACAAGGAAAGTGAGTTTGCTCCTGTGGTCTCATTATAAAGTGGACAATGTGCAAATTTACATCTATTGACTGCAACGATTAGTTACTGCAGAGCTATTGCTCTCTAACAACAATCAAACAATGTGGTAGTAGACAAAGAGGATGGAGGAGGTGTTGATGGTGGGCTGTTGACCCGCCCGCCCTCCGTATCAGGGTGAAAAGCCTGTGCGGGGTCAGCTCAGATAGACACATCCTCGGACACCTAAATAGATTGGATTGTCACCTGGGATGCGTACAAGTGTGTGTGTGTGTGTGTGTGTTTGTGTGTTTGTGTGCAAAACTGTTTGTCTTTCTGTTTGTTGATGCCATTGCATTTATTTTTTTTTTGGTGTATGTGTGTTCAGATGTCTGTGAAAGCACAGGAAGGAGCAGAGGAGTTTATGTAAGTGTCTGCATGTAATTTGTGTGTGTGTCCATGGTCATTACAGAGAGTGTCAAGGCTGAATAATTTTCATACTGTAGGTCAGCAGGAACACATCTGAACATATTGGTCTGATGTATAGGCTACTGTGTGTATCTGTGAGTGTGTTGCGGCTGTGTGTGTATGTGTGTGTCACAGCATGTGGCTCTGACGAGGGCCAGCTTGGCACAGCATCGGTGAGTAATTGAGCGAGTACATTGTGGTCTTCACTCGTGCCTGTCTTCTTCCACTTCCCTGCCTCCTTCTCTCTTTGCTCCCTCTTCTTTACTTCTTCTCCTTCCTTTCTCTTTCTTTCCCCCTACTATCCCAATTTTCCGTCCTGTATAATCTAGTAATCTTCCTTTCCCTTCCTTCTCTCTGCTCTGCCATGTGATTAAGGGACTGTAACAGTGGCTCTGCACAGGGTGAAGCAGAGCAGAGACAAGGCAAAGGCAAACAGGGAGACAGCAAAAAGAGAAGAGGACTGAAAAGAAAGACCAACTGGAAATGAAGTAAAAAAGAAATTAACTAAATAAAGCATTTAAAATGTAAAAGAGGGGGTGACATCAGATCTTCATGACATGATACTAATTTAGAGCAGAAACAGTTGATTAATCCGTCAATAGACAGAAAAGCACTATTAATATTATATTATTTTAATAATCAACTCATCATTTGTCATTTTTCCAAACATCATCTACTTCTAGTTTCTATATTGTGACTGATTTTCTTGGTCTTATGTGACAGTAAAATGATTATCTTATATTATTTCTTATATATATTTTTGGCTGCTAGTTGGATAAAACAGGCAATTTAAATACAATCTTGTGTGTTTGATTGGTGTTTTCTGATATTTTATACACCAAATGAGTCCTTTTTTTAAATTAATCAATTTCCTGCAGCTTCACATATTTTCGTGTCATTTTACAAAGATCTGTTGTTCAAATGAATAAATCCAAGAAAGCCGTGATTAAAATCCTGAATTTGAGTTACTGATGTTTTGGTTACATGCTTGCGAAGAGTTTTGTCTGATTGATGAATAATGCATAACACCATAGAGTACAGTAATGTGTACGGACTCACTGGCTGAACTAGTTTAAATTTTTAACTGGTCAACGAAGTCACATGTTCAGCTGGATTATCTTAATACATCCTCTGGCCTATTTTCTCCCAATTTATGTCCTTTGTTTACCAAAAAAAAAAACACCTCTGTGCTCTCTCCTTTGCTCATTTCCAAATCACTTCGGGGACAGACTCACTGAAGAAGTTGTGGTGGATTTGTGCACTGGTATGACCAGACAAGCAGGCTGACTCACACAGAGGAATCCTCCTATCTCAAACTCTACTGTACCTCTCGATTTGCAAGCTCTGGAGCCGAGTGACACTGAACAAACACACCTCAAGTCTCAGTGAGTATACAGGTATCTCCCCTCAGCTCCATATTCAGCGGCAGTTTGATTTTGCTCTGGTACATTGTCAAAAAAAAAAAAAAAATCCAGAAACTGACACACAGTTTTATAGTGATGAATATGCATGAGTATGCCTTTTAACTACAAGCCCCAAACCTGGGTCAAACTTATAGTACGTATCCATAAAATAAGTCATTCAAAAGTGCAGTAATTAATGCGTTTTATTAATGGCATTTTAATTTTAAAATCATAAATTATTGAGTTATTGTGGTGAGCTGGTGTAAATACATT
This sequence comes from Toxotes jaculatrix, assembly GCF_017976425.1. Lineage (NCBI taxonomy): Eukaryota > Metazoa > Chordata > Actinopteri > Toxotidae > Toxotes > Toxotes jaculatrix. The sequence goes on along the minus strand of NC_054411.1, from coordinate 16,586,641 downwards.
AAACGCATGAGGGATGATTAAAACAATTTCTATCTCAAACTTTTCTCTCACGTTACATAAACATTCAGCCCTTTACTGTAAAAAAAAAATGAAAAAAATTGAAAAATTGAAAAAAATCCATTTGAACTGGAAGAACAGCACCCTTGTTTTGTTTTGTGCCACAAAATTTGGCCAAATCTGACCCTGTGGCACAAACTAGAAACCCCAGCGCAGAAGCTGCCAAACATTTTTCCAGTGACAGTCTCATTTGTTTACAGTGATTATACTAATGAAACAAAATGAATGATTTATGGATGTTAAAATACTACTCGCTCGTCTCAGCTTTGAATGGCACTCTAATCTGGAGTGACTTTACAGCGAGGACGGAGGGAAGTCTCGCTCAGTTATATTCTCACAGGAACACTCTGGGTGTTGTACGGGCTGAATCTGTGACTGTTTGTTTACAAGACTATCTCTCCACCCGTCACAAGCAACAAGAGAGAGACGGAGGTCTGTAAATGGACAGACGTAAACAGTTGGAGGGGAAACGATCGTGTTAAAGGTTAAAGAGGCTGGTGTCTGGGTTAGGCAGGGTGGGGCCGCAGCACGCCTTCGATCTTTTCACTGTAAGTGCAGTGGGGCGGAAATTAACCAGTCCAAAATTTGTACTTTTCTGGCCACATCTCTCCTCTCCTCTCTCCTCTCTCCTCTCTCCTCTCCTCTCCTCATATATTTCACGTTTTATAGAAAAGCACTGACTCATCTCAGCCTATGAATAGATAGAGGTCCATTCCCTCTCCACCTCTGAATCAGGGCGGAGGCAGGCGGAGATAAGGCTAATAAGGGTCCTGGCAAAGGTCTGGTGTAAGGTCCATGAGGGGATAAGAGGGGAGGATGGATGTCAGGGAAGGGGAGGAAATGGGGGTGGAGTCCCTTGTAGATCATAGTAGGTGATGGTGGTGCTGGTGGAGATGTAGGGAGAAGTGGGAAAAGAGAGAGGGAGGGCTAGACTGTTTGTGTCTAGAGGGAAGAGAGGTAGAGGAGGAGGAGCAGGAGTGAGGAAAGGAGAGCAGAGAGCGAGGGAGGGGAGACGAGAATGGTGCTATAGCTGCAATGGAGTAATAGGACGAGGAGGAGGTTGGAGGCGTGGGGGAGGGTGGGGGTTGTAAGGGCATGGCCAGAGGGACTCAGGAGACATTGTGGTGGGTTGGGATGGAGGCGAAGGTGTGGCTGGTCCTGTACCAGGGGGACAGAGTGAGAATGAAGGAAAAGAGGCCAAATAGGAGGAAAAGGGAGAGGAGGGGTGGGAGTGAGAAGACGCCTGAAGAGAGAGGGGAGAGAGGAGGGGGAAAAAAAAGTGAGGTGAGGATACATGGCTGGGGTATGGAATGGTGTTTTCTTTCCGCTCTATTCTAGTGTCTCCTTCTGGCATTCGGAAATGGGCAGAAACACAGAGATGGAGCTTGAAGGATGGGAGTGAGTGAGTGAGTGAGTGAGTGAGTGAGTGGGTGGGTGAGTGGGTGGGGGAACAGGTAAAAAGGTCAGCAGGGGAGGAGAGTGAATTAACACCTGTGCATCTGGTGTAAATCTGTTTGTCTGCCTCATGTGAGCTGCCACAGGATGAACCAGGCCTTTGTCAGCCAGCCACATTCATAAAGGGAGAGAAATCTGTAAGGAAAGACAGGGCAAAGGGAGGAGAACTCTGAAGACGTGGGGATACAGGAGTACGAAAGGGGTCAGGAGGATAGTTCATCGTTGGATTTTGTTTTGCTTTTGTGATATCAGCCATCCTCTGTGCTAATTATTTCTCCAGTCATCTCTAAGTACACACAGCCACTGCATCTGCCGGCATTAATCTACTGAATGGGAGCAATGTGTCTACAATGTAAAGCAATAGAGCAGAGGAGAGAAACAGAACTTGAGATGGAAAGAGTGAAAGTGAGGCGGTTCAGGGAGAGAGGAGGTACAGAAAAAAGTTATGGGGTGAGTTTAAAAATGGCCACATTCTAAATGGCCGGAGTAAATTGAGACCAACGGGGTTGGAAAATAGGACACATAAATTTAGGGCTCTAGATATTTTTCACTACCTCTTCCTACCCTCCTCCTCCTCCTCCTCTCTTTCTCTCTCGATCTTTCTCTCTCTCTCTCTCTCTCTCTCTCTCTCTCTCTCTCCAGAAAAGGGGAACACACACAGTGGGTTGTCACATTTTCTAAACCAGGACAATCAGAAGGTAAGAAGAGGCTAGTAGTGGGACATTTCCGGCCGAGCCAAGCCGCACCAGGAAACCCAGTTCACAGCCTGCCTACAGACGAGGATGTATCTTAAAGTTGGTCCTTTAGATGAAGCTGTTAGTGCTGCCAGTCATGATGTGTCATCACCAGAGTAAACAAGAACGACTGCATTATTCTCCTTTTTGAAAAGCCATGCCAGTCCTTATCTCAGTGCTGGTGGAAAAAAAAAAGATTCAGCCTATAACACAATTACAACTAAACAACTTGCTTTATTTTTAGAGATTTCAGCTTTTTCATACGGTGTTCAATAGACTTTTTCTTTTGAAAGACAGAAACAAACAAAGATTCATTCTCAGGGTATATGTAAGTTATGAAAAGTCCCAGATAAGAAAATTATCAAGGTCAAGCTTTTGTAACTGCAAATAGCCACATGATAGAGTGCTACAGACACACAGACAAAACGGCTAACAGCGAGGCACCCGGGAGTAAAACAGGAGAAGGGCAGCAGCCAAAAAAAATCCTGGATGAAAGGATAGATCAGACAGCAGTTACAGGGGGTTTGCTGTGCTTTACTGGACACAACAAAATCCATGAATGAACTAAACAATTAGGGGAGAGAGATGTGAGGGAGACAGGAACAGAGACAGGGACGGGAACAAGGGAAGAGAAATAAATACAGACTAAAAAGGAAACACAGAGAGAGAGAGACATCGGGCACAGGAACACTCGCTTTTAATTCTCTTATCATTTACAAATGCTCCTAATTGTGTCTATGTTTTCGCAAGGACGAGGCGCTGTCAAGCCGAACAGCACATTACATTAATAGAGAACAGGACCTCAGTGATTACTACAACAACAGGTGCTATGGTAGGACATTAATTGGGAGTATAAATGCAGGCACATCAATGTTCAGCCCACTGGATTAAAACCCCAAAAGAAGAAGTTGGTGAGTGTACCCCAAACTGGAAATGATGTCCTGTTTGCCCTAAGTGTAGGCTGAAAAGAGGGGACGGTGTTTCTTTGAAAAATGGAGGTATGGACATTAAACGCTCCAACTGAATTCACTTCTGTGTGCTGTGATTAAACAGTTCAACTGGCTCAATTCACACACACACACACACACACACCCTTCACAAAAATTATCCGTGGACACAGTTCAACACCAATTCTACACTATCATCAAGCCTGTTTCCTCTGAAGAATTAGCACGCACACACACACACACACACACACACACACACACACACACACACACACACACACAGGGACAGTTGTGCTCAGACACAAAATCACTCCCTCTCTTTTCTTACAAAAGCTTGGACACCCACCGGCAAACGACCACATTTGAAACGATGAAAAGCCTGAATTATTTGGGCAAAAGTTAATTGATCGCATCCTGCTGTTTTTGTTCCGGGAGAAGGCTGCCAGTTACACAAAAGGAGGCAGTGAACGGATTTTGTGTAGTTGTGTGGGAGCACCTGTGTGCGCATGCATCCCCCATGTTTGCGTTAGTACATGTGTTTAATATGTTTAATATTCATACATTAATAACCCCTGTAACATACGTCTTTCTGTGTACTTAAGAAAACACGTGTGTGGGCGTGTGATTGCCCGTGCTGTTTTTTTGCGTCTGTGTGTTTGCATGTGTGCAAATGTTATTCATATAACATGGTAGTTTCCCTCGGGTCACCAGCGTTGGCTGCTTTTCATTTTTTCATTAATTGCTGATGATCTTACATTTAAATCCTATGCACAAGTGGATGCTATCTCTCGCCTAATCTACAGCAGCAGCAGCTTCCACTCATAGATTAGCTCGCTGTTCGTACTGTGTAGCGGCCCTGGGGTGATCGGCGACAACTACAGCTATTTGTACCACTACAAAGCCATACCTTCTAGACAAGCTGAGAAAAATGGCTCACCATGTCTTGATTATATGAGCATTAGCCAAAGCTTTAGATCATACTGATTACTGCAGTCCAACAGACACTGCAGAGAGACAACTAGCAGGGTGGTGCTGGAAACCACTACTGACAAAAGACTGGCAACTACAGCCACGTTGGCTAGGTAACAACACACTCAGATTCACATAAGCACACACATAAACACATGCACGAGGACACGCACGCTCACACACACACACACCCTTAAACTGTTGGATGCTTTCCCTCTCTCTTCTCCATCTCCTCCTCCTCTATCATGTCCTGTCTTTCACAGATGTGGCCGCAGCTGCGCTCTATCCATCTTTCTCTCCTCCTTCAATCCTCCTCCATCGAGGCTGCGATTTCCTGAGCAAAGAGGCAGCTTCTCTGTTTCACGTACCATCGGCCTCGCTGGATAGATGGAGACACACCTGCTGCTGCACTCCCCGAAAACACACGCTCTGTGTCAGCCTGCCTTCCCTCTCCCTCTCCCTCTCTCTCTCTTCTTCTGACGTGTGGCCATGCACTCAGTGCACTCATCCTCTTACTTACTGCCCAGCCCTTGCTCACTGATCTTACTCATTGATATAAATGTGAGTGGCCTTTGCCTCCATCCATCTCTCTCCTTTCCCCTCCTCCTCTGCCTCCGTCTTCATTCCTCGCTGATACCAGAGCTGCCTGGCTTCCTCCTTCCAACCCTTCATCTATTTAACTCTCCTACTTTTCAAGCTTATACACAAGTTCACTTTCCCCCTGCACTGGCAGTAACTACAGCACACAGCCACTTCCCACTGGTGAGCTCTGTGTACAGATGCAGCCGCTGTGGTTGCTGTAGTCCCACTTTTCATTTCTGAGCTACTGCTGCAGTTTTTGCTCCGTCCCCGAGAGGAACTGTTCCAAAAAAAAAAAAAAAAGAAAAAAAAGAAATCCAGTTTTGTTCTCATTACAGATCAGTCAGAGGACTCACAGAGGTGTAAGGCTGATTGAGACACAGTTATTTTGCAATTTTTTTTTTTTTTAAGTGGATGATGATACTGGACTGTATGGGGGGGCCTGAATCTCCCATGGGCACATAATGCAATGCCTAGCTTTGTTTTCCATCACCACAAACACCAAGTAACACTCCTTGTAGATGCATTTGTGAGCAGATGTTATTCTGATTCTGATTCAACCTGACTCTTCACACGGCACTACAGTAGTCCACTCCAGCGGGTACATTTTATGGAATTATCTTGTACCTTTCCTCCAAAATCTTTTTCCTATTCAGCCCACAGGAAAAATTAAAACGCTGTATTCTCCGCCTTCTGTGTCGCTCCCTGTTATCATCCTTCCTTGGATGAGTAATGAAAAAGGAGTGGTTGTCTTGCCAACTGTAACAGCAGCAGTTGGCCTTCAGTCTTGATGGGTGCGAGCTTTTGTGGGTGTGTTCTTGTATGTAATTGTGTGTGTGTGTGTGTGTGAGAGATGGAGCGAGGCCATAAGATAAACACCTCACATTGCAATTTCTATTTCCCAATCTTCGTCAGTCCATTTCCTTTAGAAAAAAAAAACATTCAGCAGCCCAGTCTTTCTTAAGCTCTATAACTCAACCTTTCATTCGATCTTACACAATTACTCTCTATCGCTTTTTCTCCATCTCTGCTGTCCATTCAGAAGAGGAGTTTTCTCCCCTCACTCCGTCTTTCTCTCTCTCTCCTGCTCTCTATTTCTCTCTCTCTGTCTCCCACTCGATTTCAGACATTTTTCCTGCCTCACTCCTTTCCTACCAGTCTGAACGGTGTCAGACTCCGCTGCTGTTGATTCAGCTCTTGTCCTCTACCCTCATCCTGTCCATCACCTCAACAGGCAGCCCTGTCAGAACACCACCTGATCTGATCAAAACCCTTCAAACAATTCCCGCCTCTCCTCCCCTACCCGCTTTCACTCAAAGTTGAAATTCTTCCATCCGATCTCATCCTATCTCGATTTCTCCACTTTTCCCCCCTTTCTCTCTCTCTCTCCCCCTCCCTCTTTCTCTCTCCCCTCCGCTCTGATCCTTCTCTATCGTATTTTCGCCACTCCATTGTCTCAGCCCATTAAGCAGACACAAATCCGTTTGGAGACTGAGCCTCAGCGCAGCCCCGTCCTCACTCTCCTGGGCCCCCGTGCAGCCAGGAGGAAGCTCTCAGGAGAGGCAGACTCTGGCTTGTGGCCGGGGAAATTCATTTAAACCTCTGCCACAAAACACTGCTCTTTCCTGCTGCCTGGTGCACTTAGGGCACATGTGCTTAATGAATGATACTGTCCCTGCGCACACACATGCACACAGACACACACGGGCCACTGCATTCCTCAACGACCCCCACCCCCCGCCACTGCTTCCCGCTTCCACCCTCATCCCTGCATCTTTCCATGCAATAAAACCCAAACATAAATTTTCACAGGTAATGTAGCCATCCATGCGCCAGGAGGGCAGTTGGAGTGCTTTAAATGATTTATATGTTTTGAGGACATGTCGTTAGTGGGGTTGGGGGTTAAAGACATATGTGGCCGCAGTGCTGAGGCAGAGAGAACAGAAATTGGAGAAAATGGAGAACATGTGCGCATGTATGAGCACTGCGCTGCGAGAAAATGTGTGTGTGTGCTGTTCAACGGTCTCTGTGCTTGGAACAGTGCAGTTTTAAATGGGAGTGGACTGTTCCCTGCCATTTCTCTGCTTAGCTCTCTAATGAGAAGGAACAGAGAGAAGAGCTTCAGTGGTGGCCGCTGGCCTCGTCGTGTCACTGCGACTCATGTCTCTGGCTGGTACAACGACCTGTTGACACCAGAGGGTCAGCAGACAAAATGGAGAACGACAACACGGATCCAGAGACGGCTGACATAAGGCTGAGACTCTATGAGGCCCCGAATCAAACAGCGGCCGGGCAAGTCGTGGACTACTGTCAGTGTTTTAATACAGCTTTCATTAAATCGACTCTTTCCTTAACTGGTTACTATTTCATACAGCTGGATTTGTGTATAAAGCACCAAATGAATGAGCTGAGTTTGTGGAATGGGTTCCAAGCCCAGATCCCGAGTGGACACAGATAAAGCAGCAGCAGATTGCTTTATCCCATTAGGCAAGGCCTAGTAAACAGGCAGAGATCTAGCTCCCTATTCTGGTGCGATCTCCAGCTGATCCTGTCACTGGCATCAGCGCTGTTGGCAGTTTGTCTTTCAAGTCAGACGCCCCAGCTTACCCCATCTCTCTGTCTGCACCCAGAGTTAATACTGATGCAGTATGGTGGCGGTGGGGAGGGGAGTTGAGACCCCCCCCACCCCCCACCCCCCCCCGCTCCCCATTTTGACAAGCCAAACCAGTCAAAATGGCTTCTCTGTTTTGGGCAGAGTTGATATCAAGAGGACAACGCAGCAGAGAATGGATGAAGTTTGCAGGGCACTTCTAAAGCACATTTTCTCACTTTCAAGCACGCACAAGTGTATCTCAGCCTCTAACACTGATGGGGATTTTTTTTTTTGGCTAAATCTAACCAGTAACAGTTACACAAGTAGATCCTGTTATTCTTCTCTAATGTCAGACAAAAGTAACAGAAAATGACAACAAATGAAAAACTGATCACAATTAAACGGCAAAACTTAGTAGTTTAAGCCGTGTAACCAGGACTAGAGTCTTTAAATATATCTTCTGCAGATGGAAAAAAAAACTCTGTGTAAACTGACATAATCCACCTGTGACATGATTTCACAGCAGTGACAGCAACACAGCTATGATTGACAGCAAAATGCAGCCAATCGAAATGGAATCAGGCAAAGATTTAAGGTCACAGTGAAAACTGGCCTTGCAAGAACCAAATAGCATTACATCATATGCTACAGCAGCAAGTGAATAACCAGGTATGTTGTCTTTGCTTGACTTTCAATAACAAGACAAAAAAAATTAAAATGGAGGTGCAGGAAGTGTCGTTTGGAATAAGATGTTTTTGACAACCATCAAATTAAAAGTTATGTGCAGTGGCAGCTAACACAGGTGAGCGCAGGACACATTTAGCAATGCTGACCAACATTTTGCATTCACTGTCTCTGAGGTGAGCCCCTTTTTTTTTTTCATTTTAATGCTCAAACCACCTGGACATACTTCTTTACACAATTGCTGAAAATGCAAACAGCTTTTTTTGTACTGTTTGAAAGCCAGTGCAGCACAATAGTTTGCTAATAGAGGAAAGATGTCCTACCTTGGCAGCCATGATCATGGAGGAGCCCCCGCGAACTCCGAGGATGGGGATATGAGTCTGGGCTGAAATGAAGTCCAGGATCTGGGCGATGGCCTCCTGGTCGGTGTCATCCCCGAACACCACGCCCTGCAGCCAGTGCTCGGTCATGAGGTCACAGATGCTCTTGATGATGCTTTTAGGGTCCGTCTCATTCATGGTCAGCACCTCCACGTTGGGCGCCAGGTGGAGAAAGTCCTCCTTTTCTCGGGCCCCTGCCAGCGCCACCTCGCTGGAGTTGCCCACCAGAACGACGGCGATGCTGAGGCCTCGCAGGATGTTGGGCAGGGCCATGTGGTGTGGAGGGGGCTGGGGTATGGGTATGTAGTGGCCGCCACCGCCTCCCCCGCCCTTCTCTCTCCGTGAGTGGCAGGCCGGGGGCAGGTGGAGAAGGCAAAGCAACAGAAGAAGGAGGGAGAGGCAGAGAGAAGCGCTGGTGCGGCGGTGGAGCGATGGAGGTGGAGGTGGATGTAGCGGTCGGACTCGCCTCTCTTGCTCTTGGGCGACCGATGGGGCGGAGGGGGAGGCCCCAGCATGGCCGTGAGGCGGGGAGGGGCTGCGGCAGCCGCAGACAGGCATTGTGGAGGTGTGAGAGAGTAATACCTGGAGAGATAGAGGAACAGGTTGGGAGGAACAGAAAGAAATGAAGACAGGAAAGGAGGGGGGGGGGGGGGGGGGGGGTAGGCAGAGATTTGATAAAGTGAGATAACAAGAGGGAAAATAAAGAAAAAGAAAGAAAGCGGGAGATGGAGAGAGGGGGAGAGAGAGGTTAACATAGCACCATGCAACATTGATTGAATAAAGTGAATTGCTGAGAGGCTACATGCATCATATGAATCAGTGCATATCAATGTCCACAGAAATGGGGCAATGAAGGGAGAGAACAGTGGGGGAGAGGGAGACCTCATGGAAAACGAGGCTTTAAACACACAGAGAGGGATGAGAGAAGAGGTCACACTTGACACATATAAATAGTGCATAAACACACAGACATGGTACGATGCCTTATGCTTTACATATAATATCACACGGATCAATAATTCATGTGGAATGTTATGAAGCAGCTTTATGGTATGTATTATGGACGATATAAACTCTCCCTCTCGATGGGGGGGGGGTCGAGAGAGAGGAGTGAGGTAGGGAGCGAGAGAGGGAAGGAAGGAGGGAGGAGCGAAGTCATGGGGAATGTGAACGAGAGAAAGGGCAGATGGAGGAAGAGACAGCTCCACGCCAACTCCAGGCTGACTGACAAACTGTCTGGAGCGAGATGAGTGACACGCCAACCTGAGACGCCGACAAACTGACTGACGCCAAAATTGATTAAGTGATTGACGGCGGAGGCAATTCGCAAGACTTTGATATGATACCCCCCCCTTCTCCCTCAACCCCTATTGGCCTAGTTTAGCACTCACAGTCATTCGCCGTCCACCCCTCCATCCTACCACCTCCCTCCCACGCTCTACTTGACCGTATCGCTCTCTCTCTCTCTCTCTCTCTCTGACTTTCTGACTCGCTCTTCTCTGTGCTTATTTATAGAGCTTTTCATTAACGGGGGTGCAGAGGGGAAGGAGGGGCCAGGTGGGCCTGTGAAAGAGGAGAAAAGAATGAGGGAGAGAGGAAAATGAACAAGATCCAGAGAAGAGGAGGAGAGGAGAGTAGGAAAGAGATGAGGGAAGCAAGGTGGGACAGCAGCAACACTTCTGGAAACAAAGGCAAACATGGAAAAGGAGCGCTCTCTCTCTCTCTCTCTCTCTCTCTCTCTCTCTCTCTCTCTCTCTCTCTCTCTCTCTCTCTCTCTCTCTCTCTCTCTCTCTCTCTCTCTCTCTCTCCCTCCGAGAAAGATGCAAGTGTTCTTTGTATGTTTACATCCGAGTGCGTAGGAGGGCATGTGTCCTCTCGAGTTTATCAGCATATAGTTGGTGTAGGTGTACAGTCGGTGGGAATAGATGTTCACTTCAGTTTTGTGGGCAGAGATACCCAGGACAGTGGGGGTGTAGTTGCTCAGAAACTTGTTGTGAGTGGTGTATTGTGTGTATATCTCATACATGACTGCCTTTAACAAGGCAGATGGAAGGTACAAAGAGGAACAAAAACACTAAAACAATAACCACCCTGTGAAGCTGACAGCTAATAAGACAGGAAATGACAGAGAGGAGGAAAAAAACAAGAAGGAGATTGAGAAAGGGATAAAGGGATGTATGCAGAGATGACAGAACAACTTCTTTAGGGAAAACTAATTGCTGGAGGTTCGTCAGCTCTAATTACAGGTCCCTGTGTTAATAGTCAATTGCACACCACTCTCCAGGAAGGATGGCGAGGTGGGAGGGAGGGAATGAGGGGAGGGATGGTAAGAGGCGTGAGGAGACCGAAAAGGGAGAGGAGGGCGGCAGTGGGAGGAAACGAGAGAAAGACAGAGAGTGTAAACCATGGAGGACCTTGGTGAGACGTAAGAAAGATGAAAGAACGGGGAGAGGACTGGAAGAGAGGAGCGACGGAAGACAGAGAAAGGCAAGAAAGAGGGATAGAAGAAAAGAGGAGGAACAGGAAGAAAGAAAGGAGAGAGAGTCACAGAGTGAGACAAACAGAGAGAGAGAGAGAGAGAGAGATGCCCTCTTTCAATCTGGACTTCTCTGGCAGCACTCTGTTTCCATGGCAACAATTAAAATAGGCCTACATGCGCACACATACAGACACCGTTGATGGACACAGAGATATACACACACACACACACACACACACACACACACAAACGCACACACACCAGCATACACACAATTTGCAATAAGCATTGATCATGTAAATGCAGCGATGTGGCCCAGCAACACACTCTTTTTCATGCATACACACACACCAAACTTGCCATCTCCCTCTCCAAATTTACCCCATTGCACACAATAGTAACCTGCAGCCGCACACACCGACACACACACATGCCCCTAGCTGGGCTACAGATTATATTAGTCAACGCACTGTGTAACTCCAATGATCATTCAGAAAGATGAGGCCATTAAAAAGTCCCATAGTGAGTCAAAGCATGTCTCACAAAGAAACACAAAAGTCTTGTATTAAACTGTACGCTGTTACACGAGCGAGGTTATGACACTAAATTACCCCATTTCCCCGTCAGCCAGCCCTCGCGTCTCACCCACCATTTGCTCTATTAGCCACACCAGCGCACACAGCAGTCATATCAGTTACACACGGGTGGACCACAGATAGCCTCTACCAGTCCAAGACCCTGAGGGTCTGAACTCCCAGATACACACTTTCACTGTGCTTTTTTCCCAACCTGTTTTTATGAGGAAAGTTTTTCTGGATGCACATGAACAAGCAGTTCATGTTTGCATTTACTTAATAGTGTTTGCATAGAATTATTTAAAAAAAATGAAAAAATGCCAAAGCAACCATTTATTTCAGAACATACAAGACATGTATATGTTATAATAAAGAATAATTACAAATAATATTAATAATCTTTTGTGTAGACTAGAGCTGAAATGATTTAAATCAGTTTGAATCAGGTTGATTAACAGAAAATAATTATTTCAACAATACAATAAAATACAATTCTCACAAAACGTTTTTTCTACTTTTCTATAGTAAGATAGAAGAAAATAGTAAGTAAAACAGTAACATCAGTAACTAACCTTGGTTTTTAGACTGTTGGTCAGAGAAAAGAAACACTAAAGCAAAAGCTTTAAAAACCTGGTCTCAACATTTCGGTTTCTCAAAAACTAAATTTTTTGGAAAAAGGTATTATTATTATTATTATTATTATTATATTATTTATTATCCTTAGGTATTATTTCTTAAGAACTACCCTGCTTTGTTACGACTGTGTGGCTGTAAACGACCAGCAGACTGTCATCAGATTTTGATTCAGATGTTACTACATTGTGATTGGTGCACCGAGGTGACATTACACCACCTTTCAGCAACTGAGCCCCACCCACCTTTAACTAGTGAGAAGAAATCTGAAATGTGAAATAACCACAACGGTTCTTTGGTAGAAAACGGTGTGATCTTGTCAGACTCAATTACTTATTATAAGAAGCTGACTGAGAAAATGTGTTTTCATGGCCTTTAAAACACACACAATGCCCTCTGGGAACCTGTGATTGAATGTTTTTTGTTTTTTTTTTTTCAATTTGCCGACATTTTTACACACCGAACAATTAACTGACTATTTGAGAAAATAATTGGTAGATTGATTGAAAAGTCGTTAGTTGCAGCCTTCATTATTTTGTTGCCAGTTTTTCATGCTAAACACACTGTTGCTCAGTGTTTGTGCCACCCAGGATCTGCTTCAGAAATGGTTGCTTGCAAGTGACTGCAAGACACTGCGGTAAACGCACATAAATTCCTGAAAGGATCTGAACGACAGCTTGTTGGTGACCGGCTAAGTCTCAAACCGTATAAAAGATCTATCACACTTTGGTGAAACACATTCCTACACAATATGAGGCCACATTTATTTTCAAATGCAGAAAATATTTTTAATAATACAGCAGGATTACGGAGAGTGCATTTCTTCTTTTTGTACTCAAATCCTTATTGCCTGGTTATGGCTGCTTCAGCCTCTGTTACTGTACAGATGCAAAAAGGCATCGGCCAATTAGGTAAGAACACAGTGTTTCAGGTAGTTACCCACCCCAACCAAACAAATCCAGGTACTAAGTGGACCCAAATGGACTATAAATGGGGTAATAGTCATTAATGAAAGTCAAGGCTGACATGGCTCATATTGCTGTAGTGAAAAGTTGACAGAGCAGGGGATATGAGGCATGACGCAGCTCTGTAATTGGCTCCCCTCTTTTTTTTTGTGTGTGTGTGTGTCAGCTATAAATCACACAATTATAACTAGCAGGGAGTCTACAGTGGATCTCTGCATGTGTCAAGTGCAGACCAGCTATTAGAGGGCAGGTCATGATGTGGTCCTGTATGGAACACACACTAACTGCACACACGCACACACACACACACGTATACACAATCAAGAAAATTGGCTTTCCAGTCAATCAAAATAGCTCGCGTGGCCTTACAGGTGAACTGGCAGCATATTGTTTGAGTTTTGTCTTTAATATATGTGACTGAGCAGCACTCTGTTCCCATCACTACATATTCTGCTCTGACTGTAATAAATCCACACAGGACAGGAAACATTACAGCCGAGAATGGTTTGTGCGCTTGTGGGCAACATAAATGTGTCTGCGTGTGTGTGTGTCTGTGTGTGTGTACTTGATGAATTTGGTTTGAAAGGTTGTGAACAGCACGAGCAGTGGCTTGCTCTCCCTAATGCATTTTTAGAACTGACATTTATGGGTTGGTTTTTTTTTTTTTTTTTTTTTTGCTCAAATGAAAGCCAGCAGAAAAATGTAACCTTAGTGCTAATCTTTAGCGATGAGACGGCTTTGATTCAAAATTGATTCAACGGCGCACAGCGCATGACAATATTAAAAACATTTCTCAGTCCGTGGTAGCGTTTTGTGAAGGCGAGCCCCCTTCCGCCCTGGGGATGTGACCAGGCCACACTGTGGGTCACTGCGCCGCATACTGATGAGCAGAGAAATCAGCTGGATACTGGAATCGCTGCCAAACCTACGATACGTGAGAAAATGAAAGAAATGCTGGTCTAATGTGAGAACTCATTATAAACTGCTCTGATAAATATTCATGCAGCCTGTCTGTGCAGCCTGCTGTGGAGGTGGAAGGTGGTGTGTGAGTGTGAGTGCGTGCCTGCGTGTGTGTGTGATTATGTGTTTGGACCTGTGTCTGTACATGATGTTCTGAAGCAGCTCACCAGCCCCCTCACCAAGGCAGACCAGCCAGGCTCAGCAATCACATGTTCTCTGAGGCTCCAGGACCAATCTACTGGTCTAATGGTGTCTATTCCCAGAAAGAGGGGACGCTGAATCGCTCCCTTCCTCCTCGATTCCCCCTTTCTCTTTCTTTCATTTGAACTCTATTTATCTCTTTCTCTCTCTGTTTTATCATTTTGTCTCTTCAAACAATGCTTCCTCTAAATTCTCCCACTTATCTCTCCCTTGCGCTCGCACTCTCTCATCGCCCTCTTCTCATTATGTGGTAAGTGTCAGGTTTGTCGATGGTGTTATTTGCATGAGAACTGGAGGACAAAGGCGACTGGCAATTTTTCACATTTATTGCCTGGTTTGATATTTAGGAGGACGGCAGAAGATGGCACGGAAAGACAATCTCCCTATATCTCTCCGGATGACTTCAAACTGTCTGTGGTGCATGTACATTATCTTAACCCGCTAAGTCAGGCGTGCTGTAGTAGCTTCATTTCTCCTTTTAATTGAAATGAGAATGTCATGATGTGAGGCTCACAGAAGCAGAGTAAGTACCAGGGGTTTGAGAAATTGCCCGTTACGTCAAACCCACACACACTTGAGGCTACTTACGAGTATAATTCTTTTGTCAGGGCGAGCTTGTGATTTCATTATAAGAAATGAACAGATGAGGAGGAGAAACTTCATCCGTGACTTTTAACGTTCAGCGGGAAGAAAAAAATGTTGTTAAGTTGTTTGGCACCACATTGTGCTTTTCTTTATGTTTCCCAGCTAAACCCACACAGGTGGCATCTTGCCCTGACCCAGAACAAGTGCCAACAGGTGATGAAAGAAAACGTTACCCAGACAACCTCTTTGACCGCGCGCAGCAGCGAGACGTGGGGGCGGCTGATCGCACTCACACAAACTGTGGCACCGTGGTGGGTGGGAAGAAGGGAGCAGACTACCCAGGGCCTAAACTGCAACACTTGCTGTAGCCTTCAAGTCTCTATTTAAAAATAATGTGTCGGGCTGTTTCTCTTTTCACCGTTTTGAAATTGGCTGTTGTTGAAATGCAAAAAGCTGTAAGCAACGAAGGCAGACACAAGCAGAAATGTCCCCCCTAGACTGATTTTGAATATAGGACAGAAGACAGTATTAAACTGTAGTTGATCAGAAAGTTAATGTGGACTGTGGGCTATGGATAATTAGACATACAGATGCTTGTTATATATGGAATAATTACGGCAGCGGGAAAGTGATGGGGGCACAGTCCCTTCCTGTGCATAAGGTCTATGATTACGCCTCTGCACACATTTCCTACTTTATTTATAAGTTGAGTGCTTGTGTGTGACTGTGTGTGTAACCTGCTGTACAGTGTTGTGTCCTCCAGTTGCTTGCAGCTCTACCTCTCCCTTGCTTGTCTGTGCCTGTGCTCCAGGCCTGCTGCATCCAAGAAGACAAGCCACAGAGAGAGAGCAGGCCCTCTTTACGCTAAGCCATTTCGGTCTGGACAAGATGCATGTTGATATTAAAAGTGAATCTGTGTCTGACTTCCACTTTAGCAGCTGCAGCCCCCCGTTAAAAAAACAGCCCTGCTCAGACACTCATCAATATTATCCACAAGTCTATACTTTATTTTCCTATTCAGTCTGGCAGAAGAACGAAACACGCTTCAGGCATCGTCTGAAACAAACCATTGATTTAAAATTTATTTTAAATACGTTTTGTCTTTCTGTTTATGAACATTTTAAAAAGAATATTTATCCAGGGATTTGCTTATGATGCCATGAAGTGTTCATATGTAAGAGAAGATTTTATGGTTCTTGTCATATGTTGCACTTTTTGTTGCTGCATTTTGAAACTTTCTGCAACTTAATGGCAAACTTACATTTTTATTGAGCATAACTGCATTTAGTAAGCTGATGCAACTGATTCCTATATTAGTTATTGCATGAGCATGCAGGGGGCTACAAGCTTTTTAAAATAGTAAGTAAAGATTTATTAAGATAATAAAGTATGTGTCTTATTTATCTGTCTGTTGTAGTGTTAGTGGGGAACCAGAGCGCCTGTGGTTATTTCACAGAGTGCAGTGTGCAGGAAGATGCCAAGAGAACAGAAGGTAGGGGCAGGCAGCAGGTGCATTTATAAAACCATTATTAAATGCATCATGATTCCCAAAACTGGACACTGGTTAGAATTGGACTTACTATGACAAGCTGAAGTTGATCCATACTCACTGGCACAAAGGCCAAGTCTTAACAGACTTTAGATCTTGTGTTGGTGAATGTAAGGTAAGCCCTTAGACAAATCACGCCACTTTCCCCAATTACAGGAAAGTATTAAGTGGCCGTCCCTAATGAATTAATAAAATTATGAGGATCATAAAAGTCCAGCTGGCCACCAGCCAAAGTTCTGTGTGACAAGAAGCCGGGCAGAAATCATGTAAATGCTAAACCCAGGAGCCGTTCTGGAGGTCTGACTTAACACGGGCCTACTGGACTTTGACAACTTCCCATGGCTACTGAAACTGTCCCCTGGGGAACTGTGGATCAGGTTTTAAAAATTTATCTCCAGCTCCAAATTATCCAGCAATCTACACTCTACAACATAATGTTCTTCCACAACATAATGTACCACAGCCTAAACATAAGGTACAAAACTATCTACTGAGCTTATCTGCCCTGATATTGTTATACACTTTTCTTCACTATCACAATCTTCATTGTTATGTATCAGTGATTCACCAGATTTCTCAAAGGTGTGTGCCCTGCTGAATGATCTTATGCAAGGCAACTGTTGCCTGGACTGAACCAAGTGCTCACTGGTAGACCACCTGTGGATTATTTGAGTTTCATCCAGCCCTTCTAAATGTACGCTGAGGGGCTGTAACATGTCCAAAACTGCCTTCTAGCTTATGTATGGCGTACTATTAATGACATAAAAATGAATCTGCAAAATGCATAAAGTTTACTGATAATTACTGGATGTAAATGATGAGGCTTGTTGAGTTGCACTGCACAGTCACCATGGTGCATCTATGCTGGAAGCAGAGAGGCAACACTGGGCATTGATATCAATAATGCCCATATCTGAGTAACCATGCAGACGTGCTGCCCAAGCTCCCAGCAGCTGTTCTTACACCAATCGAGAACGCCCTGAACTCACTTGGCTAATTCCCGGGGCAGACAGAGTCATAATGTGAGGCATTTTGTCATCGTTTCCTGAGCTGTGGCAGCTGGTGAACAGGTAAACCTGCCTGCAGCTGTATGATGATGCGCTGGTCCTGCAGCGAGTCAGACACGGGCATAATGCATGATCAACTTGTTCGTCCGCACACTTCTTTAGAGCCAGGGGTCACAACAGAGTAAAAACAGTATTGTCAAGTCTCAGGTGGTGTGTGTGTGTTTATGTGGGCATGCATGTTTGTTACTAACCATCTTCCATCGACCATCGGCTGTTTATTTCTGCATATCAAGTCTTCTATAGACACAAAGACACTTAAACACTTCAGACTGACAAATGTGTTTTGACAACACTCAGGGAGATAAGCACTTGGTCTCTAGGATCTCTCCCAGGGACACATTTCTATTTACACCTACTCCGCCTCACAGAAGAGACGCTTAATCTTCTCCATGATTTGTGGCTTCCGCACAGAAATCCCTCTCTCCACTCTGTTCTTTCTTTCTTTCTCCTCCATCCTCTTACTTCCTTTACGCCTCATTTTATCTACTTGCTGTCTCTCTTCAGCTGCCTTGCATCAGCATTAGTGCTTCAGTCCATGTGTCATTGTGAAAGACCTTTACAGGGGTGTTTATACGCGCAGAGTTATGCGGCAGACTGCATTGTCTGCTGAAAGGTAAAGCTAGGGATAGGAAGAGTACGGTGCATTGAGTGACCCCCCCGTGCCAATAACGCCGCTGTAATCACTTTAAATGTGTTTTATTGTCAGCTTTTCACAGATTAGAGCTGCAATAATCTGTCCTCCTCCATCCATCTCATTCCAAGCTGTTATTTTTGGCACAAGGATTCTGCCTTTTTGGATTAGTAGGTGTACAAGAGTTTGTTGTTTTTTTTTGTTGTTGTTTTTCTTTGTAGGGCTGAGTGTGTTCGTGTGCGTAGTAGTGAGAAACAACAAGGTTGTATATAGAAAGGTATGTGAACCACTTCATTGTGTGTGGGGAGGGGGGGGGGGGGGGGGGGGGGATCTCAGGTGGATGCGGTGCACGATTGGTTTCTTAAAAGAAGCTACTGGAATACAGTGTGGCTGCATGCTCAAAATCTGCCTCTTCAAGTGGAAATCAACATCTCATGGGTACGCTGGGATAAATCAAAACCCGATCCCTGAAATATGCTTAAGCAAGAACATGGCCTAATCCGCTACTGCACTGTGTCTGCCGTCTCTGCATGTACAATGCACACATCACTAACCCTGTAAAGGGAAGGGGACAAAGAAAAAAAAACCAGTGTCATTTTTCAACACCTCATCCACCTTCAGTAAAACATCTTACATCTTCTAACATCTGGCCACATCTTAATTATTCTGTGAGCTCTCGCAAAGTTCAGCCATTTCTGCAACTTCAAAGGAAATGTGAGTCCACATGTAGTAACAAAAAGGTTACATAAAGTCAGCCACCCATAATATTTCACTGACCTGTCTAATTGATACCACCTCGGCTGACACGCTTGTAGGAAAGCTATCTCCTCTCACTCTCCCCTGCGGCTGAATATTGACTGATGACTTTCATTTTCAGCTATCAATTCTGTTGCTAATTTTACACAGCTCAATTAACTCCAGGTATTCTTGCATGGGACTTTCTATGATTAGAAGCTGTATGGGGACGGATTTGACTATCTAAGCCTTGAGGCCAGCACCTTCGCTGGTTTTCAATAGAAGAGGATACACATATCTCCAGTGGGTTTTTTTTTTTTTTTTTTTTTTTTTAGATGCTGTTTTTTCGCATGATCATCACAATTTTCTTGCCGACGTAAGGCTGCCAGGGCTGTCTCTCTTGCTGTCTTCCAGGGCTGGTGTGCCGAGCGCCTCTCTGCTACAGGATGATGATGAGACGCCCCGCAGGGATAATGACATCTAAGACCGTCTCTCCAACGGATGTCCCCCGGATTTAATCCCACCCAACGCTTAGCCTGAGAGAGAGACGCGCACCCCAGAGAAGAACGGCAGCACTACATACAGACGAGTAGGTTTGCCAGTTCAACAGGCACCAAACGCTGAGGCAAACAAAGAGACAGTTAGTCGGTCTGGCCAGCTCACCGGCAGAAATCCAGCAGGAATAGAAGCAGACGAGATCAAACGCACTACCACAGGTGAACACCTAAGCATTGTGGGTGGCACCAGAGTAAAACTGGTCTCCACAAAGCTAAGACAGCTTTTCTAATCCAAGAACAGTATGACAGGATGTCTACTGCAGACACACTACAGATAAAATGCCTCGGTGAAACCGGATAGTATGTTCTCTGAGAGCTGATAATATAACTTCCCCTGGATGAAAGCAGTTTTTAAAAGCACCTTTTACTGGAGAAGAAATTCTTCTTCTTCGCCTGCTCTCATCCACAAAATGATCAGCACAACTGGTCAGCTACACAATACCCACCTTACAGCTATGAGAGACTGAACGTGTTCTGACCTCTGCAGGTCAGACACACAGTAAATGCAGTGCTTTAAATGGACAATATGTAAATATTTTAGTTTAAACCATTCAAAAAACTAAACTAAGATTATGCACAGAAGGTGAAGAAATAACAGTTTTGATAGTTTGTCAAAGACATCTTTGCATTGTGTTGCAGAGAAGTCTACTGCAGCTAGTCCTGGCCCGTCTCGTAAATACCACTTTGCACCTCAAGAGGTGATAGTGAGTCACTGTGGCAGTCCAACATGAGAGGATGAAGAAGTAGCAACTGTGAGTAGGCTGTAAACCTGTGTTGCTGACATCCTCTCGCTGCAGCATTCCTAAGTACATATCAATACTCATTGTCGATACAGATAGAAAACAGGCAGAGACCATCTGAGATACCAGCAAATGTACAAATGTACTTATTGTGCAAGCGAGATTTTTTTCACTGTAATAAAGAGTTGTTTTATCGGATCTATGGTCTGAAATACAGTAAATAAAACAAAATTATTACATTGCATTAACACCTAAACTAACAATCACATGGATAGTGAATAAAATCATCATAAAATTTTTTTTAATGTGAGATTCAGATATAAAGTCAATCCCACGCTTGAACTAACTTTTCAAACAGCTCAGTGATGCACCAACTGCAAACAGTTTACTTATAATTATTCATGGATGCAAATCTAACCAAACGGTGGCACCGACTATCGGGAGCGTGTGTAAAAGACGATCAGACTCCAGCTCAGGTCAGGAGACCTCCAGAGCCTCTGTGCGCCTGTCTCCATGACTACCAGGAGGACTCCATTTGCAGTGCCACAGTCAGCAGAGTGAATCGCTCCAGTACCTTCAATTAGCAACCCATTATCATTCATGAGTTTGTTTGTGCAAAGCTGTAAGATTGAATTCCAGTTAGTCCTTCCTCCTTGCACTCGCCCGCTGATATAATGTAAAAGGAAGCAGAGGCGGCAGCGCTACAGCGGCAGCCCCGTGCTCCGTTCCAGCTCCGCCACCGCGCTCCACTGGGTTATTTCTGCTTCGCTGAGGCCTCGCTCACCCCTCCTATCTTTTTAGGACGGTGTCAGTTGTACTTGCAAGACACACAGAGGTCATAAATTAGCAATAGGGCCCCTTGAAGGAGACATGTTGTTAAGCTTCAACCTGGTGGTACTCCTAAGAGGAGCTTTTAAGACTCACTGTTTTGCATATAAATATATTCATAGATTTGGGTTTTATTTATTTCATTTGACAGTATAGCGCAGCCGTTGTCGTTGCCCCTTGACAGTGAAAAGCGGAAGAGCAGAGCTGCTTCCTCTCTAGCCGGAGCTGCTCCTCTCACAGTCTCCGTCCTCATGAATGGCACAGAAACAGGAGCCATTTTCATTGTTTATCTCAGATCCAGCGCTCATCTAACATGACCAGTGGACAAAAGCTTTCTCGATTCCATCATAACACTGACTGCTCTCTCTTCTCCCCTTTGATACGGTCACCCAACCCAACAACAACATATTTCACTTGTTGTGACACAATAAAAGGAGTGGTAGTGTGTGGCAAACAGGGCCCACTGGCCTAGTAGCTGTTTCTGTCCTCCAGGCTGTTTTGTGTGATATAATGGTGTTGACCCCAGTGGCGCCAGGACCCTCCATATTGAGTTATTATATTTATGCAACCGCTAAGCTCCTCAGCTATTTCACAATGCTGTCAGCCTACAGTAGTTGTGCGTGGCCAAGGCCTGCTGTGGACGTTCTCAATTTCTGGTGGAAAATTGAGAATTGAGCAACGAGAGGGAGAGAGAGAGAGAGAGAGAGAGAGAGAGAGAGAGAGAGAGAGAGAGAGAGAGAGAGAGAGAGAGAGAGAGAGAGAGAGAAGGAGACAGAGCGAGACAGAGAGAGTAAGAGTCAGAGGGGGAGAAGGAGTGAGCCCTGTATATTTTATTCAGTGGCAGCAAAGTACAATTCATAATCACGGCAGACTGATTCACAGTTTTAATTAAAAAGTAGCCTTATAGCGCCGGTGGTAACATCTTGATTTATGAAGACCCGACCACAGGCTCCCATCCACCAGAGAGAGTGAGTCCACCGTGGAGGAGGAGGGCCGGGGGGAGAGGAGCGGAGGGGGGTGCGAACACTCATGAGGAGAGGAAGTGTCTCGTTTCTCACAGCAAGGTGGTTGGCACTGTGGGCTTATAACTCAGTGCGAGTGTGTCGGAGTGTGAGTGCGTGACAAGCATATGTGCAGGTCTGTCTGTACGACATATCAACATGGCCGATATTAGCAGTTGATTTCAGTATCAGCATATAGGGTGGCTTATATGTGAGATGAAAATGCAATACAGAGGTCCCAAAGCTGTGTTTGAGGTTATTTAGAAACAGTGTCAGCTTTACGTGGTTTGTTGAGCAGAAAGCGATGTTTACTGTTTTTTAACAGTAAAAAGTCCTGATATCTTGTTCACAATTCTTTTATAGCCAAATGTAAGGGGCCTTTCTTTATGTTATATGTTTGTGTTAAAGAAACAAATGTATGCTTATACATTTTTATTGATTTTAAAGCCCTCAAACAGCTGCATGGCACAAAAATCGGATTCCCGCACATATGCGGCCTCAGTGGGGCCTCCTTCCCTTTTTAATACATCCACTGCCAGGTAGAAATAACTGAATTAACAAGTGAACACATGCATCTGTTGTCGTTATCAGTAATTAGATTTTCATAATGCACTCAAAAAAGTCTGTACAATCTGAAATGTATGTGACATACAGCAGAAGTAGCATAATAAAATTTTGGAAACGCTATAGTAAAATGATTTTACACACACACACACACACATACATATATATACTTAATGAGTGACAGAGAAACAAAACGGAATGAGTTCACCTTATCTGACATCCTCAGTAACATGAGCTGCTTCATAAACAAAAGGCAATGCCGCTACCACTAATTTAGTACATACACAAAATACTCAGTCAAACTATGTAATCAGTCAACATTAAACGTTTGCTTGTAATGCTTATCATAACTGCAGATACACTGATACATTCTAGGATTTTTGAGGGCCCTGCCTCTGTGTTGTGGCCCCGAGTACTTAGGTCCACTATTCCCCTCACTACGCTGCCTCTGCTCTCAAATGTACCAGCCTCAAAAAATCCAGTATGAGTCAGACTCCAGTCTGCATGTATGTGAGCGGTTATACTTCAGGATGCTAGCCTCTGACCTGATATACTAAAGATAGATACCAGTGGAGAAAAAAAAGAAGATAGATAGGTTGTGGTATAGATATTGGCTGTAGAATAAAAAAGCCTTTTGGAAAACGGCCAGCGCTGCAAATTTAACCAGGGCTGATGGAATTTGCGTTGGTCTGACAGTAATGTTAAGTTTATGTCAGCCCCTCCATTTAAATCACCACCATAACAGAATCCCTTGATACACAGAGATTTTAATTAGAAAAATGAGAGAGAGAGAAAGAAAGAGAGAGAGAAAAAAGAGAGAGAGAGAAAGAAAGAGAGATAAATGCAGAGAGAGGATGACAGAAAAGAGGGAAAGAGGGAGAAATGGTGTATTAGATGAGAAAGAAGATGCAGAGAGAGCAAAGAGAGAGAGGAGAACAAGGAAAAGGAACAGGAGGGATGGAAAAAGGGAAAGAGTGATTACAGGAGTGAGATAAGTGGAAAGTAAGAGTTCATTGCTGCATTGAAGTGAAAACTAAAAAGCACAGTGTGCCTCTACTTTCCTTATGCTTGCTTTTATTTTCAATGGCTCACTGCAGCGTTGTAGGACTTCTCACTCTCACTCTGTGTGTTCTGTGTTTTTATGCGTGTGCATCTGTGCATGTGTGTCTGCTTCCTTCTGTGCTCTCCCATTCTTTGTCACTCTGGCTGATTGATTTTTTTTAAGGTCTGGCTCACTCTCAATCACGACAGAAACCACATACAGAAAGTATATACACACTTATACACACACACATACTGTACATGCACTGACACTGACAAACCTCATACTCTCGTACACATATGCAGAAGCACACTGGACTGCTGCATCGATTTGAATGCATACGCACACTATGAAATAATCCTTTTATGATTAAGGGACACATGGGCTCAGTATAAAGTAATGAACACACACTGTCACTGTCTTTCAGCCTCTTCAATTGCACAACTGATCTATCACACAGGATACACACTTCCAGAACAACCGAGCAAAACGAGGCTGTAAAGGCAAGTAGATGCCGATCCTACAGCAGAAACTAACATTATGAGAATCAAAAAGACATGTATCTACACCACACTGTCAGCACTGTGTGTCCAATATTTTGTAGGTGTGGAAACACACATATGGAAAATCATTAATGTCAAAATGTTGAGCAAAAAGTCGCCTTAAAGTCCCACACATACACACACACACACACACACACACACACACACACACACACACACACACACACACACACACACACACACACACACACACACACACACACACACACACACACAGGAGAACACAATACGTAGATCCGAGTAACGCTCCACAGAGGAGACAGTATCTCATGTCACCCTGAGGGTTTTCCTACTTCATAATAAATATCAGATACATGGGCAGCAGGTTCCAGATAATGCCAGAGGACAAGTTTGTCATATGATAATTCCAGTGGACTTCAAAGTGAAATATATTATTATCCTGGTGTCAAGACAGAGCTCGGCCTTTTCAGCTTCAGTGTGTAGCAATCCCTATCACGCATACAGAGGGGTCCTCGCACATCATCAACACGTGTTCCATGTTAAAATGCACATGACACTCAACAAAAGAACGAAAGTGTTTTGAATTCTTATGCGACTGCTTTTGTGCAAGCAGGACTCCTCCTCCGCTAGTTTAACTCACATGTTTTTATACAGTAAGAATGTTCATGTTCAGTCTTCAGCCATAGGTGCGTGTTGTTTTTTTTTTTCTAGTTTTGAATGGGACCTGTCAATCATTACCTCTTGTCTATAACTGTAACTATTATGAACATTTATTATCTAAAGTGCATCACAGAGCATATAATTACAATATGTGACGGCCTCGTGAACCAAAAACAGCTTGAATCTTCTGTTACATGTTCAGCTCTGAGGATTCCTATGGACTGCAGACGTCATATAGACCTACTCGTCTGGGACATTTTAAGGCCGATTGCCTCTCTGCCCTCCACTGACTCTTATGATATTGTTAACTACGTGTTTAATGAAGCGTCTCGGTGACCCTGTGTACATACTGCAACATTGCCTGGGTCTGCCTCCAGTCAGCCATGTTTATCTTATTGTCCAGGGAGGAAATAAAAATTTGTATAGCTTTTGATGTTTTATAAGTGAAATATGTTGTGGAATTTGTGGAGGTCAAAAAAAAACCTTCAGAGAACTCAACTCATTTTTGTCAAATTAACTTGGTTTCACGATGGTTCCAAGTCCAGTAAGTCCTACTGATTATCGAGTAGGATGAGAATTCAAAAACTACTCACAGCCTCTCTCTCTCTCTCTCTCTCTCTCTCTCTCTCTCTCTCTCTCTCTCTCTCTCTCTCTCTCTCTCTCTCTCTCTCTCTCTCTCTCTCTCTCTCTCTCCTTCCTCTGCCTCTTTCTCTTACACACACACACACACACACACACACACACACACCCTTAATGAGGGTGCTATCAGGGTCTGACTGTGTGAGCGTGTTCTAATTGTCTCATCTTTCGAGGTGGCACATTCTTGGGCTGAGGCTTAATTTAACACCCAGTCCTCTTTACACCCTGGCCCACCACTGCCACACATGCGCTCACTTACCCCAGGACTCACCCCTCCAAAAGCATTCTTGTACACTAACCGTCACCCCTCTCTCACACACGTGTCATTGTTCACTCTGTGCCCTCTCATCTTTCGCTTACTGCTCCGTCACCCACCAACACCCCATCCTCCACTCATGGTAAATTAATTGGCAAACTGCTGTCATGTGATACCAACTGGATTAGAAACAAGTGTGCAGTCCGATCCCCTTGTTATTCTGTTTACCACCAAGAATACACCTCTGACCCCGCTGCAGAAACAAGAGTCCAAAGTGTTTAGCACCTTTAAAAGTTAGATGATCAAGTCGTCTCCGCTGGCTGGGAGACAGTGGACTGTCTCCAAAACAGTGCTTCTGGTCACAGTATTCATTATTCTGACAGGAGACCAGAATTTAGCAGTAATATTATAATGTGTCCAAATAATTTGTTTCCTTTTCCCCAAACCATGTTGGAGGAATGAGTCTGAAATGAAGCTGCAATAACAGCAAAGTATCAAACGACACATGACAACAATGTGACAAAGGGAAAAGAGTCACTCATAGTGATGGACCTTCACCGCTTGTCTCCACTGACACCAAGCAGCCCAAAAAAAAAAAAAAAAAAAAAAAAAAAAAAAAAAAATCAGTTATTACAGGTTTAACAAAACAAGACAATCCACATGTTGTTACTCAAAATTATACAGGCCCATATCCAATCTGTAACAACTATGTCATATCAATAGTCACACCACAACAATATGAAGACTAACCTATTGGCTTTTCCAGCATTTTCATGATAGTAGACAATGCCACAAATGACAGCGTGTGGAAATTGATCCATAATTAATTCCGCGAGTATGAAATTTCAAGTGCAAAGAAATGTTTGCCAGGAGTTTTCTCAATTGCACAATCTTACATCGGCACTTACATCATTTCCTGCAGCTCTGAAACTCTGGTTCTGGCTTCCAGAAATCAATGCGGGACGCAAACAGGAACAATCGACTGAATACACAGAAGAGGTTAAATGGCTGCATGAGAGCTGCATCGTCTTCAGGTGCATTGAGTTTAATCAGTCGGACTTTGACAAACCTATTATGTTTGTATGCCTTACAATAGCTCACATCACAGCCTCCCTTTTGTCTGTCTGCCTAGTTGGACGTTTTACAGCATCTTTCTGTTATATACGAGACAGACTGGCACATATGAACTATTCTCTTCTTCCCTGCTCTCATTCTCTGGTTCTGGTTCTGGTTCTGGTTCTGGTTCTGGTTCTGGTTCTCTCTCTCTCTCTCTCTCTCTCTCTCTCTCTCTCTCTGCAGCCTAGCTGCCACATATCACAGATTTTGACAGTACGTGGATGAGGTCCCTCAGGGAGGCATTAGCTCCCTATTGGGAGTTCTTCTGCTAAACTCCCGGCGGGCATTTTTTTTTTCTTAACACAACCCAATCAATAACTTTTAATATTATCTACTGGCAAACAGAGTCACAGGAAAAGGCTGTAGGTGGCTTTAGGACAGACCGAGGCTGAGGCTGAAAGCCTGCGAGGCGGCAGGCAGGGCAGAGCAGAGCAGGCCGTGGAGCTTTGCTTTGCTTTGCTGAGGCCACTGAAGCAAGGTGAGCATTAAGCTATGACATTTCAACAGCAGCAGGGCTGGGAGAGGCTGCCTCTCGTCCGGGTTATCTTCAGCTCTGCTCGCAGAAGAGAGCGCTCTCAGGGATGGACGAGGGTCACTGCCCATGCTTGACCATTTCATCTTTGCAACATCACAAACAGGCTTTTAGAGATTTTTTTTTTTGTAGTGTGTGTGTGTGGCTCAGCTGATGATGCACCGCCATCCAATCTCATAGCAGGGGGCGTAGCTCGCTCCTGAACAGTGTATCAGGGAAAGCAATCCCTTTTCTGGTATAAACTGATTTATTGTCCAGCACAGCTTTCATAATAGGAAAGAAAAACGTAGCTTAGTCGAGCGGAGATGAACAAAAAGAAGTTTAAATAGCATTACTTAGCTGCAGCTTCTGTACAACAAGACATTAATCAAATTCTGTAAGCAGAACATTAATCACGTACTAAGACACGAGTGTTATTATTCCGAATTAAAACTGGATCTGAGGAGCTGAACTGAAATCAAGGATGACAACACCAAGTCGCTCCAAGTTGTACAGAGTTATGTAAAACCTATACTCAGTTTGAGCCACAACCGAAAAACACAAAAGTCTTTGGACAGCATCAAAGTTCACTGCCCCTCCCACTGCAATAGGTTTACAGTATAAACCCAGTACAAATGAAGACTAGGCTTGTTTTATCATTTGGCTGCAATCATCTTTTCTCTCAGCTATACAATAAAAACCCTCTGACACCCTCTGCACTGTTACTCCTCCAGGCATGAGCACAAGTGTTTCCTGTCGATCGCGGCTGCGCAAAGATGCTGACCTGTAGCACACACACACACACACACACACACACACACACACACCGAAACAAATCATTCACCCGCTTCAACGACACAACCTCTTGATGAGTCCAGAAAACAACAAGTCAGCGGCAGTCGAGCGCAGGGCTGCTCTTCCAGAGAACTGCTCACATCCCTCCGCACGTTTAAAGTCAAGTGTTGTGCAGACGTGTGCATTCATACGATATTCAGGAATTTCTAGACAGAAACAATCACACCATGATCTAAATATTAACACAAATAGGTACCCACAAAAAAGAAACAATAGTGAAATGCACACACACAAGTATAAATACATGAATTAAACACACTACAACATAAACGTAGAGAGACACGCACATTAATCTCTGTCTTTACAATTGATTCATTATTTGTTTGGCCCAAGAGGGCAGGCACGGAGGGAGACAGGAGAAGCAGACATACACCGTGAGATGAGGGAGACAGGAGCATTCTGATGTCAGACAGGAAGATCACAGTGTCAGATTCTGAAAACCCCCAGTTTAGTCTATGCAGCCAGTAAATTGTGAAAAATGCCCATCACAGTCTCCCAGACCACAAGATGATGTCTTCAGATTGTATGTTTTGATCAACCAACTGTATAAATTCACTTTATGATGACATCAAACAGAAAACAGCAGTGTCTCACATTTGAGAAGCTGGAACCAGTATACATGGACATTCTTCCATCACTTCATTAATCAATTAAAAAATAAATTAGTTGTTGATTAGATTCCCGTTGATCAACGAGTTGTCTCTGCATTAGATTTATCCAACAACTGGAGCACAAACACTGACAGCACCTGGAGCCTCCTCACAGCAGCATCGGAGGACGTGCCAGAAAATAACAGATGCCACCAAAGCAAATGTTGGAAGTGCAACGCTCAGCTAATGATTGGATCTGCAGGCCGTTTTCCAGGTGACTTATGTCACTGCTCCGCTGCTGGAGACAAGGATGAGTGAAGCTGTATTGATCTGCTGTTTTGCAACCCAACCGATGCCACCACACAGACCTCAGCTGTGTTCTCAGGTCAAGTTAAAACACGTGATCCTACCGTGGTCCAGATTCAATTAATATTAACTGAGAGAATTACTCTGCGATTCATGAGCACCAGGGACACCTCGTATGACTGTGCTGCTGTATCTTACAAGTTTATTCAATTACACGATAATTGAACATCAGTGGAGCTGAGATTGAACAATATGATTGGAATTCATTACAAAGAGAAACGTGCCAGGGCGAGTGTGCCGTGCCTGAAAAGTTTCTTCGAATAAGACTGAGTTATTGAATTAATGAGATATGCCCACACGCTGCTGTGTAATGCTCAACATGGTGACAAAACAGAACAGAAAGTAGCACAGGCACATCAGAAGTCATCGTCTTCCTGAGAAAACACACAGCTGCACTCTCTCTATCCCACACGCCACGTCCCCAGAAACAACTTCCAAAACACTTCCTCTTTTCTCCTCCTCTCCTTGTTTCTTTTCTCTTGTCCTTTTCTTCATCAAAAGCCTCCTAACTCCCCGGCTCTTGAATTTGCTCTAATTTAGGAAGTCGAAGGGAAAAAAAAATAAACTTCCTTCGCCTTCAGAAAAAACAAGAAGCATAAAAGAAGAATGATGTCAATTATGAATATTCTCCCAAAATAAGCAGACAAGCGTACTGGCCTATTCAGCAGAAGAATGCAACACCTGACTTAAAAAAGCACTGTTGCAGGAAGACATACATATATATAAATATATATAAAGAAACCCAAGAGGTGCTCATTTATCTCACTGTTCTGCTTCAATACAGAAATCTTAACATTGCATTCTGTGCATCAGCGAGGAGGAGAAAGATGATCCTAAAATATTTCATACTGTATTTCACACATCAAAGATTGTGGCCTCAATATTTTCTACCAGTTTTGTGCATTGGGTATAAATGATGATGTGAAGTCGAAATAAGAGTCTGCTGTTAATTGGATTTGAAAAAATAAATAAATAAAAAAGAAAGTCATGCTGCACTTAATTAATGACACTGAGTGGTAGTAATGTAATGAGGGACCAAAATCCCATTTAGGGCAGGTACACGGGTTGGAGAGAAAGAATTTAAAAAAAAAAAAAAAACAACTCATGAGACATAATTCTTCTGATATGTCTTCATTTTTCCCATTATTCCAGCCAGTGTGTTTTCTAAACAGTGTATGTAAGAGCAGGAAGCTTGCTGGACTTAATAATAAAGCCCAACCGACTAATAACTGGTAACTGTAAGTATGAATACAATTTTTCCTTTCAAAGACAGTGTTGTTAATGAGATCCACCGCTGCTAATTCATATATATGGTAATGTTGTATGACGTAAGGCAATAGTAGGCAATCTGCAGAGTCAGCGTTAGCTGAGGCAGCTGTGTGACTTTCAGCTAACGACAGAAGGCCGAGGGCTGAGGCACTTCATTACGAAGCTGTCGCTCTGCTCCTGGCTCTGGCTAAGGCACTGGCTTCAAGTAACAGGAGGAACTGTGTACTGGCAGCATCTGTAGTGTGCTCACACAGTGTGCACAGAGTCCGTCAACTCCGCCCCCCCCCCCCCCCCCCCCAACCACCCCACCCCACCTCACCTCATCCCCACCATCTCCTATCAAAAAAAAAAACCAGAAAAAATGTAGTTTCTCACTCTTGCTCCTCTGCACCAAGGCTCAGTCTCTTAAACGTCACAGCTGATTAATAGTGCATGGGCAGAGACAAAAAAGAGGAGGGAGGGAGGGAGAGGAAGAAAAAGGAGAGGCAGAGAGGGAGAGAGGTGGTAGGCAAAAAAAGATTGTGAACATCTTATGAGCAATTAAAAAAAAAAAAGCTTAGCACTTAGGAGTGAGGAGATGAATGTATGAGAAAGCGATGGAATGTGCTGATATGATAATGGCCTCTCGTGGGCCCTTGTGGCAAATACATTTGCTCTGTGTAATTTGGTCCTGGGACAGCGAGAGAAGAACTATGTCGTCTTTTATCTTATCACAAAAAACAACACCATCTCTCTCCCTCTTTCACACACGCACACACACGCACACACACACATGATCACAGCTGATGAAGGGCTCACATACACACAAACAACCAAATGGTCGCACCCTCCTGCCACAAAAATCTCATTCAACAAATCCTTTAATTGCCTGATCAATGCCTGTAGAGCCATGCAAATGAGGCCGATAGTCGATAGGGGCTGGGTCAGGTCGAACGTCCACGAGCTGACGCATGCCATTGATCAAAGTGCACTGCGCTAAAAAACCCTGGATTAAACCATTCGTCTGTGGGCTCCACCTTGAACTGTAATGCCGACCCTCAAGCAAACCTGGCGTGAGATACAAAGCCAAAAAAAAAAAAAAAAAAAACGCCTCCAGAAGTTTTCGACCATCCATCACTGAGCTTTAGGAAAGACGCGCTCTTAGGGAGGCTGCAGAAACACACGCAGGTGAGATAAGATGTTGCAGCGGCTCTCTGCAGGGACAACGAGAGAAAACGAAGAACGGCTCGGGCTGTAGAGAGGCCTCATGCATCAATATTGTCTTACCTTGTGTTTTGCCAGCCAAAGTCTCATCCCAGCGTCTCAGAAGTAGCATGATGGTGCGGCCTGGGACTCCTCTCTCCCTCTCATAGCCTCAGACTGAGGGAGGCTGAACTACAATCAAGAGACAAGAGAAAAGACAATATGATTATTGATTGTTAGCAGCTACTGCATCTTAAAAATATCTGAATTTTGATTATTTCCTTTCAAGGATTTCTGGAGATCAGTTTCTGAAGTAAAACACTTTCTGAAACCCTTCTGCTGTCCACATATATCACACTGAAACAATGAATTCAAATTTAGAGGCTTTCTTTTTCCCTGTGAGGAGACAAGACTAATCACCTGGAATGATACCGCCTGTCAACATCCTTAGCCAATTAATAGAAAGATGAGTTTAATTAACTTTAAAAAGTGGAATAAAATGGTCGTGGAAGTAAACTAGTCCGTTATCATTTTCAGGTGTCACTCCAGCAGCAGGTTTGTTTGCTCTATCCAGCCGCACTTTATCAAATAAACG
Organism: Toxotes jaculatrix; assembly: GCF_017976425.1. Taxonomy (NCBI): domain Eukaryota; kingdom Metazoa; phylum Chordata; class Actinopteri; family Toxotidae; genus Toxotes; species Toxotes jaculatrix. The sequence continues at coordinate 16,554,568 of NC_054411.1, read as the reverse complement.
CGTTTTAGGCTTCATGATTAATTGAATTACACCTCTCTACCACCTCATTAGGTGTATGGGATTTACTGAAGCAAATACAGATGTTCATGAATGGAGAGGTGAGATTAAAAAAATGAGGCGACGTTGCCGAGCATTTATCTCTTTTCCACATCATAATCCTTTCGGTGTTGATTGCGAACGTGGACGTTTCTTTTTGTTGTGGGGGGGGGGGGGGTTGCGCCGGAAACTCACAGCAGTTTTAGGTAAAATCCTCGACGGGTCAGGAGGGTACAGCAGCAGTTTCGAGGTAATTGTACTCCACAGGAGCAGCTTCACTTCTGTTCCTCCGAAGAGATGTTTGGCGTCGCTTGTTTTTCTGACGTCTGCCAGTCTGTTATTGCAAAGGGAACAGGGAGGACAGAGGGTTAGAAGCAGGTCACAGGCAGTTAGACTCTAATAAAATCAAACTGCGCTTTGGCACAGTGTTGCAACCTCTGACCCACTCCCCTTACAATTAATAAGCTAAGATTAAATGAAAATGCACATCTCGATGCTTAAAATGCTTATCTGAATACAGTTTGCTGTATTATTGTTTACAGTCCAAATCCAGGGCGAAGGCCATTTCTGATCTATAAAAAAAAAACAAAAAAAAAAACAATGTGTCTCTACCCTTAATCTGTTTAAATCCATCTCACAACTCCCTTTAGAAAACTGTGTGCGCATGTGTGTTTGTGCAACGATAAAACTGTCTGATTTCAGGAGAATTCAGCCTAATATGATAATTTTTTTTTCCAAATACTGTAGTACTGTAGTATTTAATACTCTCTGCCTTCATCCCCAACAACCTCCCCCCAATTACTGCTTGTGCCAGATCAGAAGAACAATAAATAGCTTCTATTAATCCTGATTATCCATAACTATCATGAACACACTCCCGAGTCCATATGAGTGTCTAAACTGAGAGTGTGGGCCATACTTTAGGTAAATAAATGATTAATTGAAATATGTCGATGAATAATAAACCAGTCTCTGAGGGGTAACAGATTGTACTTTTCATATTTAATAGATTGATGGGCCTCGCACAAACTCACAACATGTACACACACACACACACACACAGCAACATGTAATCAAAGACAAACACACTTATGCCATGTACACCCGCCACTTCGCAGTCGACACGTGAAACGGAAGGGTTGAACATACAGTAGATTAAAACATCAAAGAAGGCCTACGCTGCTCTCTTGAAACACCCAGGCTCTTTTAGCTTGTTTCTTAGCTTATACTAATCCCACAAAGGAGGCCCTAAATGTTGCTTTTCTGTACACACTGTGTACTCCCCGTCTCTTCTCATGGACGGCATCTAAGTCGATACAAGTCCTCTTAATCAGCTCCGATGAATTATTGAATAGCCTTTTTATATCAGATCATGACCCATATTCTGCCTGCTTGAAGTGAATATGCTGCCAATAAAAATCGAGATGTACTTTTTAAAGTCGGCCCACATAGGCTTCCTGCTCGCTCTCTAATGGCTGAATAGGATTCAATCACACACTGCAGAACGTTACGAGCTTTAGATGGAGCTCCGCAGACTGACACGCACGTTTAACAAGATGATGGACGAGGTCGTCATGCAGCGTCACACATGATGTGAATCCGAGGTTTTAACTCGTACCACGCCGTGGATTTCAGAAGCTGAACTCGCCTTTGCATGTTTAAGGTGCGGCGTCTGATATGCACACACTAACATGCAGCAGTGCTTTAGAATGCAGCCGTCCCCTCGAAGGGCACAGAGCGGAAGTTATTTGAAGATAAAATATCTAATAGAGCGTTATTGCTGGTTTCATTAATGCAGATGCAGTGCTCAGAGCCAGACACAGGACTTGTATTGTTGTCTCATTAGGTCGCACATGGGGAGAAAGAGAGACAGAGAGAGAATCAGTAGGAAGAAGGGATAGGATTATGAATCTCCTTAGCCCCTGCTGTCTCTTCTCCTGGCCTGTTTATCAATGACGACTGCAAACACTGCCTATGAAATCTCTTAAGCTCTGTTTGGAGACTTTTGGCAGACTTCTTTTTCCACGTAAGCTTCTGTCATCAAACGGTTTCAGACACTAAAAATTGACAGGACGCCTGAAATATGTCATAGCGCCACAGTTGTCAAAATGCAACTGGATTTACTGTTCAATAAAATTTGGTGGCAATGTATACACACACATTATTGATTCAGAATGACGGCACACTTTAAATTTAGCATTACACTCTAACAAACAAACTGGGTAAAACATTAACGGCTCGGTCACATTTGGCAGGAACATTTCCCAACATGCAAAATATGATTCTACCTTCCAAGGTGACTCTGTAATGAAACCTGACCTAAAAAAAATATATATTCTTGTCTGTAACAGAAAGGTCTCATCATCACAAACGCGGTCCAGGACACATGGAAGTGATGCTCAGCTGCATCCATCTTCCAAACTGTTCATTTGGACAGTGATTGCTCACTCTACCACCCAGCTACGCTCTGAGGGACCGGTGAAAGCGCTATCAGCGTCCTCTCCATAACACTGGTCAAATCCGCTGTATCTGCTGCAGTTTTTGAGCTAAGTGGGACATAACGTTCACATCATTGTCCACTTTGCTGCAGCCTCCATTCCGACCACACTGCCAAGACAATTACGTAGGTGTGTTTCACCTCTTCATAAAAACTGACATGTACTATTTTTGTGATCATTACAGTAAGAAGACAGCGGCGAGCCAAGTTATCAGAGGCAGAGTTTGCACCCGAGACGTCCATTTTGCGGCGCGGCAGCTGTGACAGCTTTGACAGACTACCTGGGTTTAAGTGCCCATCTGTGGATAGGCTACAGGGGTCACATGTGTGCCAAGAGCACCGAGCAGAATGGGTAATGATCCTGGGTTATGAGACCAGGTCCCAGGTGGATTTCACAGGTATGGAGCCGTAACCTTGACCGCGCACCGTGTGTGCACACACACATAGACACACACACGGTATAAATTCAAACTGCTGTCAGCCACATGATAGGAAAGTTAATCAGAGAAAAGGGGTCAATTGCTGCTGCACCTATGATGGATAGATGGACAAAGTGCCTGTGTGTGTGTGTGTGTGAAAGAGAGAGAGAGTGTGGGGGTGAATGTGAATTCTGCTGCAGACACAGACTCAAATTTCATTCCAACACACTCCACAAGAAGATGAGATATACTGACAGTCTCCCACTGTGAAGCATTTTGTGTGTCTTTGGAATAACAGCAGATAAAAATAATTACACTGAGAAAAGGGTAATGTAGTCTGCCTCTTCATGTAGATTACTTTATTGATCTACATATATATTCCTCTCACACACGCGCACTCCACTGCTTTAAATAAGAGTGTGGAGCAGCACTGAGCAGGTGATTTGATAGGCAGGAGTGGCTGCTCCATCGGGCAGAGCAGTGGCTAAAGTACAAAACTAAGGATGAAGTATGGAGATTCGTTTTAACATGTGAAGTAAAACTGTCAGACACTCTACATTAAAAGATCTGAGCGTACGCATGTGATTTTATTTCACATGAGTAAAATGCACAAGAAAGAGCATTAAAGGCTCATGGGAAAATAAAAACACTACAAAGGATAAATGGTGGTGAAGTGAGAGGGAAATTACTCATCTGTTATAATCCGTCATTAGCCATTTAAATTCGGCCTACACACACACACACACACACACACACATGTACATCCATGACGGGTCTGCACACCCACATATACACAAACACACACACACACGCATATGAATGCTGGGTTAATGACCAAAAATACTAAAGGTGAATATCTGCATCAGTATAATCATCATCCAAAACATGCAACAGCAACAGCATGTGTGGATTCAAAGCACCGTACTCACCTATTTAACCCTTAACACTGAGAAATATTAAATCTAATCGATTTTGAAGGCTGGAGAAATTGTAAGAATCATGGCTATTACATCAACTAATAGACAAAGATGTTGCTTGAGTCTTTAATCCGCGTTAGTAAAATCCCATTAAGATTCAATAGTTGAAAAAGAAATATTGAAATCAGCTTCAGTCCATTACAAAAAATGTCACAAAAAAAAAAAAAAAAAAAAACGTCCTGAATTTAGAACAGTTTCTGATAACTGTTAATTATGTTTTTTCATTTGGAATCAAATCCAGGATTTAAAGGGTAATTCCACAGGAAAACAGCTATATCCAGAGTCCCTTTATCAGGGTGACGCTTGCTCAAAAGTCCCACTTCCCAATATCTTCATGTTATGAAGAGGACAGGCATTAAATCTCCTTCAGGAAAAAGGGTAGAAATATAAAAGATGAGATGAACAAGGAAATGAGTTGTGTGGTTTGCTTCACTTTGCTATGCATCTGTCTATTGCTGTGCCTCTCTGTGGCACACACACAAGCACGCACACATACACACACACACTCCAAATTATTCAGTTACTTTGCAGTCAGCTTAATACTTCCGAGCCAACCTATCGTCTGTTTTTCTAAAATGCAAAAGATTATTCATGCATAATCTGCCTCTTGTATTTCAATAAATGGAAGTAGTCAAGCTGATGAATTGCAAAATCACGTCACCAAAATGCAAAATAAATAGCAACTCCTCTCTGATGCAAGCAAGTCAATGATGTGTGAGTGGCAGGACATGAATTTTTTTCGGATGGCAAATGAAAAAAAAAAAAAAAACTAAATGGAACAACAAATAAATCAATGAGTGGATCAATTCAGAGGGGGTGAGAGGGTGGAAGTGATGGAGAAAAACAGATGTGAAGAGAGGTGAGTCAAGAGATTAAAGCTTGAGGCAAAGTGAGTGGGAAAAAAAGTGAAAATTATGGTGGAGGAAAAAAAGGGAGAAAAAAAATCCTCTGGATGATGGAGCCAGTGTTTTTTTTTTCCTAGTCCATTCTCTTTGAGTGCTTGTGTGTGTCTGTCGGCGGGAATGAGAGTCAGTTCAGAAAGATACGAGACAGAGAGAGAGAGAGAGAGAGGGAGAGAGGGAGAGAACGCGACAGAGGGAGAGAGAGAGAGAGGAAAAGAGGGCAGAGGAAAAGAAGGAGGCAGAGGAGTGTATAAACACAGATGACACCCCCGACAGAACGGACAAGCGCTGGCTTAGAAATGCGCTTCGAAACAACAGTGCACTGTCGCTCATGAATCAGGCCTGTGCTCAGTTTGACCTTCACCTGATAAACGTGAAGCGAGGAAACTTAAACACGCCTCAGTTTGCTAATAATGGACATTTCCTCTACTGAACGGATGCAGAGTTTCTCCCAACGTGCATGAATGCAAACAAAAGGACGTGTGAGGTGGAGGGTGTGTGATAAAGGGGCATTTCAGACATTTTAATGAAAGAAGAGACTTTTGTGCAACAACATAGAGATGACAGGGCAGTCAGAATGTGGTTCCATGATGACGACTGGAGAAGGTGCTTGCTTGATGAGTCACTGTGGTCTTGGTTGAGGAGAACGAAAAGAAACAACAAGTCAGATAACACAGATTATAGTATGCAAGGGGAAAGTGACGCGACGATGACATGGCATGAGGCAACAATCAGCTGAGAGCCGGATGGGAGGGGAGCCAGAGCTAGATTGTAGGCCAGTGAATGTGTGTGTGTGTGTGTGTGTGCATGTGTCTGTGTCTGTGTGTGCGTGCGTGTCAAGGTGTGTACCCCACACAAAACACCTTGCATACACAGAAAAGGAACAAAGACTTTGAGACAGACACTAAACACTAAATAGACCTACCTATGGTTAGACTTAAGAATCGCCCAAAAAAGATGCATAGGATGGTAGGAGGAAAAAAGAGAAGGGGGAAAATAGGAAAAGGTACAACAGTGAAAAAGCCATAAATAGAAAATACAAGCAAGCCAATTAAAATGCCTCTATTAAAGCTTTTTAAAATAAGGAAATTAAAACAGTGGTGTAGTCAAAAAGTAGCCAAAGTTACGGGTGGAGAGTGAGTGAAGTGGTGGTGGTGGGGGGGAGGAGGAGGAGGAGGAGGAGGAAGGAGGCAGTGAAAGGAGGAGGGAGCGTGGGCTGCACAGGGATAGAAAAGGCTGGAAGTGATAGCAGTGGAGAGGGAAGGAAGAATGAATGAAGGGGGGTAAAAAAGAGGATAAAGGGGGGCAAAAAAAATCCCCCTCCTCTTTCTCTTTCTCTTTTTCTCTGTCTCTCTGCCTCTCTCTCTCCCTCCTTGTCTGGCTCATAAATAGAAGAAATTGTTGACCAGGTAAATGGCGAAATAGATGAGAAGACAGAGGACCGAGAGAGCAAGCAAATGAAAAGGTAAAGCACCTCCCAGCAGCGCAATGAGGAAAAAAAAGAACAAAAAACGAAAGATAAAAGCAAATACTCCAGTGGCCTCCGTTGTCTCCAGTCTATATGTGGGAGGGGGGATTGGCTATTGCCAGTTGTTCCCCTTCCCCGGCTGCCTTCTGCTTTCTTCTGTCTCTCCTCCCAAAAAAGACTTCCCATCCAGATGACAAAAGCCACAGATGTCCTCTCCTCTCTCTCTCTCTCTCTCAACTCTGGTCTGATCTCACGTGCCACTCACACAGGTTAGACATTGTTGCAGCAGCAACGCACAGTATCATCAATATTGCTCAGTGGGAGGAAAAAAAAAAGGCATTGGGGCTGCTGCTAGTCAAGCACTGCCTGCCTCATGAGGAAGGATACTGAGCTGGAATTGCTCTGTCTCCCCTCTCCCGCCCATCCCTGCGAAAAGATGGGAGGAAGGGAGGTGGGCCCACTCGCTGCATTAGTATTCATTGAAAGAGTGTGTGAGAGAGAGAGACAGAGAGAGAGAGAGAGAGATGAGGGGGAGGAGGAGAGGGGTGCCTTCCAACAAATGTCGAGGAACCAAACCGGTGTGCAAAACTGATAAGAGACTGGCTCCCCCTAGAGTCAATTATCAATACACAAGCTCAAATAACTGGAAACACTGGGGGTAAAGCGCTGGCTCGCAAAGTCTAATGACCTGTGACCTGCCTTCAGGGCATCCAAGCACCTGCCGTTTGAACATCTGAGAACAAATTCACTAATCCAGTGTTGCAGTGTGTCACTCCCACTGCATGGCACCGCTGTAATCCACTTACACTGTAAGTCAATGTTGGATATTATAGGGCAAATGTAAAGGACTGAGCTTTGCTTTTCTCTGAAATCAGTGTTTCTCCTCCCTGAGCGAAGAGGCGCTGCCGTCCTTTGAGGCTACACACTCTCGGTTTTGTGTAAAAAAAACTGGACAAATCATTAAAGGACTTTCCGTTCACGTCCGTGGTGTTGTGAAGCAAAGCGATCCTTTTCTCTGCATTTTGCCCTAAGCCAAACTCAGTGTTGCTATGGTGACAAATGACTGCTCAAAAGTGTCCAAATCAAAGCTACTGGCAAACAAAGATAGGTGGTCAACTTCACTCTGTCCGAGTGCCTTTCTACTGTTTCATTTATTCCCACAGCCAACATGGCAGCGCATGTAAAGTTTTGTTCTATCTATAATAAAGTTGTTATTTATAGTAAATGGAAGAAGGAGACGGAGCGAGGCAGAGAGTGGCTGACAGATCCTGAAAGAAAATATGATTACGAATCCCAACAGCCTCCTCTGCTGACCCGTTTACCAGACAGTAATTACTTAACTCACAATCAAACTCCAGCCCAATTTAAATGACAAGTGGGGTGTGTAAAACTGAAGAGCCAAAATTGTATTCAAGTTCTGCTTAATTTCTGCATAATGCATCAGGGACTTACCTCACAATGAAGTTGAAGATGAAATCCATGTGAACGAGGTTCAAAATGTGTCAGAGGAGGAACAGTCGTTGCAGCTTTCCTCTCTCTTGGCTGATGTCGAATGGCAGCATTAACACGGGCAGCACTAGAAGGAGTCTGTGACACATTCAACAGTCTCTGCTCCAGCTTTCGCCGACTCTCAGACATCTGTGAAAATACAACAAAGACTCAGGGAAGAACGAACAGGGTGCAGCCATGTTCTTTTCCTAATGACATACTTTTGGCACCTGTGAGCTCAGGCCTTGCCTTGTGCTTCAGTATAGCAACTGGAGTTCAGCACCTTAATAAACTTTAACAATAACCAAAGAGAGATGGAGAACGTTAGCTGTTTCATATCTAATGTGGCTACATTAAATGTGCACCAGTTGCTGTTAGCATTCAGAGCTCTGATGTAGGAGGTTGACGAGAAAAGTAAAACTAATTTCATCAACACCGGATGGTAAATACACACAAAAGAGCTAAGCGTAGACTACAGGCGCCATATTACAACATTAAGACGCACAAATACAGCCACTTATAGACTGACTGTTTATATCTTTACATTTAATTAACGTTACCTTCAAACTGTTGGAGAAAATGTCAGTAGAGAAGAAGCACCACATGTGTTGGGGACTGTTCAGTGACTGTTCAGACATACCGCCGCCTTGTGGTGGATGTGCGGTAGTTTGATCGACTGTGCAGTGTTGGATTGAGCACGCCTGGTTCCGTGCGCCGAACAATCACAACACCGTTCAGAGATGGCAGCGCTGTCATCACCGCTACGAGTCTGTCGGGGAATACTGAAAGAATTACGAGCCATCCATGGGCCGAGTTACAAACAGTCTCTGGCCTACAGCTATGTTATGGACCAGTTTCGTAAAAATAAGGCGAGTTTCTCACCGACTGCGTCTCAGCTTGCGTTAGCCAACTTAGCCACCTGCTATCACCCACAGCATGGCTAGTGTAAGCTAAACCTACAACCCTTGAATCATAACGTTGCCATTTCGCTTGTTATGTTAAAATAATGTTCGCCCTTCAGCCTTTCGTTAAACGTGGGAATAGAGTGAATATCCGGCTTGTCACTGGTGGGTTGTTTTTACCAACTCTGTAAGCAAGAGTTCACCGCAAGGTGACTGTGGAGCAGGAGGACATGTTAACATCAGTCAGCAGCTGATGAGCCTTAGCGCAGCTCAGTGTTCAGGCGCAGGTGATAAACTACCCCCTCACTCTAATGGGTAATTAACAACACCAGCGCGTATCCAAACCGGAAGTGTGTTTAAATCATCGTCGTTAGGCCTCTTGAGTTAATGTGAAAACGGTATAAGCTGACAGCATCATTCACTGTAATCATCTACCAACAGCTTTAACAGTATTTTCAGTGTTTGTGGTTCCTCGTGTTCTTCTGTCCATCCAGTACACAGCTGCCCGTAGAAACAAATGGTTGGGGTTTTTTAAACAAATAGGCTCAAAGCTTGTGTTATTTATACTTGGGGAAACATGGCTTACCGCAGTGGTTGAATGCATGTGTAGCCACTGAAGCAAAACAGCTAGGAGGAACTCTTGCTTGTCAGTGTGTATTTGTCCCAGCTCTGTAAAGCCTTTAAGGCATTATAATGTATATGGGAAGCTGTGTAGGGTCTGGACCAAATGCTTACTGTCCATTTAGCTGTTACAGTTGATGAAGGGAAAAAAAAACACTGTGGTGGAAAATCCTGTGATATGGGCATATTTGTTTATGTTGTCGTCCGTTAATACAGTCGTGGCTTACTAAACCAGATGGGCCTTAAGGCTTTTCTTAATAAATGTTCACTAGTTTTATTGTTCTCTGTGGTGATTGATTAAATAAACAAAGCAAAAAAAAGAAAGAAAGACATACTGTGCAAAGGAACTGACCACTTGGCAGCCACCGTCACTGTTATCTACTCATGTTATGATCTGATTCATCATTTCATTTTCACTAATATTTCCTTTCTTTCCCTGCTAACAGGTAACGGGAGAAAGGTACTGCCGTGCCCAGCAGGAGGCACACCATGCCTCACACACATACCTGTGCCTGCTTGCATCTACCAGGAACCACCTGGTTCTGCACAACCTTTACCATGGCAAGGGAGAGCGCAGCCCTGAGGAAGTGGCTAGCTTAGTGGGGCTCAGGTTGCCCACACAGCCAGGAGGCAAAGGCTGGGAGAAGTGAGGACAAGGAAGGGTCCTACATCTTGAAACTCCCCAGAAATGGCTTTTCTGTGGCTGATTCATCTAATCTCGTACCATTCGCCTCATATTAAGGGATAACTGTAACTCCAGCTGGCAGACTGGAGACTCTGCCATCATGGACTGTATTGAGGGAGCACCTGTTGTCGGGGGGTGGGGTGTTGAAGCAACTGTGAAAGTATAAGTAATGATTAAATATCTGTTGTTGAGCTGTAAATATACTGTACCCTACAGCTTATCCACGCCTACTTTTATTTGTTTCCTAACTGGTGAAGTTTCTTTTGAAAACCAAAAGCAAACATTAAAAAAACCTGTAAATACATTTTCCATTTTGATTTCATTTGTCCCAGTAAAATATGAATCACTGTTACACTTCCTGTGTTTTTTTTTAAGAACTGGGTTACACATATCACATTAACAAACATCCTGCGTGCATGTGAATTAAACTGGTAATTAAATCCATCTATTACTAAATTTACATGCACAGAAGGAGCCAGAGCCAAGTGAATATATATCACACTAATCAAATGGATGGACTCACTGAGGATATTTAACATATGTTATTTGTTGAATGTGAAATTAGTCACATGGGTTTGGTGAATTCATGTCTTCATGGTCACAACTGTTTGCCCAGTCATCTGTGAAGTTCTTTACAGTTTTTCCTATTTCACCTGTCGTCAGCTAAAGCGTAACACTGCCTGTCTGCCAGCTGTGTTCCAATGTTTTGTATTTGCATGTGTGTGTGTGATGTGGTGGACAACAAAAAGCAACCTATGTACAGTCTAATGCAAAACAATGCAATAGCCCTGCAGTAAAAACCAGCTCGATGAAGCTTCTGGGCAACCTAGTGTAGTTAACGAAAAATCACAATATTACAGTCTTTGTTGCTGATGGTCTTGGGCTTATGCAGAAGATGTTTGAGACATTTGAGAGTATATGACTGAGCTCATTAAAGGTTATGTCTTTTTTCCATGTTTTGCTTGTTTGCTTTTCCTGTTTACCCCCAGCTACAAAACAAGCAGCTCTTCAAGTTGAATAGCAGTGGCCATTATTACTAGCTGTTAACAGCAACTGTTTAATCAAGGTTTCAAGGCAACAGTGTTGCTGCTTCGTGCATCGGTGGCAGACACAGCAACACTCCGCAATGGGACAAGAGGAAAAGTCTTAAAAGTCCTAATGTTAGATGCCAAACACAAACAAACTGCAACAGCAAAGAGGAACAGTGGTAACAAGTAAACCCTCATCATCACTGCAGGGACACTTAAAGAACAAAGACTTGACAACACCACAAGCTGCAGCCTATAGCTGCAACATCCTGACCATGAGCTGTTCAATATGTGAGCTCTCTCTCTCTCTCTCTCTCTCTGCTGCCTGTTCCCTCCATCCACAGCTCCCTCAAACAGTACCTCAGTTTTTTTCTGGCCTAATGTTATCATCCCACTTTTTTTTTCACTAAATCTACCCTTCCTGTTTCCTCTTACTCTCCCGTGGTGACTAACATTGCCTTCAGTGTGAATTTAAATAGACCAACCCTAAAGCAAAACAACTCACAGTGACACAGGGAGTAAGACGTGCACCCATGCACTGCCCCCAAACTAACACATGCACACACAAAAAATACACACACAGCCCTGGAAAAAGGAAGCCCAATGCATACTGACACACCAACGGCTTGTGTCAAAATTCATATTGTGCAAAAAGCAGGATGTTAATGTGCCTCTCCACACCCCACGGTTTTATGTACCCTGGAGCAGACAACCATGACAAACAGAATGAGAAGGAAACCCTGACAAAAGCTGACTATCACTGAAGGTTACTGCTACTGTTTTTGGAGGGAGATTTGGAGGAGGCGACTCCCCACAGACTCTGTACCCAGACTTAAGTTATGCAAGTCTTAATATTTTTAATGTCAGCTCAACCTGTACGCATGTGGGGGTTATAATCTGTGGGAAATGGTGCTGTCATCCCGATGCCCCGCTTTTGGTGAACTCAAACATTTTATGAGTGAAAGGTGGTGACATAAGTGAGCGTCATGCTGGTAAGAGGAAAAATTAAAGAGCGGAGGAGGAGAGGAGGAGGGCGGAGACACCTCCAGCCGTCAGAGTGGAGGCTGACTTGTTCATTCCTTGGTTCGGTAAAGGGGAGAGGAGTCTGCATCCCTAACTTCTGTCTCCGAGAAGACGAGGGGAAAAAAACACGCATCTGTTGTGTTCAGCGGACCAAAGCGCGCACTCTTCTCTGGAGGAGAATTTTGCGCTTTGAAGCATCTGGACACTGGTGCAAGTTACTTCTTGTTTATCAAGGTTTCTCCAGGAGCTGGACGAGCACATAAGGGAGAAGTCGGTCGAGAAGGCAAGTTGATTGCAAAAAGCACAAGCACGAAAGGGAGGATAAACAACAAACCAAAAGGAGCGGAGAGAGGAGAGGTGACACGGCCGAAGCGACATGTTTGGCATGATCAAGAATTCGCTCTTCGGAAACACCGAGGAGACGGAATTTAAACTGCTCAGCAGTGAGACGAAGGTAAGCACCTGTCAGACACAACTTAACCACTCTGATATCTTTAAAGCCTCTGCAATTTCTGTCCTATGCGTTTCTCTCCGTGGCTTTTGGCGCGTACAGCGATCATTACGCACAGTAATCCTGTTGTACTGTAAAGGTCCACGGTCTCTCCCTCTGTTTGCATGGATATTTAACCAGCTCTTAACTCCAATTTGGTTATATTATGGTAAATTCGGTTTTAAATGGTCGTGTTTCAGTGTTTCCCTGCTGTCATCACAACCCCAGTAACCTTGACTGACAGCTGACTGACAGTTAATTGCTTGTGACCTATAAGGATGCCTGCTGAGCCGCAGTGTGGGGCAAAGGGGCAAACCAGCCAGAGGTCCTCTGCCAATCAACAAGGCAGACATGAATGAAGATGGCGATGAGCTGTGCATAACCTTAAAACAATAATACACGCACACATACACACATACGAACACTACACTAAGGTCAGAAAGGTTTCCTCTTCACCGTTAACCGCAAAGCTGTGGGTCACTGCTTTTTCCATTATGACACTGTGGAAGCGTGCGTGTCTGTGTGTGAGAACCAGAGCTAGTGCGTGCACACATACGTGCGTGCGTGCATGCGTGCGTGCGTGTGTTTGTGTGTGAAACCTCAGGGGACAGGCTAATTGACCCTGCAGTGTCTTTGGTTAACCCCTGAGCTCAGATATGGACTGGCTGTGTATACTGATACACTGACCATCGCTGAGGAGGACAATGACATAGAAAACCGATGTCACAGAGGAGGAAGGGCATGCCCTCTCCATGTCCGCATCCCACCGCTTGTTATGTTTATGTACATAATGTGTTCTCCTATGCTTAATGTATGCACACGCGTTGGACAGATTCCAGTAAGCTCAGTGATGTGTGTTATGGACTGAAGGAATGCCCAGCAGCCATTTCGAGGTTCTTCTCTAGTGCCCCGTTGACCTACAGTGCACCACTGTAAATGTGCATCTAGCCATGTAATGTCACGGCTGGAATGGGTTTTGAAAGTGGCTTTGTGTGTCTTTTGTCTTTGAATAGCAGCTAACTTTTCACAGAGAGACAAAGGACTTCCAGACCAACTGACCAGAAGGGCAGGGAATCAAATGACCCAAAGTGACATACACTCACAGAACAGGCAGATCTGTTCTGACACTGCATGCAGACAACTCATGTCTGAAGCTGAAATTCAAAAAAATAGACTGTTGAAGCCAGCCGTATGTGCACAAATGAACAAACTGAAATTGAAAAATAATGCATTTTAATGCAGAGCCGTCCAAGAAAACGTTCACGTTTAATTTGACAATTTGCTGAAAAGTGTGGACAGAGAGGATCACCACTGATCAATCATAAATGCAGCACAATGTCCAAGGGCACTACAGAGCGTTCACCTCTGCCGATGTTGAAAAGTCAGAGCTGAAGCTTCATCAAATCTCTGGGTTTGACTGATGTTTAAACAGCAGGCATTGAAATCAGAGCTCGTCACCTGATCTGTGCACTTGTCACCCGCCTGACTCTGACACCCTACACTCTTAATTAAAACTGACACAGAATACAGAGGAGCTGCCTTTCAGGGCATACACACATACCTATGCGCACGCACACGCACACACATATTCACAGCAACACATCGGTGAAATTTAGTTAGAAGTTTGCTAATGAATCTAGACAATCATTTTAACAGCAAATGAAATGACAAGGCAGCTTAACAGCCACAGTGTTGATTATACCTTTTATCTGCTTTGTTCAAGGCACAGAGTAATTATCACTTTATAAGCTGGCATAAGACAGCGGTTAAACACACACACACATATGCACACAACCACCAGACACATGGCAGACAAATTAATTGCACCACTTAACTAAAGTCGGGCTCTGCTTTCTTGGGATGTCACCCGTACACAATGTTAATGGTGGTCCCACTGCCAAGCCATACGGACCAAAACCCTGGTAATTGCTATGCAGGAGCCTGTGTACCTGTCACAAGTTAGACTTTCATGATAACATAGTGTTATCTTGTATGTGCTGAGGAATGATTACAGGACCTCCTCACAGGTTTGTCAAGTCCTCAGCGCTGAGTAACCACCAGAGCTGGATCTGAAGAAGATCAGGGAGGATGAAAAGTTTGTTAGTGACACAAATGCGGCAGTTGGAAGATATAAAAAAAAAAAACCAAAAAAAAAAAACCCTGTCACTTTAGTATGGGGCCAGAGTCACAAATTCATTTACAAGATGAAGATGCAATCATTCGCATGATATTTTTAGATTTTAATTTTCCTTCAGGGAAGAGAAAACATACTCAAGGAGCACAAGTGAGAATGAGAATATGCAGTGGAAATGATACCCTGAGCATATTTCCACTGTTGCCCTTTTTTTTTTTTTACTGCTGATATTATGTTTAAAGAAATCTGCAAAATAATAAACTGTATATTTAACAGCAGCCAACAGTTTCCTATAGATTCATGGTAAACATTATAAGGAGTACAAATGACAATGGCATTATAAAATGAAATTACAGTGCTAAAAACTATTAGAAAAACACGCACAGAGCCATACGCTATAACACACGCCATAACTACACAGTATAATCATGTTAGAGGAATGAGGAGATGTATTTGAAACCTGCATCACAGTCTCTACAGTAACCAGATTCTTTCAAAACCTATTAAAGTTGTTGCTCAGCAGCATAGTTGAGTGACTGTGCTCCACATTAACCCCACTTAATCATATTTAATGCAAAACTGTTGCATCATATTAACACTGAGCGCCTAGGAGTGTGTGTGTGTGTTTGCCTATGTGCTGTTATGTAACTGTGCATCTCTTGCCTATTATTCTCTGTAAGCTGACTGAACCCTGCAGAGCAGAAGAAGAAATTAAATCAAATCAGTGTAAATACATTTCATCTGCATCTTATTATTTGGCTGCCCACGATGGGTTCACACACCCACGTGTGTGCAGCCACACACACACGCTCACACACAAACACACGCTAAACCCTCCAAGTGTAAACTCCTGGGGCTTTCGTCCTTAGGAGCAGATTGTCAACATCAGTGTGTCAGAGGTGAATCATATCTGAGCTTAACCTCTCCCATGCACCCATCCCCAGGAAGAGAACAACTGTATGTGATTTTGCACGTGTGAGTGTATGTGCACAAAAGCAATTTCAGTGCATTTGTGCACTTGTGCATGCCACAATGTGTAGCTGTGGTTGGCCTACTCATGCCTGAAAGCTAACCCCTGATTTCACTCTCTTCCCTAGGATGGAGTAAGCTTTGAGGTGCGGCGATACGATGCCGCCAAATACGCTGCCGTCTCCTCTGAGGGACGAACTTTTGACCAAGTAACAGGGGAGCTAGTGAGGAAGCTGCTCATGTACATCGGTGGGAGCAATGAACAAGGTAAACTGATCAGAAAACAAAACTGGTGGAACAGAGCACTAAGATTTCTTCATTAACATTATAGGATCCAATGTGGCTCATTAGATGCCTCTGTTAGCTTTCCTGTTCACATGGCTAAATAAGGGCCGCAAGAAAAGTATGAAGCAAGAGTGTTTTTAAAAAGTTTTTTTTTTTTTTAAGTCTAATTCATTTAATCTAATAGAGATTGAGTCTTATGAAAGCAATGGAGCAGAAACACGTAACATTTTTAAATTAGAGTAAGTGTTTTGCCTAATCTTTGACAAGAGGTGCGATTTACCTGGCCCGTTTTGCAGTGTCTGGATAAAAACTGTGAGTGCTGGCATTTGCGTTATGATATTATCTAATTAACAAAAAAATCACACAAATCCTGACCTTTAGGTTTTGGTAGTCTGCTTTTCAGGACCGTGGAGTTTCTCTGCTCCTCTCTCCTCTGTGTTCCCCCTTTTTTTTTTTCTTTTTAATGTCACTCCCTTTTTTGTCTCACATATCATCCTATAAGGTGAATCCATGGGCACAGCAGCTCCCATCATCATCACAGTGTACCCACGGAATGACGGCGTTCTGTCCCGCCGGTTGGTGGTCGGCATCCGTATTCCCTCCATCTACCAGCAGAGCCCCCCGACTCCCACCGACAGTGCCGTCAGGATTGAGGAGCGGCCCGGCATGACCGTCTATGCTCTGTATGTGTCATTTAAACATCGTGGTATTATGCATGCTGATTTGAGATGCTGCAAAATGCTGAGTGTACTAGTCATTTTTTATTTGTCCAGTTTTTGGAACCGAATATAGCTGAGAAGGAGCAGAGTTACCTCATCTGACCCGAAATGCACTTGAAGCTATTTTATTTTTGGAGGCCTCATTTAATAAGTTTAGTTTCCTGCAGGGTGATAGTGGTGGAGATGGTCCTAAGGCAGATTTACTTGACCTCAGTGGTGCATTTAGTTTTAAATATCAGTGTGCATTTCTACATTTTAGCTCCCTGTTTCTTTCTAATGAGACAGCACCTCCGTTAAAAAGTCCACATAATTCACCCCAAATGAACTCTAATTAACCACGTCATTTAGATCTTCCCTGTCCCTTTTTGCTGTGTTCGCAGACAGTTTGGAGGCTTCGCAGGGGAGAGCGAGTACCGAGCAGAGGCCTTGCGTTTGACACGCACCCTGGGTGAGACAGCCCCCTTTCAGCGCAAGCAGTACTTCTGCTGTAGCTACGACCCACCACTCAAGCCTTACGGACGCCGCAACGAGGTGTGGTTTCTACAGGAAGAGCCGTAGGAGGCGCCGGATCACGGTCAAATCTCATGCTGAATTCTTTATTCAAGCTTAACTACCCTTTCACCCCTGACAGCCCTGTAGCTCTAACAGTATTTTGATTGGTAAGAACAATATGGGGACTTGATAGACCTTTGAACGCACATGGACAGACAGTGATTACCCATGTTGCCTTTACCCATCTAGTCTTCTGCTCGTCACACATACAGTATAGTTGCCACTCGGAAGTTAGGTGTTAAAGCAATGGGACAATTTAGAGTTCAACATCAGTGCAGTAGCATTCTCTCATTTCATTATAACATTTTCTGTGTTTCTGATTTGAACTCACCCTTGTAGCTCAGAAGCATGAGTGATTTCAGGCTGGATATTAAAGAAAGCACCTTTAGGAAAACTGGTCTGCTCCTGCCACTGGTTTACAGCTGTGGAACAGAAAGTGAGAAAACAGTGAATAATCTGAATTTAAATACAACTGAACTGATTATTTTCATTCCTTTAAGAATTACATGTTTGTCCTTACCGGTAGATGAAGTCCCTGTAGAGATCCCATCTCCCTGAAGAACGCACAGTAGGCCTTTGCACATCTTTAAATTAGTTTATAATATAGTGATGGCAACAGAGAAATGTATAGAATTAACATTAGACACATGTTAGTAAAAAGCACACATCCTTTTCCTGAGTAAGGAACTGGAAAGAAACAGGAGCTGAGCCATAATGTGGAACTAGTCTTTATGAATTAATGGGTGGACAGCTGTGAGTGGAAATTAGCAAGCTATTGATATGTGTTGTTATATACTTTGTGATTATATGTTGGACCACAGAGCATTTGTGTGTAGTGGATATTTTGTGTCTTAGTGCATGACAATGCTGTCTTTATTTATTCAGACTCTAAAAACTGTGTTATGTGATACATCTGTGCAGTGTGATTTTCTGTGGTAAGAGTGAATATGATGTTCGGGTTTGATAGTGTTTCATAACATAATAAATATCTTATTCAGTTAGAGTGGATCATTTCTACTGTCTTATTTCTTTATTTTGTCAGGGACAGTATCTGTTACTAAAAGGTGTTTGTTTCTGGGTGTGACAAAGACCAGACAAACACCATCTGTTGTTTCACGTAACTCAGAATAAAAAAAAAAACAAAACAAAAAACTTAAATCTGAATTAGTCAGCTTCAGTCAGGAAAATTATTGCCAATAACCTTTCATGATGCAAAAGAAAGCAAGCAGTACGCAGCAAACTTGAGTAACTGAGGGATAAATAGTAATAAATTATCAAATATTTAACATTAAAACACAAGCATAACTGATTCAATGCAAATTAGAGATCAAAAATCAGTGTTTTAATGATGAAAATGCCAATTAGATATTTAAAACCCAATTAAGTTATTTTCAATATGAAGATTAGATAAACCTGTTCAAATTTAACGGTTTAAAGTCAGATCGATGACAAAAATATCAAAATGTGAAATTTAATAAATGACATTTATTAGATTTTAATTGACAAGACAGAATTCAGCAAAAGGAATAATAACTGCAAAAGAGATATTAATATACAGACATTTGATTAATTCAAGCAAACTAAAACTCAAACCCCCCCCCAAAAAAATCCTCTCTCCACTAATACTGTGTGCACATCGTCCTTCAAACAGGTGTTTAACTGATGCACACTGAGGGAGATTCAATTACACGGCCTGTTGATGCCTCACCCTAGTTTAATTAGCAATAAATGGTTCGCATTCAAAAGTTTCAACAGGAGGAGAAACACCCTTAATATATCGGTGTGGCCCTGTAACCCCACACTGGTGTGATTACTCAAACAGAAGAGTTCTAGTTTCAGCTTGGCTTTGCATACATGAATACAATAAAAGCCAAGAGTAGACCAAAGGGTCATTCAGGCAACCCCAGCTTGTCATCTATAACCTTATGATGTGAGGTTAAAATATTGCACATACATGGACTTGTTATGTAAGAAATCTTTCTGATCTCTTTTTTTTTTTTTTTTCAAACCTTACGCGGCTCCTTTTGATAACCACCACCTCTAACAGATGTTGAACTATGAAGGGGACTGTGAGACACGGGTCATATATAAACTGGAATTACTTAGACTGTAATTTAACTGATATAATAAAGGATCACATTGGTCTTATCTGAAGGAAACTTCAACTATGAGGATCAGTCAGATATTGTGTTACTAAACACTATTCAACCCAAATCTGGTTTTGTATATAGATAGCAAATATTCAACGCAAACCTCTATAGGAAACACACACGGTACTTGCAAAGATACTGCAAAAATACTTTACTGCTTACAGTAGGAGTTGCTGTTGTTAATAACTATAAGAACTGCAATCAAGAAATTGCTACAAAGTGTTATGGTAATAAATCTTTCTTTAAAAAAAAATACATTCCCCACGCTGCCTCCTACTTTCAGCTCTTAATAAGGACAGTCCAGGTGGCCTTATCCACGTTCTAGAAATCTAGACAGAAATAAAATAAATCCCATCACTGAGAATGTTAAGAATGACGAGACTCTGAAAAGCCAGAGTTAAAAATGGTCAATCATTTGAAATTAACTTAAGTATAAGGAATGAACAGTAGCTAAATATTGTGATTGCTTTGCAGGCTATTCAAGAATCCAAAATATTCATTCATTCATTGGTGAATTATCACTGACATCTTTGAGCCCTCTATTACTTGTATTTTCTGTTTTGTAATCTGCAATAAAGTGGGTATCCAACAACATTATTCCTTGCTTTAGAATATATTTACGATACAGAGGAAGAGAGGAGTGTCATTGAAGTGACGGCGCCTGAGCCTCAGTTGCTTTTCTTGCTAGGAGAGTCTGGATAAGGTGCATATGGTGGAGGCCGCTCCTGTGTGGCAAAAGAGAGAGAGAGAGAGAGAGAGAAAGAAAGAAAGAAAGAAAGAAAGAAAGAAAGAAAGAAAACATTTTTTAAGTGAGATCTCTTGTCACTGCAACACAACTGCAGGAGAAGACAAGTAAAGCAGCTTACCATGGGCATGTAGACATTGTGTGGGTTGCTGGGATTGTAATACGCGCTGCCCGCTGCTTCAGCCGCCTTGGAGTTACCTGTGCATGAAATGAAACATGACAAAAACGGTGATGACTGCTGAACCTATTTAGGAACAGACGCTAGAGCTCCTAACACTGTAAGGAGAACTGATGCGAGGACGACAGTATTAGTCATGTGAAGCACAACAACTGACAGCTCCAGAAATCCTCGAGACAAAATTCAGTGGCACAACCCGAGGATGCACGGAGGCAAACGTCCGACTCAAGCTCTTCCTTAAAATAGACATATGACAAACTGACATTTCAGCAGTGCACCAAGCTCACCCCACGTGCAGAGTGAGACTGTTTTCTCTGAAATCCACAAGGTGCCAGAAGTAGCCGGAGTATCGGGAGGGAGAGGAGGAGGGGAAATTGTTCATCCTTTGTAATTTTGATGTGTAGTAAATGAGACATCAGCACCCCTTTTTTTTGGTGGTGAGCTTTGAAGTGATTCACTTTGAGGCAGACAGATCAGATCTGACGGGTGCAGCGACACAGACATACAGGGAGGAAAAATTAGAGAGACAGAGAGAAACAGACCTGGAGGTGGTGGTGGTGCTGCTGCTGTCCAGTTCTGAGGTGGTGCAGACCAATTTTGGGGTGGCCCAGGGTACGGAGGAGGTGGGGCCATGTAGTCAAAACCAGCTGGGTACATTCCTGGAACACAGAAGACAGACAGAAAAGAAAGAGAGGTGGAGTTTTAAGGTCAGCTGAGGTTATGGTCTGTTGGCAATTAGTTACACAGCAAAGAGCACAAAAAACCAAGATAGACCAAAAAAAAAACAAAAACAAAACAAAATGCTGACAGGAAGAGAGAAACTGGAGCATTATTTGTGCCTCAAGCATTCGTTCTTATGTGCAATGAGGACACTGGCAAAACCTACGCATTCAAAAACAAATATGCATGCACTGCATACACATGCATGTAACCTTTTTTACTACATTTCTATTGAGCATGAAAGTGAAAAAAGAAAGTGAATGAAATCTACAAAACAGAGCCAGTAAGTTGTTATTTTAGCCAATTATATTTGCCAACCTAAAAGCACCACACTTTATTTGTCATGGATACCTTCAGTCGAAGCTATTATATAAATGTTACATTGCAAACTACTCAAATCTGTACCTGCAGCAGCTGTTGGATAGGTGTAGCCCATGTTGCCAGCAGCAGGGGGAGGCCCCTGGTAGAATCCATTCTGCTGGGGAGGAGGTGGGTAAGGATAGCCATTAGGAGCAGGTGGAGATGGGCCGTAGCCATTCATCATTCCAGGTGAAGGATAGCCGTAAGAGGCAGCACCATTCTGGGCTGGAGCAGCACGAGAAGCTGGAACACATGAGGAGAAAATATTTTTTCACCGCCCTATAAAGGAGCATTCAGTTGGATATTTAGCATTGTATAATGCTGACTGTAGTTATTAAGAAAACTAGCATTCTAACCATTTGTAGCCAGTTTGAAAAGATGCTGTCCCAAATCGATGGCTCCTCCACTGGGGAATGACATCTTGAAATGGGCCTGGCCCTCCCAGCCACCTGATGAAAGAGTTGAATACATTTACAACCAATTTAAAACAAAAGCTACATGTGTTTTATTATGGATGTCAGCAGAAGTAACTATGACATGTAATCATTTGATTTGGAATAACATAATACACCTAACTGCATTTTATAATGTGACTATCATGATTATTATAGCTGGAAAAATAAATAAATAAATCGAATCATAACCTAATGATTAAGAGTAAAAACAAAAGGCCACCTACCACCAGGCTCAGCTGAAACTGTCCCCTTGATGTAGTTTGCTGCAAAAACTGGCTGCTCAATGCTGCAGCCCTTCATCAGATAATAGGGGAACATGGCTGAACCCAGACAATCCTTGGTGTTACTGGACACAAACAGCAACTAAGCCAATGAATGAGGGAAGAGACAGAGAGCATGTGGGGAGAGACACAAGAGGATCTATGAGAGTATGAACACCATCAACTTTCCAATCAAGAGGAGAGCTGCAGTAATGTTATATTAACTGTATTTTAGGCAATTTTGTCTGTACCCTGTATGGTGTGAGGTAAACTGTGCCCTTCTTGGTCCCCTTCAGCAGGTCTGTCTTACAGGTGACATCGCTGAATGTCAGTTCCACGTTCTTACATTCCCTTAAAACACTGGGTAAAGAAGAAGCAGGTGAAAAAATAATGCAACCTGTTACTGCCACTGTAATAGAACCACGTATACAACTGTCGCAACATTACAAAATATTATGCTCGAGTCTAACATGACTGTATTTCACAAAGTGTAACTAACCTTACTCACACAATGTTAAATGAGTATGACATATTAGGTTTGACAAGATGTCAACATCCAAACGAGAACTACCTCTATTTCCTGTTTTGATAGTCGGCTAACGTTGCAAGTTAGCCATCTTGCGTAAACCTTACTGTCAAGATGTAAGGAGGGTCTAAAGTAGGTCAGTAGTAAAATCATACTACATCGGTTTAAAACAGTAAACACAACATTTGAACTGTCTGCGCACATAGCTAACACAACAGTGTTAGCTGTGCGCAACAAATGCCTTAGCTATGCTAACGTTAAAACCAGGCCAGCTAGCGGGAGGCTAGCGGTTGGATAGCACTGTGTTGACTACGCACTGGAAAACAGAAGGTAAACAAGCCAAAAAGAGAGGCGACAGACAGTTAGCTAATGTAATGAAGCACACAGAAACAACATAAAACACACACCTTTCTCCGTTGTTTACCAAAACGCCGCCGTTCTGCGAATGATTCCGATTCAAAGCCATGTTTGGGATCCGTCTTTTGCTCTCCTGTTGCCTGACACAGTCTGACCGTCAGCCCTGCGGGGGATGCCCCAGAAACGTCACACGCGTTACGTCACGACACCGTCTGACAACTCGTGATTTTACCGTGAGACCGTCAACATCATTAACATACAAACATGGTCTGTTTCCCAAACCTGCCCGTTTACACCACCGTTTGAAATCGGATCGGGTGTAAACGGCTGAAGGTTTAGTAAAATATAAGTTTTAACCTCACCATGGGAGTTCAACGTTCAGGACTCCTGAGGAGAAGAGCTGTACAGAAATTCATTATGTCCTGCAAGAAAATGTGTCCTGGTAAAAACAACTAATCTTAATTTGACAGACACCACCTCATTCACGCGTCAGATGAAATTTTATGAGTCATTTAACCTGCCCATGTGCAATCTAACCTGTCTCTGCAGTTAGCTGATGGCAGCTCATTACCTGACGGAGTTTTGATATTAATCACAGATGTATGGGGACAGCATAAATGAACCCTGACAGGATGCAGAAGTGAATAAAGGTTTAAGATTTCTTATGTAATATGTGGATGGGTACAAGTGTTGCCATAGGGAGAGGGGGGGGGGGGGGGTCGAGGTTGGCAAGGTCTTTGAGTTACGCAATGATTTCATTTAATGGCTCCCTGAGGATACGCTCGGCCATGCATGCGCCCAGCATGATATGTATTATTTAAGGATTGACCTTTTTATTAATCACCAGCTTATTCTGTCCTGCTTTTCAAATCAGCTGTAATCCTGGAACACAGGTGGATAATGCTGAGAAAGTCTGAGACATTACTGCACTCTTTTCATTACATGAATGACAACAAGCGCCTACCTTATAGGAGTGAAGCTGTAGTTCCCCGCCTGAGGAGGAAGCAAGCTTCAAACTAATCAACACTGATTAACAGGTGTCACGTGACCCCGTCCCCCCAATGTCAAAGAAAGGACCGGATGTTTCTGAAGCCCAAAACTTAAGGAGATGAATTATCATTTGATTTCTTTAGTGTTTGCCCTCGCGGGTCAGCACTGCTGGTGCTTCTCAACCGTCCCGATGAAGAAAACACCTGAGCAGAAGAGAGCACGGCTCGCCCTGCCGAGGGTCACCTGCTCTGCTCGAAGAATAAAAGCCGTGTTTGGTCCTCTTGTCAAAAACAATATACACGTTACAGGTAAGATCCATGAGAAGGCTGGCAAAGAAAAATTTATATTTAATATTTCATGTTTGAAAATCTCGATATTGCACTGAATCCATGAAAACTGTGTTTGCTCTGTTGTTTTCTCAGACATGTCAGGGGCCACAGTCCCTGTGCCTCAATCTGAGGGGCCCTGTGGGGTGAGAGTGGGCAGAGAGAAAAACCAGAGCCTCTCCTTCTTCAGCAGATATGACAGCTGCTACGCTCAGATTGAGGTAAAAAATAACAGTTTGTGTGAGACTTTAAACAAGCAAGTTCTCCCTTTTGTCAACCCAAAAGAGAAAACAGATATGCAATGTGTGTTTGTATGTTTGTAAATCCAAAACGAGCACATGTGGCTTCTTAACATCCATGTTGTGACGACCTTTGATCCCCAGAGCAGCAAAGTGGTCATACCTCTGCAGGTCCAGCTGACAGGAGAGGATCAGTGGTTCAGGGTAAATATCAGCTGTCCTCTGATAAAGAGGTACAGCGAGAGGACTCCACTTAATCCAACACGTGAGTGGACACAGCTGACAGAGCGTTAACAAACTGACGTTTTGCCGTGCTAGTTTATGAGACTAAAAACATGGGTCTTCCCCAGCGTTACCTGGAAGGTGTGACACAGAAAGAGCTCTGCGTGTGGACTGTGGCCATCAAACCATTTCCAGCGATGCCTGCTACAAACTAGGTTGTTGCTATGATGCTCAGGATTTCACCTGCTACTACAGACTCAATGGTAAGATTATCCATGGTGGTACTGAATACATGGAAGTGATTTGGGATGAGTTTGCAAAAACATCCTCCCCAACATACTGGCACATTTACTGTAAACTGCATTTTCCTGTCTGTTAACACACCCTCCAGCCTGCTCTCTGGATGGACATTTCGTGTTCTCAGTAAAGGCTACAGACACAGACCCGCCTATCACACCCAGCAACCTCATAGTCAAAGATCAGCCGCAGTGTTTCCCTGTGGTCACCACCCCGGACACGGCCGTCTTCAAGATTGGAGTCATGGACTGTGGTGCAAAGATGAGGGTGATGCTGCTTGTCGAGAGTTTTATTTCCAAAATAAGATACCTATTATCTGAATAAGATATCACCTACTAACTATATATACAGTAAGTTATGCAGAGTCACTGTCAGTAACCAGCTGTTTGAATTTGGATCCCTTCTCATCTGTCTGACTTTTAGGTGGATGGAGATGTTTTGATCTATGAGGTGGAAGTGGAGGAGCTGAATAGTGAACGTATAACCGAACATTCTCCATTTAGGTCAGTTTTGACATCTTGTGCACACTACTGTAGGGCTGATAGCTCCGGCAGAGTGCTTACTGGTTCAAAAATAATTTCTCACAGTGAGTTTATACTGTAGTGATGGCAAATGTACTGATAAGTGTGGGGTTTCAGTCTCCAGGTCCTGTGTGAATATGCAGCATCGGATCTGAAGCGTGCAGCAGACTTGCTGTCCTTGTATGCAGTGACAAACCCACCGCCTGTGGTTGCACTGGGAACCATCAGAGTGCAGATGAGAGTAGCCACAGGTAATAAAATGGAGAGCAGTATGGGTTTGTTTTTCATGCATTTTGAATGTGTCAGGTCCTCAGAACAAAACCTAAGCGACTGTATTTGGGAATTATTGTGTATTATTGTTTTAGATGCATCCTTCACATCCTTCTTTCCCGAGGACCAGCTTCCACTGACCTTGCCCCTGCGTGAAGCTGCGTATGTGGAAGTTTCCATCGCCCAGCCGTCCCCAGACCCCACACTTGCCTTGCGTGTATGGGATTGCTTTGCTTATCCCACATCTAGACACTCTGTGTGGACACTTCTCTACGACGGGTAGGGTGGTGGCAGTTATAATAGTAACCCCCCATCCAAAAAAAAAAACATTTACAGAAGTTACAGTGCAACTGACTGTTTTTTTTTTGCTCTTGGATAGATGCCCAAACCCTATGGATAACATGAGAAGCTCTGTCCCTGTGGACAACCAGGGGAAGACTAGCTCCCACTCCCAAATAAGGAGGTTTGATGTCAAGACCTTCGCCTTCGTGGACCCTAATACAGGCCATCCAAGTGTGGAGGAAGTAAGGTGTCAGTAATACAAGAACGTGTATCTCTTTAGACATGGCAATGTGTAACTTTGGCAACTTGGTTGTGTAATCTCTCACTTAGATGTACTTCTACTGTTGGGTGGAAATCTGCACAGATGATGTTGACTGTGCACAGAGTTGTGCCATCATTTGTGAGTATATCATGTTTCACCTTGTGCTTTTGTATGTACTTTGAATTTGTGTAGCTGTTAATCTTCCCCCTCCCCTCTCACAGCATCTGAGGGTGGAAGACAGAGAAGAGAGACCATGTCTGAGTCAGACCAGGTCCACTTGGTGTCCTTAGGGCCACTGTTGCTGGGACAGAACAACTCTGAACTAGAAGACAATCCATGTGTGAAACAGAACACAAGTCAGTCCTACTCAGTGCCAGACTATGGTCACAGTGTGAATGACCAATGGCAGTACTTCAATATAAATGGTTTTTTCCCTCTTCCTCAGTGTTCAGGGTGACAGTGTATACCCTCTCTGGTGTTGGTGCTGCCCTGCTGCTGATCCTGCTGTTCACTGCACGGTCAAGCATCGCAAAGTGTCAGAAGACAGAAATGCAACAAGCTTGTGATGCGCAAGTTGACAGTGAACAATGTCAATAAAATCATTTCACCTTCTCTAGTGTGCATTCAAATATACGTTTCTACTCCTCATTTACTTCAGGATTGGATACTAAGACACTTGTGTGATTATTTGAGATAAAGAGTAAAATTGTTTGTGATCATAAAACAAAATCATTGGTTCAGAACAGTTCCAAAGCACAGTTCATCTCCCCGGAGGTGCAGGTAATTCAATAACCATCAAAATAAATCAATCGGAATAATATTGGTTTAATGACACAAAAATGCTCCTTTATACAAAAGGTTTGTAATGTAGCAAAAATGCACAAAAGCAGTGAAATGAGCAAACAAGATTCTCGGTAGTTGATTCAGTAAGGTCGGAACTTTCTCTGTGCCCTCAGCAGAGCTATTCTCTGTTTATCCTCCTCAAACTTTTTCCTCAGTTCAGCAATATCTGAAAAAAAAAAAAAAACATAAAATATAGTTAACAATCACAGAGAATCTTCTTCACTAAACAAGTTCTAGCCTCCAGATGGAGTAAAAGTTATCAGTAATACCATTTAAATATAAGCAACTTACGTTCTTTCTGTGTGTTTTTGTGCTGCCAGGTGTAGAAGTTCATGAGCTCTTTCCTCTTCTTCTTCCGCATCTCTTTCTGTAGAGTCCTCTGGTTGGCCGCCTCGCTGTGGGGACGGGCCTTGGTGCCCTTGTGGCCTCTTGTGACTTTCACCCAGCCGTCCTCGTCCTCTTGCTGCTGCTCAGCCTCCTTCCTCTGCCGCTCCGCTTCCTGTGGCAAAGAAAACAAACCCAGGCTGAAGTCGAGTGGACTAGATGGCAAGGGCCGATGCTGATAGGACGAGCTGCAAAAATTCTCACCTCTTCTTTCCGCTTGTCGTAGTCCTCCATAAAGGAGTTGACTATTTGTTGCAGTTTGTCCGGCTGAATGAAAGACTCTGTGTACTGTTGAATCCATTCTGGTGGAAGAAAATTCACCACATAATATGCATGCATCTAATAACTAGTTGACATTTAAAATAAATACAAAGCAACAACTACAATATGAAATAAAAATGAGAAAAATAGTATTAAATCTTAAATTAACAGAAAAAAAAGCCAGTGCAGCCACTCACTCTGTACTCCTGTCCTCACTGGACGCTGCTCTGTGCAGACCACCAGTGGGACACTGTGCGGGTGTGATTTAGCTGCAGCTACACTGGAGGACTTCTGGAACACAATGTAGCCGACTTTGAAACCCTGGAGGAGACGGACAGAGACACAAGAGATAAAATAATGACCTGAAATATGCTGAATGTACAGGTAGTGTGAATGTTTGTTTATAATGTGACAGAAGCAAGAGGCCAAACCTTTTTTTCAGCTGGTTTGAAAAACTTGGACAGCTTGGGTCCAGACTCCTGAAAGGAGCCCGGGTGGTCTCTCAGCTCCACGGACTGAACACAGCCGAACTGCGAGAATAAGTCCCTGACAACAGCCTGAAACACAAGCAGCAGGGCAGGAATGACAGTCTCCAACTGTTACTCTACGATGACAAATTAATTTAGATGATTTTAAAAAATCATCTGGACCTGATACACTGACTGAGGGACAGCTAAATAAACGGTACCTCTGAGCAGTATGGGGGGATGTTGAGGACAAATAAAGTCCGGTCCAGCGGTCTGTGCGAACTTCTCTCTGCTCGTACTTTGTGCTCTTTCACATACAGTTTGTGCTGTGCAGCACTGTCGGAGCTAAACTGTAAGGACAGCACTGCGAAGAGAGACAGGAGTAAAAACCTGAAGCCAGCACATCATTCAGTATAACATCTGTGATCACCAAGCGATCCCTGCCCTCCAGGCTGTAGAGGGATACTGATTCATAATCACCCAAACCGTGTCAGGTGACAAGAAAAAAGTTCAGTCCTCCGATTAATCTGTATTGTAGCAAAAAGCTGAAATAAAAATACTTAAGTTTGACAAACCATACCTGTAAATCCTCCAGGAATAATACAAGCCTGGCTAGTAGCATGTTTCTTCTTGGTCGGTGCCATTTTGGTGGGACCTTTCACACCGGAAGTACAAGTAAAACGCAAACGGAAGGGATTTGAATGTTTTTATTTTATTACTATTATTGTTGATGTTGTTGACGTTAGAAGTAAATTGAAACACAGCCCAAATAAAATTTAAACGATATGGATGTCTGCATCGTATCATGCCTGTTTTTAATTTTTTTTTTTTTAACCAGTGATGTTTACAAATAGCCATTTCAAACACAGGAACTCTCTTATAAAATCTCCATGTTATTGTTTTTACTTTATTACTTTAACCTACATAAATTTTTTTTGAGCTAAAAAAAATATATAACTATATAACTATTTCATTTGAATGCATTCAGGTTTCAAAATAATTCGATATTACTTTTGTTTTGGGGGTTTTAGTAAATATATAATATATGGAGTTCCATGTCCAAAAGGGAATTCCTTTCACAGGTAATGGTTTGAATTTACTGGCTAATCAAACTGTGATAGCACCTGAGAAAGGTAGATAGATATATAGATATAGATATAAATATAAATATAAATATAGATATAGATGTGTGTATGTGTGTGTGTATGTATGCATTAGTTTTTTGGCAGACAGGAAAGACAAGTCGTAGGCAACATCTACAAAGCTAAATATTTAATGGTGACATTTCACAGACAGATCTTACCTCTCTAGTCTCTCAACTGACAGACCAAGAAAGCAACAGAAAGTAATTTACAGGCCTTGGAAAATAATCTGAGTGTAATGTATACTAGAACGAATTAAACATTTACTGCTTCAAAAACTGGACAACCAAGTTAAACCAGCCACAAACAGAGCACACAAGAATCTGGATTCCACAAGAATGGTAAAAACCAAATAAAACTTCAACATAATATGACTGTTTGAGAACTGGTTTAGTGAAGTGATGGTATTACAGTTTCTGTCTATCTGCAATTTACACACAAGATCTTTTCAGTTATTTTGGCTTTCAGACCTCTTCTCCAGTTAGACAGAGCTGTGCCAAAGATTCAGTGAAGGCAACTTAATTGTCCTGCGTAATCAGACAGACATGGTATCTACTGAATTTTGTTATTTCTGTTAGTGTCGTTTGGTCTATGTTCTGTTTTATGTCTATGATTGTTTTATGACAATCCAAACAGAGGAACAAACTATATAACTGAACACACCTGTGTGAATGTACAGGGCCTTAAACATAACAAATCTCTCAACAACGACAATGCTGATCAGTATCCATCAATTAGTTTTTAGGTCTTTTTGCCCCTTCTCCTTTTTTGGGATGTTGGCGTTGATAAGAGTTAAACAGGAGTATTTAAAAACCTCAACATATTCAAATGGGATGACATTGAACTGACAAAAAAAAAAAGAAAGAAAAAAAAAATCCCTACACATCGACGTTGATTTGGCATCCCACACCACAATGGATTAAAACAACAAATCACGTTTCTTTCCCCTGGTCCATCTCAGAAGCGAACAGGTGACATTTGGATACCACAAAACCAAAAATGGGATGTTGCGTATCCATGAATTTCACGTTCAGAGTTGTCATGTATATCAAATGTGTAAAAATCAGTTTCATATGAGAATGGTGACTGCCTGCTGTCAAGGTGAAAACCACAGTTTGTACGTGGACACAGAGAATGCAGTAATACGTTTATGAAAAGACAATGTATTCACATTAGACATGAGTTATATCTTGATGCGAAAGGCGGTGGCCTGTGAGCTGGGGGGCTCAGTGGTGGAGGTGGACTGTGCAGTGGACTTGAACAGAGCTTTGAGGATGGTCTGGGGGTCCACCTCCGGAGTGGGCTGAGAGGAGGCTCGCTGACCAGCGGGACGAGACAAGGAGGGGGGCAGACCGTCTTTCTTTGTACTGCTGCCTGCGCCTGGAGTGTCACTGAGCCTCCTGCAGGAGCCCAGAAGAGAAAGGGCTGTCACAATTCCTCAAGACCACAAAAGGTTAAAACAGTGCAGAGGGTTCTGCTTCTGCTTTATCTTCAAACTGTAGCTGCAATGCAAATCACACTGGGTTTCTGAGACACTAGTTGGTAACAGCTACTGCCTCTGAAATTTAAACATAAAGCTTGTGAAATAACTGTTCCTTCTTTGGGTCTTCAGGTAGTACTAGGCAGTGCTCCCACAGGTCAGAACTGAGAACTGGGTGGCATTACACTCTGTTAACTTCAGACACATGGTTCTCCTGAAACTTCTTCCATCACAAATTTAATTTTGCAAGATTTCCATCACAAAGCTAAACTTGATTACATCTAATTTTATCAAAACCTATTGTGAGTGATCAAGTGGAAACACTGTGTTCTTTGCTTAGGTGGAATAAGCCAATCACAAAATGTGTTTTCTGAGTGAATGCTTCTTCACAGGCAACTCAATGTACCACTAAATAGCTTGCTTAACACTTGTTCAAATGAGGTAATAAATAAATCAGGCCCTGATAGTCACTGCTTGAGCATATGCAGTTGATTACATTTAGATTTAGTACAAGCAATTTCACTGATCTTTATACGTAAAAGAAAAACAGCAGTTGTAGTAACTTACTAAAAATATGCAAAATAAAGTATGTGCATGTGAAAACAGTCAACTTCAGATTAATTTGAAATGAAGGAATGAAGCCCTGCAGGCTCACTTACAATAGAATGGGCTGATCAGATGTGATGACATTTCCCTGAATATGAAGGTTACACTTCATGGGTTGGCCTGGGGGCAGACAAGAAGAAAAGATAAGAAAAGAAACAATGATACACAGAAACACTCTTAACTCCTTCACTTTGGTTACTAACAGTCTCAGCAATGCAAAGCAAAACCAACCAGGCTATCCCTCAGTTCAACAAAAACAGCAAGCATTTACAAAGATGTCCTCAACCAGCAAACTTGTCATTCAGTACTGTAGGATTTAATCTGTATGCAAAACAGGAGAAAGTGCCCAGAACCCAGAGAACCATTTGATGTGTGTGTCCTTGCTACTGGCACTCACCGTCCAGGCAGCGGTTGTTGTACTTCCTGTATGCGCTCACAGCGTCCTCTTTACGGACGAACACCACTTCAGCCACGCCCACCTTCACCAGCCGTGCTCGCTTCAAGGCACCGCACACACAGAACAGTTCCTGTGGATAAATAGATGGAGAATAAACAAACGTATGAGTCATCATGGAACAACAACATTCAGCACATCACTGAATATCAAGCATAACAAAAGGGTTATAGGCAAACAGTGGGATTCACTCACAACTATGTCTTCCTCAGTGACCCGGGGATGCAGGTTGTTCACTGTTATTTTTGTCCCCTCCAAAGGACTGAAAGCAGGCTAGAAAGAAATATGACAAGACCACATGATAAAGCACATGCAATAAAAATGCCTGACTTAAAAAATGTGTGTAAGTGTTGTGGTAGAGATAACAGGCTAAATGTCTTAACTAGATGTCTGTCTACCTGCACCAAATTCTAAATGTAATCAGTTGAGTGAACATCAAATACTGACATGAAATCAATATCTGGATCAGCCATTTTACTGTAAAGGACTAAGTAAGGAAGGAAGCATCATGTAAAATTAAGAGAGATGGGGAAAGCAGAAGGTTTGAGGTCTGGAAAAATATTCATAATATACAAACTATTAAAACCCACACGTCTTTTGTTTTTTAAGCTACTTAAGAGCTTATCCACAAAATGTTTGCGATAGCTTATATCACTGTTCACAAAATTAAATCTGGATACTGCTCAGTATAGGAAACGTCAGCCATGTGAGACACTCAATGTAAGCATTTCTAATAGATCGACTTACTCAAACATCAATCAAACTTAACTTGGTTGGTTTCTCTAAACAGGCTAAATTTGAAATGTTACTCACCTGTTGTATCCACAGTAAATGCAAATTACTCTGAATAACAATATAAGGTGGAGACAAGCTACAAAAGAAGAATGAGTGCATTCTGAGATACAGCTGCAATCAAGAGATGCTTACCTGAGGGAGAGTAGGAGCCGTTGCGCTGGTTTCTGCTGTGCTTTGCTGGAGGGTCCTGGAAACTGGCTGCAAGGCTGCAGCTGAGGACCGGGCGGCAGCCATGCTGGTGTTGGGCCGGGTGGGAGCCACAGGAACCGGAGGACGTGGAGCTGTGTAAGCATCGTTTTTAACCACCTTGGTGATTGGGGCTGACATGGAGAATGTGGAGCCTACTGCGCCAGACTGTACAAAGTAGAGGAGTTTAATTTAATGAGGGACTGAAATACTTGCTATGCGGTACTTAAAGTTTGAGTTGAGTCCTACAGTATATGAGATCAGATCTTCTGTCTAGAAGCAGCTCTTACCCGTGATTGTAGCATATTGTTTGCAGTAGTGATCTTTATTTGTTTACTGGAGGGGCCATCATGATCATTTGTGACAGGCTATGGCAGACAAAATGTAATAATTAGCACCACATTTCATAGTTTTAGTCATTATACAGGTGAAACAGTGGTCTTTCAGATAAATATTCTCATAAACGCAAGAGTTAATCGCAATCTGTCATGTTTGAATATTCCAAGAAAAACAGCTCTACCTGCCCAGCCGCACGTATGCCACCTGACATCCCCACAGGACGTTGCTGTGAAAGGAAGCATCACACATTAGTAAACACTACAGTACACTTGTGTAATAACATAAACATACAAACATGTAAGCTATGTCACAGATCTTTCGTAAACAAGATAACTTATTTTAACCTAACCTGGATGGTCTTGGTTATTTTCAAGGGTGGGGTGGCAGCTGACTGTGTCTGTGTCCCTCCAATGCTCCTCTTCAGGCTCAGCCTATCACGAGCATCTATCATTCTTTTATTATTGCTCAGCTGTGGCATAGGGCTGCCCCTCACACTCAGTCCTTGTACATTAGGGGCAAACTGCCTTGTGTTCACACTGCCAGGAACACTGGCGTGTATCTGTATCTGCGGCACAAACGTCGGGCTCTGTAGTTGGTGTGTTACTCCAGTTTTCTGCGTTGTTTGTGCGGGGACACTGAACTGATTCTGCCCCTGTTTGCGTGAGTTTATCATCTGACGAGCGTCTTGCACTCCTCCCGCTCCTCCCCTGCCACGGATTTTGAAGCGAGCATCTTTCTGTCCCAGCTTTTCTCTGGCATCTTTCACTTGAAAACCTGAAGGGAGACAGGGGATTGGTGGCACACTTAGTTTCAATCCCCAAAACATACCACTCACACGTCTGTTCAGTGGTTTTCACTCAACATAAGGCATAAGTGCACATAGCATTTGTCTGTGCAATAATGGTGGCCCTTACCCGTTCCCCCTCCAAGCCGCTGTCTGACATCATTAACCCCAATCTTCTGCCGGGCATCAAAACTCTTGCCAGTGCCTCCTGCACCCCATCCAAACGTGGGCCTGAGAAAAAGAAAAACAATTCAACACTGGTACTGAAACGCCTACTGGGATTTTATAGATGGTGCTGCTTTTCACATTTTAAGATTCCAAAATCTCATAAAAAATGTTAAACATTTTGGCAGCAAAGCATGCAACATTAAAGTTCATTACTTTATCAAGTACAATTTTTATTGTTTTCACGCAGTACAGGAGGTATGCTTTTAGAGACTGGCACAGCGTTATCTGATATTTACAACAGAATATAATTTCTCCTTCACTTCCTAACAGTGGTGGAGGGCCAGCATTATTAAAATCTAAACGTAGATTTGAGCAAACTACCATCCTAATTTAAGCCAGTGCTTGTTTTGCTGCCAACATAAATATTAGTTTACAATATCATGAATAGTAGCTTCGAAGCTAGCTACACTTGATTTGATGCTCAGCTCCAAAACACAAGCAAAGTACTGATTTTCAAGTTTCAACATTATCGAGATTACTAAAATTTGCTTAGTTTAAAAGGGAGTTTGTTGAATAAGTAATCCATATTTTCCAGATTTAAAACTGAATAGCTTCAGACTTAGGCCTACATATAATATCAGCTGCATAGCCTAGCCTTTACGACGAGGCTAGTCAGACGTTGCTGGGCTGCAATGGGCTAACGTTAGCTTACCGTAACCAACTAGATACAAACAGCCCTCAATACTCGTTAAGCTTTTAGAAGTGTTACTATAAGTTGCCACGCCATTACAAAGTGAATATACATCCTTGTAATAGTAGTTTTACTACCGTTTAGCTGAAGCCTTGAGGTTAATACCGCGCTGTCGTATCACTTCATCCAAAGAAACGTCTGCCATTTTCTCACACTGCCTCGAAGCGCATGCGTACATGAGAAATCTTTAAGTAGGACTACGGAAGCCGATGCATACCAAAATGCAAAATGGCGGTAGGGGACTGACGATACGTTGAAGTGTTTTAATTGATTTGTTTATTGATTATGTATTTCACCATTAAGAAGTGATGTTGACGAAGTGGAGAAATACGCACTACACTGCCAAATGATGTGCTGTCCAGTTTCAAATAAACAATCTGCAATCGATTGCTCTGGTAAAAATGCGACTGACGTGCATGCCTTAGTACCCATGAGCCCTTGCGCCACATGATCACAACAAGTACTGTCTTTTAGGGGCACAAATGTAGAGTCTGGCCAAAAAACACAGTGTAACATGTTATGTCTACAAACTATTCTTTAAGAGACACACAGCCGTTAGTTTAATCTAAAATAAACTGCTGCCGCTGAGCCATCTGTAGCACCCTAACAGAGAATGCCTGGACACTGTCACTATGCCGGTCTTCGTGCATTGAGTAGGCATGCCTTAAACTGATGAGTAAGGAAAATAACGACGCGGGGTGACGCCCGTGTCCTCGTTCAATTAACGAGATGAATTTTTGAAAGGGGACAGGTCTGCTTGTTGAGGTGACTCGCCTACTTTGCGAGATGCCTCGCAGGACAAGGACCTTCCCTGAACCCCCACAACTGTTATAAAAATAAAAGAAAAAAAACATACCCAAGTCAACGTTTTGGTATAACTACTTAGAATGTTTAAATGAACACATTAGTTAAAACTCAGAATGCAACATCAAAAATACAGTTTGAATCAACATTTCTCTGATGCAGAGAACAGTCAGTTGCAAAAATGTAAATGTAGTTTACTGAATAACATACAGCACTGTTGCTCTGTGTTCCATTAGTGCGCGCCTTGAGCAGAGTCAGTACCTCGACCAGTAAAGTGCGACGCTCATATTTTATATCTGGTTTAACTAAACTGGGTCTGCTGCTGAAGATGGTTATATAGGCATAATTTCACACGTTGCTTCATAGCCTGCATTGTACACGAAAATCATATAAATAAATAAAAACATTTTTTTGAAAAACAAAACTTGGTCACTGAGCAGAAAAACTACAAGTCCCAGCATACAGTTGGGCAGACGCAGCTCCAACTTGCTGGGTCAGTGCCCTCGAGCTTTTCATCACCGCTGCCTCACGTCAGTACCTCGCGGATCCGTTAGAGGAGAAATGGCTGCAGCTCTGTCCCGTGCCCTCAAACTGCCCGGTAAGATGCGCTACACGTATTTCTACAAGACAGACAAAGAGACGTGTCAGACTTCAGCTTATAATTTACTGAAACCATCATCAGCCGGGACCAGGCGGTCTGTGGTGGTCTTCTCTTTCAGTTCAGCTCTTTAAATGCAATTCATTGATTGAACGCCCTAATTTGTCTCACACAGTTTCATCTGACATCCGTATCATCGTCTCACGTCAGTGTACAGGTTTTCCAGAGGATGTTATATAAGATGGATTTTGTTTTGTGTGCATGCAGAGCAGCACACTGACATGTCTCTGTCCAGGCGTGTCTGCTGCGTGCTGCCTGTTAGCTAGCTGCTAACGGTAAAGTGATGCAGAGTAAACTAGCAAAGCACGACAGTAAATATCACATCTGACAGCGGGCAAAAATACTGGACTGCATATATACACTAACACGTGTACGTATTACATATGTACAAACAGTGTTGTACATTCGCTGTTTTATTATTGTAATAGTATTTAATTTTTAATAGTGTTCTTTTGCTATATTTTGAGAGGACTGTAATTGTGAGCAGGCTTCGATATTTATTTGTTTATTACTTTGAAAAAATAAAATAACATGTAATCACTATGAAATGTATTATTATAATTGGTAGTAGTATAAAGATGTTATAAATAAGATAATTTAAAAAAGAAAAGTATATATATATACATATATATACTTTTCATTGTTTTGATAACATGGAATTGTCAGTGGGGGAAAAAAGTATTATGTTTTGAGGATTAAGGGACAGCAAAATGCATTACTGGATGTTAAGACCCTTACCTACAGAAGGAAAATACTATTATTTTTAAATTCCCAGAGTAAAGAAAGCATACATCTACAATGCTCCAGTATTGCAAGGGAATAAATTAGTAATTGTGTATCAATAATATATCAACTTTGTATTACAATACAATAATAAATAACTGAGTAACCACACAGGACAGTTGATCCTCACCAGCACTTTCTGCGCTTCTGCAGGGAAGAAGGGCTCAGAGCTTGGGGAGTACGACCCTCTCACCCAAGCAGACAGCGAGGACGAGAGTGAAGAGGATGATCTCGTGCTCAACTACCCCCGAAATGGCCTTGGCAGGGACAGCTGTCTTGGCACGGGGTCCTCGAAGCTGCGGGGTGGCAGGTCGGGCAGACTTGTGGGGGCCAAGGATGAGGCACAGGAGGACGAGGAGGAAGAGGAGGACGAATGGAGAGAGCGACTCCCCAGCAAATCCAGGCAAGACCGAGGCGACAAGAAAGGCATGCAGTACTGGAGCCACAAGGACTTGGGCAGGGACAGGGCGGGGGAGGACAGAGGGGGGTCTCATCCACTGGGGGACGCTGGGCTGGGGGTTCACAGTACTGATGCGGAAGAAAAGAGGATGAGGACGAAGAAAGCTGTCCGAAGTGCGTTTTTCTTAGTGCCTCTGGTCTGCGCCACATTGCTCGTGCTGCTATGTGCATTCCTGATCCCTTGCCAGAAGGGAGACCTGGATAAGAGGCCACAATGGGAGAGAGCGCTGGGAGATGCAGGAGGTAAAAGACATACATTAGCTATATTTTAGTATTTTATTTTATTATTATATTTACCAGAGTGCTGCCATCAATAATAATGCTGTCTTCGTAAGGACTTGCTGGGAGTCTCTTTGGCTAGACAGCATGGGCTCACCCTTTAATTAGTCATCTGTAATTACACAGGACTGTGAGCATCACCCTACCTACCACATGTTCAGTTTCAGCATGCTCTATGAAAGTATTGTAGAGTGACAATAAGTATAAACCCAACAGTATTATGTCTTTACTAACAACAATAGTATGTCTTTAATGACCAGATAAAAATATTTAGCAGTACTTCAGAAAATGCACATGGACGATACAGCCAAGAAATGTGATCATCTGTGTTTTGAGGCTTAAATTCTCTTATACTTTTTATGTCATATCACAGTTTGTAGACTTATAAGTTTCAGTCAAACACTGACTAGGATTCAGTGGGTGCTCATTTTGTTGTGCTTTCTCGGTCCAGGTGTCGCTCCACCCGCACTGGCGCTGTGGGATGTTGACGGTGATTCGGTGGAGGATGTGTTTCTCGGTGTTACTGAATGGACCACTGACACTCATCCCACACAAAGGAACAAAAGTAAGTAAGTGGGGAATTCTTTGAAAAGGCGTGGACAGTGATCCTGATTTTTGTCCAC
This sequence comes from Toxotes jaculatrix, assembly GCF_017976425.1. Classification (NCBI taxonomy): domain Eukaryota; kingdom Metazoa; phylum Chordata; class Actinopteri; family Toxotidae; genus Toxotes; species Toxotes jaculatrix. The sequence goes on along the minus strand of NC_054411.1, from coordinate 16,515,947 downwards.
CTCACTGATTCGGAAAAATTTGTTAAACATAGGGGCGCTTTGTATAAGGACAGTGGAAGAGAATGGTGTCAAAACATCCTCGTCATGTGCATACGTCACCTTCCTCTATGTGCCTGGATAGCACCTAGGTGCTGCAAGTATCTTAACAACCCTTAATTATGCGTATTTGTGTAAAATTTATCATCTAATCTTATCCTGCTGATCCTGATTTAAACCTGAATAAACTTTAATATCTCATCCTTTTTTTTTTTAAAAACTTGTTCAACCTTTCTCGTTTTTTGTAATCCTTTACGTTTCCTTGGTTTCATGATGTTTGACGTCTTTTCTTCATCCCAGTTTACAGTGCGGTGGCGCTGTCTGCAGTCAGCGGTCAGGTGCTGTGGAGGAAAGTCATGGGGGAGTCTGTGATGTACATCCAGTGTGGTCTGCAGTACAGCTCCCAGCCGTCACCCGTGTGTCTCCTCATCAGCAAGTCCACCCTCATGGCTGTCAATGGCACCACAGGTTAGAAGACAAGCTATTTAAGCTACATACAGCGGGTAAAATAAGTGTAGAGCACGTCACCATTTTTCTCAGTAAATATATTTCTAAAGGTGCTATTGACATGAAATTTTCACCGGATGTTGGCAACAACAAAGAAAAGAAAACAAATAAGTCATGTGTAATAAAATGGAATAACAAAGGGAAGCAGTATTGAACACATGAAGAAAGGGAGATGCAAAAGAGAGCAGAGACACCAGAAATCTATCAGTATTTAGAAAGCAATTGTTATTGTCCAAGAGCCAAGAACCACTTGTGGAAAGCTTCAGAAAGACCTGGAATTAGCAGGTTGTTTCAAAGAAAACAATAAGAAATGCACTCAACCCCTGTGGCCTGTATGCACGCTCAGCACACGAGACTCCATTGCTGAAGAAAAAGCAAGTGGAAGCTCGTTTAAAGATTGCTGCACAACATTTAGACAAGCCTGTGAAATACTGGGAGAATATAGTCTGGTCAGATGAGACCAAAACTGAACTCTTTGGATGCTGTAATACACAATAATACACACCATGTTTGGAGGTCAAATGGCACTGCACATCACCCCAAAAACACCATACCAACAGTGAAGTTTGGAGGTGGGAACATCACACCCGAGCAAAGCATGCGACTAGTTTGTCCATACGGGAGGCTACAAACCTTTTGTATTTGGTCTTGGGCGAAGTCAAACGGATCAGCTGTCCTCATTTGGAGAAACACGTCAATAAGGGTAGCCTTCCCCAGGTATTCAAAGTGTAAAACAAAACAAGGTCAAAGAGGTTTTCTTTCACTCCTCAGGGAAGAACTTATCGTCAGTCCAGCTCAAGAACATTGAATCCCAGGCGGTGTTACTCCCAGACCTCCAAGGCGACTCGGTCCCAGACCTGCTCATAGCCACCCTTCCTGCAGATGAGGTATAGTTACAATTGTATGTTAATGTTTGGGCTCCCTCTTTTTTTCCACCCAGAACATCTGGCTTATCCAGATGTTGCTTTACAGACTTCAGACTTTGACTTTGGTGATGAGGTATCAGGTAATATTTCCTTCTGATGACTCTTCCATGTAGACCATGTAGAACAGGGGTGTCAAACCTGTCCACAAAGGGCCGGTGTGGCTGCAGGTTTTTGTTCCAACCAAGCAGCAGCACACCAGACTTGACTCATTTAATCAACTGATCTCAGTCTTCAGACAGTTGATTGGTCAAACTGTGTGCTCTTCATTGGTTGGAACAAAAACCTGCAGCCACACCGGCCCTTTGTGGACAGGTTTGACACCCCTGATGTAGAACCTTCCCACAGCTCCTCCAGTTTATTTTTTTTTTAAATTTCAGACAGTGGAAATTTCAAGCTGGAAGCATTTTGATTTTTTATAGCCTTCATATTCAGTAACTACATACCTGTTTCTGCTGTATTCATTTTCAGGCTTTGGATCTCTCCCTGACCTTGATCTCTGGGCTGACAGGGGCACAGCTTGGACGTTCTGTTCCTTTCAATCTCACTGGACAAGGAAAACTGATCGGCCCTCTGCTTCATGAGACACAAAAAGGGGCATATTACATCCTATTTGGACTAGGTAAAGGAATATAAGTCAGCAACCAAAGTACAGGCCTCAAACATTACTCTAAAAAAGACTCAGTTTCTCATGTTTTAGCATTATGAAGTGACTGATTCAGCTCATTGCCATTCTACAAGACTCTGTGTTAATGTCGGTTTCCTCAGGTAATGTGGAGGCCATCTCTCTGCGTGATATTTACATTCGCGCCACTGGAAAAATGCCCGTAACTCAGGCACTTAAAATTAAGGATCCGGTGTGGGAGGAACCGAAGAAAACCAACTCGTCCTCCTTCGTAGACATTTACAGGTACGCCTCAGTGACTGGCACTTGGCTCCGGTTACGCTGTATAGACGTTTCTTTGTCTGTTACATACTAAGCCTTTAATCAGACAGTATGTTCCAGAGATACAGTTACAAGAGTGATGCCTGAACTATCAAACGAGTGCTGATTTTATTCCTCTGTTTATTCCACTGGAGGTTGTAAACATACACAGTGACAGAGACTGCAATGACAGCTACTCTATTAGACAGTTTGTGAACTGAAATAAGTCCCAGTCTCACCTCTGTGATCTTCTTTTCCAGAGGATCTGAGGGTGTGGAGTTCCTGCTCCCTCTTGTGTCTGGTTTAGGCAACAACCACAACAGCCTGGACACTGTTTCTAACCTGAACTCCACCAGGAGTGACTGGGTGCTGGTGTATGGCTCCAGCAAAGTGTCAGTGCTCAAACAGAGGGACATGCGCAAAAAATGGACCTTCAACTCCCCTCCCATTCACAGGTAAAGCCCCTCTGCGTATCACTATGTCACTACTGACTGAATTACTATTACATTTAAGCTACTTATGCTCATTAACTGCTGAAAACAAAATGAGTTCCATATATATATATATAAGAGCTGTGCAAAATAAAATATTTCTTTTCTGGTCATAGCCAACCAGCCCTGGGACACTTCAATGATGATGGAGTCCTGGATCTTTTCTTTCAGCATTCGGCAAACGGTGTCATGAAGGTAAAACAAGCAGTCCTTACGTACACTTTCTTTCAAGGCTCGTATTAATGCAAGGAAACGTTAGGGACACCTTTACCTGGCTCTGATGGCTGTGTTTTTCTCCTCCTCCCTGTCTGACAGGCACAGGTCGTTGACGGGGCAAACGGGCAGTCTCTCTGGTCAGCAGAGTTCGTGTGTCCTCGTCTTGTTGTGGAAACTTCGGCGATTTCCACCTCGACGGGCCAGTCAGCTTTCCTTTTTTGGGCCAGGGAACCAATCAGTGCACAGAAGAATGTTACCAAGACAACTGTGAGTCTGTCACAGAGGATTGTAGAGGGAAATCAGTTATTCTCACTCAATACAAAAAATGTGCAGAAAACAGAAAGAGCCTGTTCTGTATGAATCATGTTCACGGCTTATTTTACTTCATTGTCTTTGAGTTTGAACTGGATCCATCAATAAAATAGTCAATGTATGTAAAAAACAACAACACCTGTCCATATTGACTTGTGTAGGTGGCACCAGGTGTTGCTGCAGCTGAGCCTCTCATCAGAAAACTCTTCTTGCTGCACCCTGCATATCCCACAATCCTGCTGGAGCTCACGAGTACCACAGACACCGCAGTCGCCTCTGCAGGTAAAAGTCGCCATAGTTCAAATGCACTCTGGCTGCAGAATATTGTAGAACAATATCTGTTTTTGTACCGTAACCACAAACATTTGCTATCCAAAGGTCTGATCAGCTGTCATGAAAAGTGTTTCAGTAGTAAATGAGAAAAAGATGCCACCACAGTAATTACACACTAAGTAATTCACATGTCCACATCATAAAAATAATCTACATCTACGTATTTTCTCCTGCTTCCTCTCTGACAGTGAGTTATCAGGAGCATCAGAAAGACGCCTCCTACATCACCGTATCCTCCCGGCCCACGCCTGACTCGGAGCCCGGCGCTCAGATAGTCAAGAGCATGAGCCTCAGAGCTGCCATCGCCAAAGGAAAAACTGTTAGAGTGGTGGAAAGCAGCAAGGCCGGGGCACCCGTGAAACCCGGAGCGTTTGAGGTCAACAAGTTCTTCAGGCGTCTGTCCTTCAAACGTCAGGTGAGAGAGACACGAGCGTGAGACGCAGGCGGTCGAATCAGGTGGAAGAGCAGAGCCCAGACTTGCTTGAGGCTCACGTTCAATAACAACATTCGATTATAAGCTTCTCTGAACTGTGTTTCTTTGTTTAGTGATGAGCGGGTTCGCCGCTACCACACCCTGTGTCACACGAAGCGGTACGACTTAAAGGGGCTCATGTGAGGATGAAAGGGACATAAGCTGCTGATAGCTCTGCACTAAGGAGATACTAAGAATTCATTTGAGGCTGTTTACGTCCTGTTAGGCACACTGAGTACGAATTTAATTTCTGTTACTTGAGAAAGACGCAGATTTTACTGTAAAAAAGAACAAAACATCATTTGTAGGTAGGCATTTTGTTTGTATTATTGTTTTGATTTATTTTATTGTTTGTACAATGATAAAGCTTATTTAAATTATTTAACTTGCAGAGAGGGAAGTCTGTAAATTTCAACTGAATGTTTATGATCGCGTGGACTCGGTGGCAGAAGAATAACTTTATCACTGACAGTGAAGATGAAAGAACATCTCCATGTGTTTACAGTATGCACAACTATATAAATACAAGGCCAGTATATTCATGTGGTGTCATCTCCCCCAGACATGCATTTTGTCACGAAGCCTCTAATTATTCTTTCTGCTCATTGCCAAGTGAAGTAGTATTTGTATTTATTGCTGTACAGTATTTATTGATTTATTGATTGCTTTAACGTTTTGATCTTTCTTGTTTGATTTATCTTGTCAGATTTTGTATGAGTGTATAATCAACCACTGTTTATTTTCTCTGAATAATGTGGCTGCAAAGGGTTATGGCATTAAAATGTAAGCTCCAACTTCACGTTACAAGAGAAAGTATAAAAATGACTTCTTTACGAAAGACTGCACCGTGCATCCTGTGATTATTTCCACCCTCATTCCAGCATCTCAAGTTTCTGTGTTGCACAGACAACCTGCTAATAAGGGCTTTCTATTGGAAGAGGTGATCGGTGTGTTGTTGCAGTAGCGCAGGGCGGCGCTGTTGCACCTCCACGTCCAGAACTATCTCCCGTTTTCCGCATTGCTGCCGCATCAAACGCTTGTGAAAACATGGCGTCGGCCCTGGGTCGCCTGGCCAGGCTGTCGGTCCTGAGAAACGCCCGCACCTCGCCGCTGAGCGCCGCCGACGGGCCGGGGAGGACCGTGGCACCGTGCCGGACAGCCGTGTGCACATCCTCCGGTGCCATTCTGCCCAAACCCAAGAAGGTGAGTGTCGATTTGAAGGGTCAGTGCGGTGTGTGGAAATAAAAAGGAAACCTGCTCGGTTACGAAATTAGACACCGGCAGAGAAGGGAGGGGAGCTCTCCTCGTAGAAGATGAGTGAAATAATAAGTTGAGTGCGTACTCACAAACATGCTAGTAAACAGCTCTGCTGCAGTCTTTCTCTCAGATATTAGAAGAAGTCATCCTTGGACAAGCTGCTTGACTTGAACTAACTTAGTTGTCTCTATGGTGGGACTGTGTGACACTTGGGGAGCAGACCCCCTTCGGCCTTATCCGGATTGCTCTGGTAGTGGTGCCCTTCTTGTATGTGGGGACTCTGATCAGCAAGAACTTTGCTGCGCTGCTGGAGGAGCACGACATCTTTGTCCCCGAGGACGATGACGATGATGACTGAGGGGTGTGTAAGGCTTCCTGGTTATCAGGTATCACTGGCTTGGATTGTGGGCTTCACTGTGAATTGTGGCAAAAAAAAAAAAAAAGTATACACACAGACACACACACACACTTGCTCAGTCTATTTGGTGCATGGGCGACAGCTGTGGGAGACATTCAACTTAAAGAGGCCCTAACCCAGAGGGAGACCCCTCCACTACAGTACTGACTGCTGCATTTGAGTACAAGCTGAAATATGGAATTTCATATTTCCAACCATTGTAAATAAAAAAAAGTTTGCAGCATGTCGAATTAGTATGACTGCCTACATACTCAATGGTCAACATTATTATTATTTTTTTTTAATTTATCCCACATTGGCAGCTCGAATGCACCAGTAGAGAGGGGAAGAGTACAGTTCAGTGTAGTGCCCTTGTGTGCTTCTGTTTTGTTTGTGATTTTTGCAGCTGTTGCTGAACAGATTTCTAAGTTGATAAACTCTGTCCCTTTATGGATGCAAATTAAAGCAGGATAAACATAAATAATTTTTTTTTTAAAAAGTCACAACTCATTTTTCTTTCCTCCACAGATCATCTTGCTTCATCACTACCACCTGGAGGAGTCTGAGCCTCTGAGCAGATAAATGCCTTCCTCTGCTGTGTTCTTATGTCACCACTGTCTGCACTGGATTCAGGGTTTTTGCTGTTATCCACACTGTTATAGGGCTGTTCCAGGCTGATCATAGCGTACTGTATTTGCATGCACTACTCAAGTCTTAATAAAGGTAATGATAATTGTAAAATGCAGCACATGCTCACTGATGTTTGGTACAAGTGGATGGCAGTTGTGAAGACATAAAACAGACACCCCACAGTCAGTCACATCCACAGTGCAATGCTGGTGTCACATAACTGAATGTAACAATGATGAACATAAGTTCTCATTGTTTATGTTTATGACGTCTGTCCTAAACTCTACTTCGAATGAGCCACCAATCAAAATACAATACAACAAAGTGATTAAATCCCTGCTTGATATACAGGTACATTTAAAGCACAGTCGAATTCCCAGGTCCATAAAATACCAGAGCAACAGTTCTTCCATACTATTTAAAAGGGGACGTTTCATTCAAAATCTCCAAATGGAAGACATTGTTGAGAACAGCTTCATTAAGAATTAAATAATTTGTTGAACTGTCCCTTTAAGTTAATTCCAATAAGACTATGACTGAGAACAAAAGACACAACTTTAGGCATGTGGTAGTTAAGTGTGTATTTACAGTAAAGGGGAACATCTGTTTCACTGGACACAAGCAAAGGGAGGACAAGAGATCAGCAGGTAGCTACACAGTTCATGGGTCATGGCCCCGGTAGAATTTGGACAGGAAGTCAGTGGGACGAGGTTCCTCGGTCTCATGGAAATAGCGCATTACATGGGTCTTCTGCTTCCAGATGTGGATTGTTTCCTGGAGCTCCATTTTACCCTGAGGATTAAATAATATGTGCACACAAAAATGTTTAAGTGCACCTGAGAGGAAACGGCATATTGTTGGAACAGCCAACTTCTACACTCATTCAACTGAGGTGGGAAATTTGGATCCACAAACACTGATGAGAGGTACTGGACGGCCTATCAGTTCTATAAACAAGGTAAAATGATAAACTGTTGATGTCGTTCACAGTTTAGAGCAAAAGTGACTTTACCTTAATGACTAGCATGTCAATCACACGGGGGTCGGTGATGTGCTTGTTCTTGTCGAACATCTCCCTCACTTTGTCTCTTCCCTGACGCGTTGTGATGTCCAGCTGAAACACTGCAACTGTAGAGAAAGAAATATGAGCAAAAAGTCAACGTTTCGTCCACATCAACTTCATCCAGGAACTCAGGCGTTGGCTATGAATACAAAACTTAATAAAGTAACAGATTAATGGTTAGACTGATAGACTGAGCATGTGTGTGTGCTCTTTACATAGAAAATGAAAATATCAATACTCACTACTATTACCATTTAAATTAAAACACTGAGCTATTATGGGACTGATGAGGTGGACAGCTTACAAACTGTAAGCAGAATTTAAACCAGCCTCAGTTTGTGCTTCTCCTGTATTAATTAACTGGAGCTGAATGTAAACATACATTGTACATAAAATGACAGACGCCCTCAACTAGGACATAAAGACAAATTTCATCTTCATCAGGTGGTGTCTCAGTTACATGGGTGAGTGAAACATTTTTTTTTTCATGGCACCACAATCTGAAATACAACTGATAAGTATTGAACGAAATAGCGGAAAGACTAAACATTGCACAGGAAAAAAAAGGAGCTCGCTGTTTATCGCTTTCTCATTATCCATTTACTTTACATTATAATATCAACGTTTTTATCAAAAGCTGTGAAACAGAAAACGTCTGCACAAATGTATTATGTTTAGGTTGCTACTTGCTAGCAGCTAATGTTATGCTGAACCTTCACAGACACGACCTTGACGCTCGCACCGCTTTTATGTATTTTTTGTCCTCCCCAGCGGACCGACATACCTGTGTTAGGGACCTCTCGGTACCAGGCTCGGTACAGCTCCCGGACCCTGCGCTTAGCGTCATCGAGGTCTCGGCTTAAAATCGGTTTGACAACTTTAGCGGCACCAGTCGCCACTCGGGTCGCCGTCGTGGACGCCATGACAGCTGCCGCTTAAGCGTTTCCGGTTTTTCTTACTCGATGGTGTAATTATGTTGACAAACACTGTGGTGCCACCTAGAGGGAATTCAGATTCAAGGAAGAGACGGTCTGTCACCGACAGCCAGGTATAATTAAGGTATATAGGTGTTTGGCACCACTAAAATCCAATGCAAGTGTTTCTGTTGAACTGTTTTTTTATTGATTGCAAAAAATGTGTATAATTTACAAAGATGATACAGGCTCTTCAGTATATTAAATATGAAAAAGTTTTCAAAAGGCAGGTAGATACGTCATTTTATCACAATACATACTGTCAATAAAAAAAAAATTGGCTCATCAACGCAACACCTGTCATTTGTTGTGGTGGCGGCACACAAATGCCGATTATGATCAGGGGGGACTGGAAGCATGAGAGTTCCTGCTTCTCAGCCGTGGTTTAAAAATAAAGACATCTGTGATGTGGGACAACGTTCATTCAACAGCTTTTACAAGCATCCCAGGAGAAAGCTGACCCCAAATACGCCTCTATATAATCAGATCAACTTCCGATTCAGCTTGCCAGGAATTAGAAACTTTTGCTGTCTTGTCCTGTATTAATCCCATTTTTTTGTTTCAGAATTTCGCATTCACAAGCATCACACAAGCACAAATATTACTAGGTAGAAAATAATTACACCAAATGATAAGCTCCCATTTCTAAAGAAACGTGTGCCATTTTCACAGAGTAAACATGACTCAAAAGCTGTACAACGGAAAACTGAGATGACAGTAGCTCTTCTGCAACTGTGCTAACTCTTGCTGTCTCAGACAGAAGACACAGTGGCAATGAGACATTAATCCAACAAAAAAAGCTGATACAGCACAAAAACTCTTTATCTACAATACCTGATAAAAAAAAGAGAAAAACATGTCACTCAACAAATATTCCAGTTTTAAGACCAAATGCGCACTCATACACGCTTGTACTCACAAAAGCAGTTAAAAAGCAAGTTAAAATTAAAAAAAAAGAAGAAAAGTGCAGTTTTATATATCATGTGTGGCCCAGTGTAATGAAACCAGCTAATAGCTACTCTATGCTGCTCATTGGCAGAATGATTGAAATCTAAGGCACTATCATGGTCCCCACACAGCCAGAACTGTACAAGTCCTACAATCATCTCCTCTGCTCCTCTCCTGTATCTGTCTTTGATTCAGTCACCACGATGCAGACACACCTGCAAAACAAAACAAAAATACACAGAAAGATTTTAAAAAAAAAAAACTAGCCAATACAAATTTGAATTAATACCTGCCTCTAAAACTCTCAGTAGGGGCAGTGACACCGCACATCATTTCCCTGTCTATTCTACACGAGTCCACACCTGTCACTGTGTCTGGCAGAACATTAGTACCAGCAGCAGGTCCTCAGTGGTCCAGGCTGTTGCCCAGCTTTTGCCCCTCCTGCAGAGCAGCCATGGCCAGCTTCAAGTGCTCCTTTAGACTCTGGATTTCTCGCTCGCTCCGGCCCTTCATCCCGCTCAGCTCCTCGTGCACCTCCTTATATCGTTCACAGGCCAGCCGTTTCTCCTGTGGGGCAAAGAGCGTCAGACGAGCTCAAGTTCCCCAATCTGCTACATCAACCTGCTCTCGTACTGTCTAAGTTTTACATTACATCCACTAAGAAGAAAACATTCTGTCTAAATGTGCTAGAAGTGTGTTTAAAATGAGATGATTCATGTGGTATAACACTTGGTGTTTATGGACCACCTAAGCCAACTACATAGATTTATCTTTACGACTATAAGACATTTAACCATGACATTTTTCAAAGATGAGAGGATTAACATTCCATGTTATTCATGTAATAATGTAGGATTTATACAAGAACAAACAAAAAACCACCCACAGTACCGTGTTCAGAAACTGCAGTTCATTCCTCAGACAGCTGATTTCCTTGTGCAAGTACTCAATCTCGTTTTCTTTCACCCTGAGGAGAACCTGGGAGAAAAACAAAATACTGTGGTTTTCTTTTACTGCCAAAAAAACAACACGCAGAACATATTTTTATGACCCTCAATCCTTATAATTATCACTTGAGTCCACCAAAAACGCACAGTAATTGTGCTCTGGGTGATTTATGATAAGCCGTGTTTCTCTGTAATTTATACAGTACATAACTTGGGCTTCTGGCCAATTGCTGCTTATCATGACATTCCATTTGTATTCTGAAAACTACAGCACAAGTTTGGTAACCAGAGAGAGGATATATGAAATGCTAGATTTTTGCCACATTAGGTTTTGCTTTATTATGCCTCTCAGAGACTTGGTGACATGTCGGTATCATGTGTTTGGACAGAGCACAGGCAGGCTTCTCTCTGAGACTGATGCTCATCTCATGAGTTCAGGCATCTCCCCGATGAAGTGACCTTCAGCCAAATATGTAAAACTCACTTCTTTAGCACTGTACATCAGCAGAAATGTATTTATGAACACTTACTGTGACTTAAAAACTGCATGCCACGCTTTACATACCAACATGATGCCTGTTAAATTTCAAACTTGCACTATTACCTCACCTATGACATTTAGTCATGCAGGAGTTTCCTGAAACTGCATAGTTAGAATAGTTGCAAGAGCATTTTTAATCTGTTCTCCCCCAATATTACCAACTGCACACTACTCCATATTAGATCTGTAAGCTTTAGTATGATTTAATTGTACATGACATCAGATGACCTACATACACGTACCTCTGTGCAACACCGGGCTAAACTACATCCAGTAACTACACATTTTATTTTATCCATAGTGCAGCTACACTACTTTGTGATGAGTGAAATTTGAACACTTAACTAAACTAGAATTAAAAAACTTTTGTTTTTCTAAGACTCATTCATATGTGTGCACCCCATTACAGGTGTGGCTGTCCGTTCAGAAAGTTATAAGAAACCAGCAGACACCCCCCCGCCTCATCTGCTTTCAGTTCTGAGTATTCAGAATCCGTGTTTTTACCTCTAGTTCACCAGCCGTCCTGTCTTTGTTGTCCTCTGCGCCCTGATCTGTGATGGGAGATCGTATACGGCTGATCTCCTCTGTCAAACGGGCCTTTAAGTCCTGCAGAGGAAAATATTTGGTTTTTAATCATTTTGAATGACGCCCACTGATGGATCACTGGTCTTATATAGCCGGAGTGCAGATTCTTTTCTGGCATTAAAAGTAAATCTTGTTGAGCCTGGACACTGCACAATAACAGGCTGATGAGAGACCTAATTGTATAGTTGAGAAATGTGGGACCATGCTTCTCAAAATTTCTCAAAAGTCCAAACATTTATAGTCACACAGTCTGTAAAAAATCTCATCGTGTATTTAAGAATTACAACATCAACGAGAACAATCTTTCACCTCAGCTTAGTGATGACAAGACTGCTCCACCTCACCTGGTTCTCTTTCCTCAGCTGCTCCATATCTCTCTCCTTGCGGCTGATCTCTCTCTCTCTCTCTGCGTTGCTCTGCTCAGCTCGGTTTAGCTCCAGACACTTCTGAGAATAGCGATCAGAAAGTCCAGCCAGCTCTCTGTGCAAGGACTGAGATTCTGCCCTGCAGAAACAGACCAATATCACATAAAACTGTTGTAGAAATCAGAAATACATACAAAATAATCAGGTTCAGAATTAGTAATAATTAGCTCAGTGATATACTCTGCTATGCATACTTCTAAAGCTAAGTTTAATCTTACTGTATAGTACGTATTGCATTAATTAACAGCAACATAATGTGGCTCATAAAGTATGAGTGTTTTGTCCATTTTCATGAGGAAAATATTTTCTGCTGTGGTTTTAAAACATCTTTACTGCTCATGACCAGTAGCCACAAAAATAAGGAGTATGCCATGAGCAAAAAAAAGAAAAAAAAGAAAAATGCAGAGTAGGCAACACAGATAAGCCCTAAAATGCAGGTTCCAGTAGCAGACAGCGTTGTGTCAAAGGCCTTGTGAGGCTTACAAAGGAAAACTAATCCATGACCAAATTCTTCTACATTCCTTAAGTGCCTAACAGGACCCAGTGGCCGCTGTGGTAATGGCCTTGCTTAGACGAGGAGCCCTGGATTATTGTAGCGTCTGCAAATTCTACCTTTTATTTTGCAGAAAACCCTTTTTGTGGCCAACTAGCTCCCACTTAAAAGCACAAGGGAGCTATTCACATAAATTACCAATGCTGGCCTGCACTGCTGGAGACTGAGGGCCAGGCTACAATAACTGAGAATTTATTTTCAAGGCAATATGGACTAAAGGCTTACACAGGACAGAGGTCCTTGTGCAAGCTCTTTATAAGCTTGTATTTCTACATACATGGAAACTATGTATTTTTTTCCAATATATTTTTGTTAGCTACTCAACAGCCATGCTAACAGACATAAACACTGGATGACTGTGTCTGTTAGCATGTTTGTGGGTGACAAGTATACATCTCTATCACACAGGCAGAAACTTTGATTTGAAGTTACTCACTGTTGTTGGGCTTGCAAAGTCTGCGAGTCTAGCACCCCGCTGCTTAGCCTCTTGACTTTCTCCACCTCTCTCTCCAGCTCCTCTTTGTGTTTCTTCTTCAAAGCCTCCATCACTGAAATACAAACACACAAGCGTGACACAACTGCTACATGATCTCTCTATAACAGCACCTCAAGCTTTTTCTGACTGGGGAAACTCGGGGATCAAAGAAACCGAGACCAGCTGAGAACAGCTCTTCAGAACAAGGTTTGATGTGAACACAAAACGTTTTTTTATAGCCTTAACCTGCATTAAAAAGACAGTCAAGTTAAAACAAGTATGCATTATCAACATAGTATGTATTTTGTAAGATTAAATGACATTTACATAATTCACAGACATCCAACACCTGAATATGGAAGTGGAATGAGGACACTACAGAGGACAGAGAATAACCCAGTGATGATGATAACACCCCGTTCCTATACTACTTAATGTGAACAGTGAACTCCATTTGACCTTTGACCCCAACCTAGATTCTTTTAGGACCTTCTTGATGATTGGCCTCAGTAAAATTAACTATTAGTGCTGTAACATTTAATCATATTTTATTAAGAAAATAATGGCTGCCTTCACACATGCGTAACACAGCTATTTTGGTCTTTATAAACTTTTCTCCCCCGTCTGGTGCTGACCTCGTGCAGTGTCCTGGGTCTCCTCCAGCAGCAGCCTGTCTTTCTCAGCCTCTAGCTCCTTGATCTGGCGCTCGTGCTGCCTCTGCAGCTCCTCCAGCGCCTGTCGGTGAGCGCGCTCCATGGCTGCCAGGCTGCGGCCGCAGGGGGCCTGAGGGCCACAGCCGCCCCGGACACCTCCACCACCTCTCCCTCCCCCTCCTCCCCCTCGTTTCAGTTCCTCCACCTGCTGCCTCAGTGACGCCACCTGAGAAAAGACAAAGACAGAGGTAAAGCCCACTGAGCGACAGAGGTGGGGGACAGAAGACTATCAATGTAATACGTGATTAGCATGTTTACATAAGATGGCACAGAAGCTGGTGTTGGCAGTGAAAGACATAAGCAGTAACACTTCTGTTTTTTTTAAATGAAGTACGACTCCAAAGCTTAACCAGGCCCAACAGGAATAATTCAAACTTACTGAACTGCAAACACAATAACCTGAATGAACACTTTCACCAAATCAGTGAGTCTGTTGCAGAGTCCCACTGCCAACATGTAATCTACACATAATCACAGGCAGAACCACCAGGTTGAGCCATTGTTTTCTTATGGAAACACTGATGATGCCAACATTCACTCCACTGCCACCCCGGGTTTTGAACATTGGCTGGATTTTATGCTTGTTGGTGCGCTTGAAGTTCAAATTATTTGAACTTTAACCTCCCCCACAGCTGATCTATCAAAGCCTGTCTAATCAGATTCTCGCTAAAAGAAGAGGCTTAAACACAGAGGAAACGTCTGGGCCACAGCCGCTTCTCTTTAGCATGAATTTAACAGCTGTTTCTAAATCATATGAATATGTATGATAACATATCGTGGTGCAAATCAGCCTGCGTGTCATGTGTAAACAGCCTCAGTGCCAGAGTCTACAAACCCAGATTCAAACAAAGATGCACATCACAACACACAGAGACAGAACAGACAGGAGCTTCAGCAGCATTTCCCATATCGCTCGTAATCTCCTTAGGTGCTCTCATCATCACTTTTTATGTTTTATTTTCCACTGGATAATATTTCAAATGGAAAACACTGCTGAAGAGTAGGGCTTGGTGAGAACATAGTGACTCAAGTGTTAAAAGCCAGAAACAGGAAATGTTACTTCATCCGGACAGATGAAGGGTTAATTTGCATTTTATTTAATTTGCAAATTGGAAAATCATCTCCACGCACTACCTCCCTCTGCAGCGCCTCATTGGCTGGCTGGTTGGAGGAGTGTGATCCCATTGGTGGTAAAGAGCTCATCTTTATTGGCATTTGTTCAATCTCAGCCCACTTTTTCTCTATCTCATCCTCCATGCGCAGCCTTTGGTTCGATCCTGTGCCCGTGCCCTTCCTGGACAGCACAGCTTCCCACTGGCTACTTGTGTTCCTCTCCTCCTGCCATTGGCTGTGCTCCCTCCCCTGTCCCTCTCCCGCTTCTCTCTGACTGGCTGGGAGAGGACTGGAGGAGGCGGAAACAGGGGACAGCTCAACGTAGTCAAACCTACGGTGAGTGGCCGGGGCGGAGATCGGAACCTCCGACTGAACATCGCTGTGACGTGATGAGGGGCGACGGGAAGACAGCAGAAAGCGTGACTGGGAGTTTTCCTTGTCACTGCTGCTGTCAGGTAATCTAAAGAAGATTAGAGAAAACAATTCTAAATCAAGGTAATCCAAATAAAATCAAACAACAATGAATAAATCAAGGCATGATTTCTTCTTCGACTATCTGATACCCTCATAAATCCTCTTTTAAATCAACTAAAGAAGTAACTGATCAATCACAATTTCATCGGGGTTGATACAATAACTAAATCAATGGCATTCAAGGCACAGTTGGCGGTGAGTCATTATGAAAACAGAACATACTGAGTACTGCCATTCTGTGTTATTAATGGGCCTCTGATTCATCTACATCTGCCAAAGCATACAGCAGCTAAGACAAAGGCAAAGTTACTGGTGCATGTGAGCAACAGAGCCTCTTATCTGACTGTATTTAGCCAAGGCTGAGCCGTGGCAATTCGAAAGAATGCTAACCGGTGTTAAAATACTGAGTGTAAGCAAGCACATCACAGATTACTGGTAGAAGGAAGCATACAACCTGCCTAGAGGCTGCCTTTTAGGGCAGGGAGTTACCAAAAACCCCAAATAATGAGTAACTTCTTCAATGAATTAAAGTAAGACAAGCAAATGTTAATTTTTACATTATAATTAATCATCTGCAAATATGTAATTCGGTCATTTTCAGTCAATATAGTAGCTGTAATAGCATCAGAGGTCAGAGCATGTAAATGCATGCAAATGATGTATTTCTAAGTTTTAGCCTCTCAAATCTCAAATGCATCTGACAAAATGCTTTATGCTCCACACAAAAGTTGATTATATTAATGTTTTGTAAGTTTTTGACACATTCAACAATTCAACTGGGAATTACTGTGTGAGGTCTGGAGAGCTGCTGGGCCGGATACACTTCTTTAAAACCTCGATCCAGTTCCGCCTGATCCCAGCCGTCATGGCAGACAGCGTGAACACGGCCTCCCGCGTCTGGAGAACAAAGAAAAAGAGGACGCAGTTTAAGGTGATACGAAGATGTGACACAACTGGGATGAGATAGAGATGATAAAGGAAAACTGAAAGAGAAAGATACAGAAAGAAAGGTGGAGGAGAAGCAAAACAGAGATGTGAGTCATGATAACGGAATAACAAGTAAATGAAGCAGACACTGAGCACGGGTGTGGTTAGGGAAGACAAAAAAGGGGGCGAATATAAAGAAGAAAATCAGTCACATACACAGTCTATGGAAGAGTCAAACCTGTGACATAGATATTCACCTGTATCTGAAAGCCGTAGTTCTTCTCCACATCAAACTCAGACACCTTCACACAGGATTTTAGGTCAATCTCTCCGTCCATATCATCTTTCTGTGCAGGAAACACAATAATATGCTCACAATCGACACAGAAACAGGATATATTCTTCCACTTTTTCACTGCCATGAATGATACAATATTCTTGTTTATGCTTGAAATGCTCATGCAAGCTTTTTTTTTTTTTTACTAAAAACCATGACTGGGTTCATTACAAAAATCTCACATATGCAACAGAAATAAAAATATACCTCCTCTGCACATGAGTCTCTGTAGTACTTCAGTCCAGCATCAGTCAGAACAAACCAGTGCTTCTTCCACTGAACACATAAGATATTGATTAATCCAAGATTGAACTGAGATCGGCAGCTCTTAAGTACAGATATGAAAACGATCAAAACAACACAAGGATAATATCTGAAACTGTAACATCAAACAGTGTAGTATTAATATCTTATTTTGAAAATAAGTCTGGTCTGAAAGAGCAATGACAAGCCTTGACAGTGACACAGAGAACCCTCATGTTAAAGTGAGGACTTACAGTATGTGACATGTGAAGCGAGAAGCTAATTCACTCAAGCATATCATTCAAAGAGAAGAGACACCTGTTGTGCCTCAAGCCATCAAGCAATTACAGTGATAACAGGATAATCTACTGCTATCACCTTACACACAACCTTTCTCATTAGGAAGGAAGGATCGAGGGTAGTGAGGATGGAAGGAGAGGAGGATGTGACACCTGACTGGAGTACGAAGCTCAGCTTTACTGTACTTTACCTCGCCACTATCGTCCAGTTTTGACATCCATCCCTTTTTGAAGTTCAGGAGGTCGGGCTGCAAGGCAAGGAGGACACGTGTCACGTTCGCTGGCCTTCATTTGTATGTTTGAGAGAAATGTTACAGAGCTTGAAGGACAGAACTCTGTTGTCTGCGTTTTACAGAGAACAAACACACAGGTAACGTCAGCAGAAACAGAAAGAAAAGAACTAGATGTAACAAACAAAACAACAGGACAAAGCATGCTACAAGCCCACATCGAAGGGTGGGGCATACTCAATATAATGACATCTCAAAACAAGAAATTAGCAGCAACCACACCACCACAGGCTTCCTATCACTTTACATGAAGACAACAGATACAATGCTGGTGACTTATTTTTCCCACAAAGGACATAAACCAGTTTCTATTGTGGAGAAACTTTCTTAAAATGCATGTTGAAACTGGTACAGTCATTTAAAGTCAACTTGTGTATACACTTCTTTGAAACTATGTTTTGAAACATGAATACTTTTAGATCACTACA
The DNA here is from genome assembly GCF_017976425.1 of Toxotes jaculatrix. Classification (NCBI taxonomy): domain Eukaryota; kingdom Metazoa; phylum Chordata; class Actinopteri; family Toxotidae; genus Toxotes; species Toxotes jaculatrix. The sequence continues at coordinate 16,498,113 of NC_054411.1, read as the reverse complement.
TTACCTAATGCTTTAATTCAGTTTTAGCACTTAATATTCATCATGATGATAGTATTGTACATTGTGATCATTCAATAAAGCCCTATGTTGTTTAATATAGCATCTCAACAAGACTGTGTTTCAAACAGGGTGCTGCTCTGTTGCACTGCAGCAATGCAGATATATGAAAAAGGGCACTGGCTGCAAAGAAAGATGCATATGAAGTGTGAAAAATGACAGGAAACAAATGAGACTACAAAGGAAAAGGACACAACATATCTGAAGAAAACAAACAGAAAGACTAGGACTTGGAGCAGCACTTAGTAAAGGAAGAAAAGGTTTGGAGACTTAACAAATTTGGAAGGGAAACACCAGTGTCTACAGTCCCTCTTTTGCTCATGACTCAACCCTGATGCACATTATGAAATATTTTGCATGTCTCTTGCTGCAGCTGTGTGGTAACAGAACATACATTAATGTACATGCTTCAGCTACTCTACACCATTTCCAGTTTTTGCTTTTGACACGGTGGCAGGAAGAGGACAACTCGAGCCAGGTACCTCAAAATCTGATGATCCCAGATTAAGATTAGGCAGCTTTCTCTAACATACATTCCTGACTTTGCTTATCTCTCTTTCACTAGCGTGTACATTCCTCACTTCTAAATCTCTTACTGCATTTGTCGTCTCATCTCCCACTGGTGTCTCATTTCCATCACTTTTCTCTTTTCTCTCTGTTGCAACTGCTTGTTGTTCATTTCATCTGCTTTCTACATCATATTGTTCTGCTCCCTCTTTGTTTGAGCTCTTATTTAATTTCTCAGTCTGTGCTGTCATCTCTAACCGCCCCTATTCTGTATTTATACTCCCTTCCTGGCTTGAGTTGTGTTCTTGTAAGCCACAGCACCACCCAGTTTTTCTCTGCATAAGCCAGTTCATCTGTGCTACTGATCTTCTTTAATCTAACTAATTTTAAGGTCTGATGACCATCAACAGGCTGCGTGAAAGGAATAATGTGTTGAGCAACACCATGTTGAGAAGACATGGATGTATTACTAAATTTGATAAGCCCTGTGTTATATTTAATTTTTCAACATTAATAAATGATGTGGATAATCACAACTAATGGCTGGATCATCAGGTGCTGGATCATCAAATACAATAGGAAACCTGTTTCAGAGGCTGACAGCTGTATTTTGTAAGACAGAGGAGATTAAAAAGGATAATCACCGGTGACTGTGTTTTCTGTCCTTTTTTTTTTCTTCCTCACCAAAACTGTGCAAGTACATGGAAATAAACTGCAGGAGCAAGTTACAATGTGTCAACCCTCATTATAAATTAATGTTATCTAGACAATTCATGCCCATAAGCAGGGTGAGGGAGCGGCCATGAGGGGGGCAGAGAAAAGGGCAGCATCTGTTCTGAATAAACCTAATGCAGCAGTGTTTCTCCTTGTCATGTGCTTCAAGATCAGTGACCTTGCTTAAATGGTCAGAGGCAGGAGGAAGAAGGTCAAACGCTGGCGACAGTTCGGGACAACGTCCACTCTTCCTGACTCCTGTCTCCCATCAGTATAGAGGAGCATTGTCTGGTGAGCTTAGCCTTGTCCTTTGGGCCTATTACAGCATGTGTGGTTCCCTTCTTCACTTGCTTTCTGTTCAGTTAAACAGATTAGCTCTCAGAACAATGTGAATAGGAGCATACCTAATGATGCACTCACTGTGATCACAGTTCATACATTACAATGGTACAGAGAACCACATACCTGGATGTTATTTTATTTTAAAAAATAATAAATAAATAAATTGAAAGGTTTTCTAGTTTGTCTGTGTGCAAACAAGGACCATGTGTAACAGTTGGTTGTAACAACTGACACACAGGCTATAAGCTACTAACACTTCCTGCTACTGTAAACAACACAGGGTCAACAGATCACACTGCATAACACCTGGAAACTTTCTTTTTAAGATTTGCCACAGAAACGTAGGAATCTTGAGTTAGCTGAGCACACGGGCGTTACAGACAGCACAACGAGTATGTTTCAGTTTTAAGCTAGCGAGAAGTTGGGAGTCATTTCTGCCCATTTAACGTACACACCCCTCGAATCAAACAAACGGTGGCTAGAAGAGTCCGTTAAAAACTAGCTAAAGAGTCCACATTAACATTTCTTAAACACAAAACATTTAAACAAGGCAGATCTCTGCCCAGGTGCTATCCATTCACCTATCTAGGTGAATGGATAGCACCTGGGCCAGGCTTCATTTGAGATATGGTAAATGCAGGAAGAAGTGACAAGACAGGAAAAACAAACTGCTCTGAAGGTGTAACTGAACTTACCGTCATGATAACAGGGTCCAGAGAGGGTAAAATAAAGACAAAAAAAAGGGAAAGTACCGTTACCTCACGCAAAACAAAAACCTCCTCCTGCTCTCAAACGGTTCACTGCCCGGCTTAGTTTAACCACTCAGGCAAAAATATGACTTTCTTTGGCGTTACGCGAAATTAAATAAAACCCCGCCATTCATACCCGTGTTAACTTAACCAAGCGGACCGCCAACGTCCATGGCAGATTTCAGCAGTTTGGGGAACGTGCATTCATCCGACTAAAACATGGACAAACCGCTGGAATTTAAAGGAGGAAAAAAAAAAGTTTTAATTTCTCAACTTTCTGACAAGTCGTGGGAGGCTAGTGTTAACGTGTGACTTGGCTGTGGCTGTGGCTGTAGCTCTGCTCGCTGCTCTCTCTCTCTGCCCCTGTCTGCCACTTCCTGGGCGGATCCGCGAAGATCGTTTGAGAAAACAAGCCTACCTAACCGCACGGTGCTGGCTCTGAAAACTGGGGTCCGAGGACCTCCAGGGGCTAAAAGGGGATTAAGTGGGGGGTCCGCCCCCACCTCCCCCTCTTACCCCCATACTCCCCTGCCACATGAGAAGTATTTTCGTTCTGATTAATTGCACCCACAACAGATTATGGCAACAAGAAAATGTACAAAAATGACAAATGTTCAGTTTGAGGTGCCACTACTTCACTTTTGCTGAGACCAAACCTCTGAAAAAGTCTTTGGGGGATCAGTGACACGGAAATGTTTAGTTATCCCCTACTTTTTACAAACACACAGAACACATTTACTGGCTATATATATATTTTTCCTAACTGAATATCTTTGGGCTTGCATACAAAGTGGCACTCCCCCCTCCAAAATCCTCTCTTGGTAGCTATTGGTTTCAGTTCAGGAATTTCAACACATGCCCCAGCAGACCACAATTGACAAAGCTCAGTCAGTCTTATGAAATGCCTCTAGGGTGTAGGTGAAGTCTAAAGGCACACAACAAGCAGAGAATTTATAAAAAAAAAAAAAAGCCACATGCTGTAGATAGAGATACACCAGCAGGTTGGTTTGCCAAGTACATAAAAACCTGTACGATTATACACAGATTCTGTGTGAACACTGGACAAGCTGCCAGCAGCAGCCTAGTAAATATGTAACAGAAACACTGTGTATACTGAAATAGATGAAACTGCAATGAACTGGCATTGAACCATGTGTGCTTTAGGTTTATGGTGTTCACTACAAACATTAGAGATAAGGGAAAATCAACTGTACAACTTCACTCCCCATATGGCCCAGTGGGAGAGAGGTTGGCCCCCCACACACACACACACATTCATATAGTAAGAGAACACACTTGTACTGTAAGAGGACTGGCTACACCACATACCTGCATTTGCTCTGATCTGTGGTGATTATCTTTCCAAGAACTGCCTTCATCGCCTGTGGGACTGCCAGACCTCTGGAAAAGAACAGCTTGTAGTGATGAAGATAATCAAAGTCCTAAGGAGCAAATACAGAAACCTCCAGAGGTTCCCATCCACAGACTTTTTCAAATCTGGTGTTTACTATGTGGAAAATGTGGTTAAGTATTAACACATTAGGCAGGTGAAAACACAGTTCTACTGCAATGGATTATACTATGTAGGTGGAAAAGGTACTTAATACAGTGCACATACTGTTGGATTTAAAGCCCAATTCCCAGCCCTTCTATATTCTCTCTGTTCCCAGTTATGTCTCTGTGCTTTGCACAGAGACATGCAAAGACATGAGTACTGTTAACCTTTCATTAAAGGTAAAATTTTGCCAGAAATAATCATTTTTTCAAGGTTACTCCAGGAAAACATGGATTTAGACAGCAAAATCAAGAGGAGAAGAACAAAAAATTCCTTCACCAGTCTACCTGCAGTGAGGTGGAGGAGTGAGCCCGAGACAGATACCCAGTGCCACCATAGTGCCACTCTCTTTCAGTGTCCACTGTATCTTCCCAGTCTCTGGATGGATGTTTGCTCAAGGAGTGGCTAGAACAGCACAGACAGGTTATCAGTGCGTTTGGTCAAATTTATCCAATCTGATGGTGCGAAAGAAGCAAAGCCATCTAGATTTAGGATAAGTTGTTTGTAATCTGTTACATTAAATACCATGAAATATGTGTAACTGTATCAGTCTCACTTTGTGGTTTAATATATTAAATCTAACCTGGCTGGTTTGAAGAGCTCCTGTCTCCGAGAGGGCTGCTGGTTCTGTAGCCGCCTCATATGGTCTGATCCCTCCCTCTGATGGATCATTTTGACCTTCGGCAGGTCGGCCATCATGGCGTATTCCTCCCTGTTCCGTCCCGTAGACCCCACTGACAGTTGGCCCGACTCAGAGGACTCCATGGAGCTCTGGGAGGAGGTGTGCCTCCGCATTTGAATCTGAGGCGAAGGAGAAGGGCTGCGTGTGCGGTGGGAGGGCCTCTTGTCATTAGGAGAGGGGCCACAATCCTCAATGACGTGTCTCTCAACCCCAGATCTGACGCTGCCAGGGCTCCTGGGTGTTTCCAAAGTGACGAAAGCTGTTCTACTGCCGTTCGTGGTCTGTCTAGAGGGTGAAGCAGCACGAGATAATGAAGAGCTACGAATGGAATGAGCTGATTCCCGCCAGGACCGTGGTGAGTGTTTGGAGTCAGATTTTGAGTCATTGTAAGTGTTTTTTCTGTGGAGGGAACCCCTGGAGTCGCCATTCGTGGCATTTCTGAGGACTGAGTAGCCTGGTGGGGTACTGTTGCCTCTTCCAGAGGGAGAAGAGTTGCGGCTGTTGTGTGTCTTGCTGTGCAGGGAACTGCTGGTTTCGTTTTTTTGCAGCGAACATTGGTCAGTAACGTCGTACCTTTTCCTTGAAGGCAATGAGTTGTGGATATCACGACTTCTGACAGAGCTGTTTCCTTCAGACTTGCGCAGCAGAGACTGAGAAGGAGCTTCATAACTTCTCCTTGAAGGTGAGGAGTTACGACTTCCAAGACTACGACTGTTTGATGAACCACTGGTGTCAGTTTTTCGAAGTTTATACTGGCTTGGGGTTTCATAGCCTCTCCTTCCAGGGGAGGAACAACGACTGTCACGACCTCGACTGCCACCAACAACGGGGCTTGATTCAGTCTTACGGAGTATGGATTGACTTGGTTTGTCATAACCTCTTCTGGGTGGAGACAAGGTTGGGCTTTCATGTTCAGGTTCCTGATCATTCAGTCCATTCTTTGCTGTTGAATTTCGCAGCAGTGCTTGACTTTCAACATCGTAGCCCTCTCTTATGGGGGAGCCACAGCGTCCATAGTGACTATGTCTGTTCAGAGACATAATTGATTCAGATTTACGAAGGAGGGATTGGCTAGACGAGCTGTAATTTCTCCTTGGCGGTGATGAACTGCGACTGTCACGTTGACTGTCAGAAGTTCTCCTAGATGGTGATGTAGTACAACTGTCACGCCCACGTCCGTATGGTGCAATGTTGGTGGTTTCAGTTTTGCGGAGAGACATTTGGCCTGGAGGGTTATAGTTCCTCCTTGAGGGAGATGAGCTCCTGCTGTCATGACCCTGAACACTCAAAGACCCATTTACTTCTGTTTTCCTCAAAGCACTCCTAAAATCAGAAATTGTGCCAGATTGGGTTTTGACTGAACCTGCAAACGATTTAAAGTTTCTTGGCAGAGTTCCTGACTCAACACGTCGGGCATGTGTGCTTTGCAAGGAGCTTCTGGATCCCGGTTCTGTTCCTTGAGACCACCCTCCACCATCAAAGTTATGCCTGCTGAGGGAAGCAGTGGACTCACTGCGTCTGAATGGTAAATTTCCACGTGAGGGAGAAGAAGAGCGAGACTGCAGAGCTGAGCTTTGCCTTGAGGAATCAAAACGCCCTGATTGATGATAGGTAGAAACGTGAGATGAAGGGTTTCCCCGGCCATATGAACTGCCAAAACCCTTTCGGACCGTTGAAGCCAGAGACTCTGCTATCTTAAAAGGAGTAGGACTTGGAGAGCGAGGGCCGACTTGCGCCTCAACCTCAATGGCAATTTCATAGGGGTCAGGAGGAGGGATTTCAACAGGGAGATCCTCGTTTAGATTCTCCGGTATTTGCCTTTCAGAGGCCACACCAAGATTAGGATTTCTGAAGGGGATGGTGTCTTTGGGCTCCACATTTCTGCTGCCGAAGATGGGACGTCCTCTTTCCAAATGGCGGAAAGGAGCAGGCGGGCTGTTATCACGAAGAGAACGGGCACCCGCTGCCCTCCCCAGGGAGAAGTAGCCACTTTCACGTTTCTCTCTGTCTTCACTTACCCCTAGAAGACAAAAGGAGTCAGGCAGTGTGACAAAAATAGAAAGAGGACGGGATAAGAGAAATAAGAGATGCACACATCAAAGTTCAACTACTGAGCAACTACCAGAGGTTTCCTGACACAAACTGAGCTATATTGTATTACTGATAATTGCTCTGGGACACCTCAGCTGGTGACATCAAACAGTATTGCCAAGTAAAGAACACCTTTGGCTGTAACTGGATATGGATTGGTCAAGTGCAAAAAGTCATAGGTTTACTGAAGGCTCAGTCTACTGGTCCACAGAATCAATATAGAGAGCTACATGTGTTCAAAAAAAGAAAGATTAGGTGGTGCTGTCACATTTCTCCCTCTCCTTACTGTGATTATTTGATTCTTCTGTATCCCATCAGCCAAGAAATGAATGTAACAACTGACAAACAGAATACAAGGTCAGCTTTCACGTACCTGACCGCCTAGTGAAGCCATCTCTGCTCCGAGCTTCGTCCATCCACGCCCGCGGGTTGGGCCGGTGGGGTGGAGGGTCAAGCCGGGTCATGCCAAGTTTGGTCGAACGGCGGCGGATTGGCAGGTATTCGTCTTCTGCACTGACAGAGCCGCTGAACTCTTGGTAGTCGCTCAGGTCACGACAGCTACATGGAAGGGGAGACGGGAGCAGAATGACGAGGGTAGAGATAGAAAGGTGAAAGATTGAGAGAGTGAAGAGCCAGGAGGAGGGGAGAAAAGAAAGAGACAAAGACAAGGAAGAAAGAGAAGCATTAAAACTGCATAACATGGATTCCATAGGAAAAACTATGCAAATGCATCACACAACATGAAAGTTTGTGGTCTGAGAACATGGTGCATAGAACTGGTGAGATTCAAATAGCATGACTACACACTACAGTACTTGCCAATGTTTTAAAATGATTAAACAGTACTTGTAATGACAAGTTTAGCTCATTAAAACACTTAAATTATACATTTAAGTCTACAAGACAGGTCTACAAGTCCATACAACATATTATCACAGTCCAGCATCCCTACCTGTCAGTGCTGTCGTCGTCGTCGCCGTCGCAGATATAAAGCTCACAGTCGGGGCTCAGGATGCACAAAGAGCTCTCCCCATAACCTAGACGTCCTCCAGTGACATCACAGTAGCTGCTCACCACCGACAGACCGTCAGAGTCCTCCTGATTGGACGAGAAGTCAAGACACGGGCCTATCACAATGTCGCAGCAAACTCCATCTCTCTCTAAGTCACAGACGAAGATGCTCTGATGATCTTCTTGACATTGACTGTACCTCCAAACAAAGGTGAAGCTTAAAAAATAATATCAAATCTTGGACAGTTTTTTTAGTGTGTTCACAGAAAATAGGTAGTGACTTTACATCAGAGCAGGAATGCACATACGTAACAATCCTACATCTGTCTGGCTAGGTCCATCTCTGAGTATAAACGGATAGGTGAACAGTGTCTGTCCTCTCTGACACACACTCACATGTTCAGTCTGCTGTTCGATTAGGGTTACACCTCTGTAACACGACCTGCCTCGTGGCTTTCCTCATTCATATTTCATCACTTTTTTTTCTTGCCATAAACTCATCTCTTGGAATAGATTGTCTTAAAATGTGATGTAACACTGTCTGTAAATGTCAGTAACTGGCACAGATCTCTACAACTTTCAGGACATTGTAAATATGGTATTACAAAGGAACTTTAGCGCTACAATCCACTGTCCACCATGTTTTGAGATATATTACTGTCACCAGAGAACTGCAGTTATGTCATGAAAGTAGAATAAACAGAAAAATGCAGACTTGTCACAGTTTTACTGTAATACTGTGAACATGCCCATCCTTTCTGTATATTGCCCCTTTGTCTAAAATTACAAGTGATTCCCGAGAGGCCAGTAAGTGATCCAGCTTCGTTAATTTATAATGGGAGCTGCTGCTATCGCCCTGCTCCTGGTCGTTACCTCTCATTCGTCGTCTCTGACCTTTTCTTAATTTACCCACAAGCAACAAAGCCTCATACAAGATCTCACAGACTGTGCTTACATGTTGGCTTCATTAAATTAAGAGACACTTTGTGATATTTTACTCACACAGAAACACTGACATTGAAGACCCATTTAAATATTCTTTCCAGTTCCAAATTGTATCATGAAATTTTGTTGATCATTTCTGATCTGCAAGACAGATAAAAACTTGAGCAATAGCAGTGGTGTCCCCTTCTGTTTCCCTTGACTTCTCATCGAACCCCAGTGTATTGACTCCACCTGTGACCTCTAATGCTCTCTTCCTGCCCATCTTCAGGTCGAGCTAATCCCATCACTCAGCACTTATTCTACTCTTGTGCTCATCTCTACCCAGTTACCTAGCTGCACAGTACATATCCCGCCCTCTTCCTTTCCGGCTTCTCTTCTTTCTTACCTTGCTGCTGGTGTCTCTTTCCTCTGCCTGGGATGGGATTGGCGTTAACAGCACTCCTTTACCTGCCCCAGTCCCAGTTCCAGTCCCAGTCCCAGTGCCTGATATGGATTTCTGCTGTGGTGCTACCTCAGTGCTCTCCCCTGCGCCGGCGTGCAAGTGCCTCTGGCGCAGGCAGTCATGGCAGCGGGAGGGGTCGAAGATGTTGGGCTGGAACTTGGGGCAGATGGGCTCATCGCCGGAGAGGGGCATGGCTTGTCCGGAAGGGGAACCTGCCCGCTCATTGCATCCCACACAGAAAACTGAGAAGGAGGGACAGAGAGCATTTTCACAATGAAATATACTGTAAAAACAAACAAACAGTATCAACAGAAACCATACAACACTTCTATAAGGATGAACGAAGGACTGTTATGATGACTAAACCACAGGAAGTCGTTGCACATACAAAACCCAACAAAAGTTTAGTAGCGTTATGTACCACTACATGTTGTTGTAGTGAAACAGTTCCAAAAACCTGCAGGGCACCTTTCACAACACAGTGTTTGGTGACATAAGAACAAGTAAGAACTGTAATAGTCTTGCTTTTAAGTATAACAAAAAAAAAGATCCTATATGCTGCTGAGTCTGGCTGAGACTCTGTTACTGCAGACAGGTGTAAGCACAGAGCGTATTAAGACAGCAAATAGTAGGATAGTGAAAATAGCAGACATTTTGTGATGTCTACATTAATAAAAATGGTAAGAGAATTGATGAGCATTACCTGACAAGAGAAGCTCCCACCGTCAGCTCAGTCTATAATATGTCATTAGGAGTCCGAGGATAAACTGCCCATCAAACCCCCATCAGGCACATGCCTCCTCTTCCCCATGCTCTCTATCCTCTCTAGCTGCCAAACTCTCAAATCAATCCGATTGGCTGCTCTCACAATGAGGGAAACTGAAGCATCCATGGCGGCCATGACGGCTCGGAGTTGACACAGCAGAGACCCTGGAGCACACACAGACCTTGAGCCAACATGGTGCCAGTGGCCTGCCGGTTCCTCTATTGAGGGGTTGTATTAAATATCATGGGCTTTAGAAAGCGAAATGAAACGCTCATGCTAGTGACAGCTGGCACACGCTGGCTCAGGTTAACGTAAATAAATAAACACTGGTGAGGTGGGGCGGGGGGGCTTTGACATACATTAAAACCAGTGGCTGTGAGGTTTTAGGTTCTTCACCCTAACAGTGAATAAGATGCTGTAAAAGAAACAGTGGCTGGTCCTTCTTTACATCACACACAGGTAACACGGAGCTGTGAGGAAACAGAGCTAAGGGTTGATTTCCTGATGTTCTGGAGAGGATGTTGACAACAGCGTCAGGTTTCCTATTAAACAATGGAGCACAGAGGGACAAAATTCCTCACAGAGCACACTGACAACGTGTGACATACGACTTCAACACAAGGGTACTTATCAGCAAGGTTAATCTCTTATTTCATCAAAATTTCGGTTAACACAGTAAAGTTTATTTTAGGAAATAACACTACAGAAGCAGTTTCTTAGAAAAATGTACAAATTTGAGCACAAGGTTTCAGGTACTGTGGTAGTATTGTCATAACAGACTCCACGATGTAGACACTGAGTGTCCACAGGAGCTTGTGTTGACTTTACAAACGTCTCACGCTCAAACACAGGAGCATAAATCTGACACAAGAGGTCAGATCTCTTCACAGTTCACAGTTATTTTTACACACAATCTCTTTCAGTCCTGATGATGCACCCTCTTTCCAGTCTGTCGACGTCTCTGCCACTTGCTGGTCCTCCCCGCTCTCTTTTTCATCTCTGTGACACCAGGTCTCTTGTCTGTCGGACGGCCTCGTCCTCCTCGGCCTTCCTGCTTCCCTTTCCTCTTCCGCTTGCTGTTGTAAGTGTTGAGTGACGCCGTTAGGGAGCGGATCCTGCAGCGGGGGGGGGGGGGGGGGGGGGACAAAAACCCAGAGCTGGAGTGAGAGCGGCTGGAAGATGACAGGCAGATAAATTTAAGAAACATCTGAAGAAAGTCATTATGTCACCACTGTGGGTTTGGGGTGTGTAGCACATTTAGCACCAATCAGAGAGTGTGTGTGTGTGTGTGCAACCACGCATTCACTGCAATTACTTAATCCAACACTTAAGTTATTAAAGGTCAAAAATGATGACAAGCATTTGTCACAAGTCCCAGAGCCCAAAGTGACGCTGACAAAAATCCAAAATACCAAAAATACTCAATTTATGAAAATAAAATGCAAGTCTCAGCTGTTACGCTGAGACTTTTCTTCATGATGAACAGCTTACTTTTTGTTCATGATAGGGTTCCCGGCTTTTCTTGGCATTGCATTTGTTTTCTCCTCCTCTTCCGTCCCCTTTTCTTCATCCTTACTCTCCCCGTTAGCCTTGAAAGCAAAGATCCTCAGCGTTAATGCTGTTTTATTATCATCATCATCGTGACCATGTAGAGCTATGAGCAGTAAACCCAAAACTACACCCAACGCCAAGAGAGAGCAAGAGCGCACCTGAAGCCTGTTAAGATGAACTAAAGCTTATCTGTTTACCTGATTTCCTGCAGGCCCAAGCAGGTGAGCCCCAGTGAGGTCGAGATCACTGATGGTTGTAACGGTGACGGTGTGGTTAGGGTGATCGTACTGTACAGACTCTGTCGTGCTGGTTATCACATCTTCCATATCATCTTCATCGTCCTCTGAGAGATGGAATGAGGTGAGGGGAAAAAAAATAATCAGTACAAATTCTAAATGGCTACTAACTGGTAAAACGATCTACAACTGACTTATTCTTTTTACTCACCTAGAGCTTCTGTCCTCTCCTTCAGCATCTTCATGTATTCCTTATGCCTCTGAAAGCAGACAGCCAAACATAACATCAGTACATCCTTTCCTTCCTTCCTCGCACAGTTCACTTTGTGTTGACCCAAATCAGACGTTAACCCCCTGCTCTGCCACTTTACACTTACCTCTTCCCGAACTCTAATTTGCTCTTCCTTAATTTTCTTTTTAATTTCTGCCAGTGCTGCTTTCCTCCTTTCCACCTTGCGCTTATGGAAACCGGTAAGGTAGTCCCTGACAGACAAGAAGAGGAAGAAACTTAAGGAAAAGGTCAGCTTTTTCAGTCTCTGTGGGTTAATATATTACATCAACAATACAATAACATTAATAATTAAGTCAAACTTGGCGTGGTATGTTTTATTTTTTTAAGTGAGACATCTGGCTAATAATTCAAACTAAAATCTTGGCCAACAAGGGGGGTTTAAGGATCATGTAATACAGAAAGTTACTCAAATAAAAATAAAACAAGAATTAACAGTATTTCCAATGGACAGAATAAAGTTGGACACCTTAATACTTCAAAGGTTAAAGAAAACTCTGCACTAAGACATCTGCACTTACTTTGTTTGGGTTAATTCTGTCATTTAAAAAACAACAACACATAAAACACGATAATTTGCGCTTAAAAATTATTGTTCAAAAAAACATAAATACTTGGTAGCAAGCTCATGCTAACCTGATATTGGAACAGTGACGGCAAATGCTAAGATGCTAAGAAACTTACTGTCTGTCTTTGTCGTCAAACGTTACGATGCATTTGTTTTCTCTCTTCTTCGACCCTGGCTTGAATTTCGCTTTATTGGACACATTGTTGTGCTTTTTTCTGTTCTTCATGTTGTACACGTGAGTTTACCCTTCGCTACTTCCGGCTTGTCTTTTTTTTTAAAGGAGCGCTTCAGTAAACGTCGTCCGACTAGATGCACGTACAAAGCCTAAAGAGTTCCACTCAGACCAAACGTTCAGGACAACATGATGATTTTGCTGTTTCAGACGGAGCTTCCGGCTTATCAGTGACTGTGGTCACATCACAACTCAACACGAATGTTTTAAGAGACGCTGTTGCTGCTGCTTATCTTATACTGCTTATTAACCACATGATACATATATTGTCTGAAACTGCTTATCTGTTGATAGCATGATGTCTTTAGGGTCAGGTCTCCTTATCTTACTGAGGGATTCATGAGAATGTCAAATTAGATTACATGGTCTGTACTTGATGATATAATAACAGCTGCTATTCTAGTCTCCTTGACTCTTGCATTTCACATTTTCTTATTAAGTAACTGCAATGTCCTCTGCCACCTTTGTGGTAATCAACTGTTTTCAGCACCAGACTGCCACTCCCTCCAGTGGCAGGGACTCTTTATGTATCCAGGCATGTCATCTCTCTCTGTGAATTGCTGAGAGAGTCACATTTTGACAGGGCTGTCCAGCGTTCACTGTGCTACACAGTGTGAGTGTGAGAAAGAGGAAACCAGTGATCTTCACACAGCTGTCCTTATCAGATTTACACTAGCATTCGCACCCGGCCAGCACTCATGTTCAGATGAAATACAAAATGTGGTGTTCTCTCTTTTTGTCTGTTCCAGTGTTTATATTTGTACTTCTCAAATTACACATCCACAACCAGTATGATGCTTTTACTTTTGAAAGGTCATATATGCGCCAACCACTGCCATGTGCTGTTTTATTATAAAACAAACATCAAAATGAACACAAAAATTCAGACAATAAAATACATCACGGGGAGGCAAAAAACATAATTATGACTGCAAAAACACCAGCCTGCCAACGGCTGGTTGTTGCTTTCTTGTTTACCATTCAGGAAAGCTAAATCTAAACTTCTATAAGTATTGTCAGGACTCCTTACGTTACTTATTGACAGCTTGAGTTGACCTGGAAGACAGAGTTCTGGACATTTCTAATAGCATAAATGTGTGTTTGCTTGTATTTTACAAACAACATAGAAATTGCAGCATGTACCAAAGAAAGAGTGATCCTAAAATATCGTGCTAATTGTTTAAATGCGGGATTTAGCTGTCCAATAAAATACACATCTTCCTCTTAGAGATTCTCCCTCTGACAGTTTCTGACCCTAGGCTGCTTTACCAACATAAAACAATAACAATGATAAAATTGAAAACTGCTCCCTTCCAACCTCCCAAAAAAAGCATTTATATTAATATTACATAAACATTAAATAAGATAATCAGAGCACAGAAAATGGGAATGACAGGGGGAAAAAGCAAAGTGGACAAAGATTTCACAAATCTAAAACTCCTCCATCAGTCCAAATATGATGAAACATAATAGTTTTTTTTATACATAACATCAAGGCCATTTTGCTTGAGAGCTTTACATTATGTGTGGACATTGCTTCCGAGAAATACCATTTCTCACTTTTATCACTGTGTTTAGACCATCTTCACTTAATTTTCACGCCTCAAGGTGACACTCCACCCAAAATCTTTGGAGTATCAGATGCTCGCTGCCTGTAGACTCCAAAGATGTCTTTCACAGATGGACAGCAGGGATGCTGAATACTCTGCCTGCACTATTCCTGGCGATTTAACACATACAGTGGAAACCTGTGACTACCCATCATGAATTCACCGTTCATAGCCACTGTTCCTCATCAGAAGAAGCCACATTGCAAGGTTACAGCAGGTGAGTGTTTGATAGTAAAATGATTTTTGGTGGAGAATCACTTTTAAGCGTGAGTCAGCCGACTTTGATGGAGACCATTACGAGCCTAATCTGACGCGTTACAGTGCTTTCTGTGACATTCGTCTTCTCTCAAGCAGTAAGTAAGAACTTCCTGTTTATTCTACTTCTGTTTATCTGCCTATGTACAACCTATTTACAATCACATTGTGAGTTTGTATGCAATTCATTTAATATGTACAATACCGGTCAAAGGTTTTAGAAGACCCTCATTTTCAAAGTCAAACTGAATCAGTCCAAGTCCAGTGAATAATCTTAAACAGAACAAAGGTAAGATGTAAACTGCCCGTCCCTTTCTTCATTTCTTAATTCCTTTTTCAGACATTAAGAAACTGGTTAACTTGCAGCTACAATTCCTACAAGTGTCCCAACTTTTGTTGCTGACTTATAAACCCTCTGTCTGTACAAAGGCATCGCTGGAGCAAACTCTGTGGCTACACCCTCTGATGCATTATTAGGACAATACTGTTAGGTAGGAAGTGGTATTGTATAATGTTTTCACACTGGTGAGAAAAAAAGCAGAAACTGAGGTAGTCTAAAGCTTTTGACCGGCAGTGTATATGAATTTGTGTGAATGTGTGTGTCTGTAGGTCCATGATTGACTGCTTCCCTCTGTTATTTAGATGTTCCGCAAATCCAATCATTTTTTATTCCCTGTGTCTTGTCTGATAGGAAGGAACATGTCAGCAGTAGCTGTCTGCCATTCTTGCAACAGCAAGTCAAATTCCTATAGTACTGTCCTGCTGCATCCTAAAGCCTAAATAAAGCAGCTCAGAAAGGTTTGATCAGAATGACGCTGCACTGGATTGAAGCGTCGTTTCAAATGGTCACTTGATTCAAATTCAGGGTAACTGACATGGTGCTTAAGTATCCTATTTTGCTCCACAGTACAATGCTGGCATTGTACAGTGTATGAGGTAGATAAGAAGAGACACTACTCAGCACTGTACAGTTAAAAGCAGGCTACTCTCTGTCTGCATCTTACAGCCCCAGCCATGCTTAACAGATCTCGGCTGCCTACTCTTCAATACCCTACAGCCCTTAATCGAAGCTTGCAAGTTTATTAAGACATTACATATTTATTGTAGCGCTCATGATGCTGTGTGTCAATAATGATTGTACAGCTTAGCATCCTACAGCTAATCAATGCACTGCTGCATTGTATTATCTTAAACAGCTATGAGATAATGGTCCCTTTTCCCTGTGGGGCCTATTTAACCTGATATTCCATGTGGTTTAGCATTGTTTCTAACGAGGCAGTTAGCCAGCATGGTACCATTAATAACCAGAAGGGGGCGTGATTGTACTGCAACACTGCAACTAAGCATCAAAGGAGCAAGTGTGTAGCCTTTAGGTGTTTAGCCGCGTTGTGGCTACTGAGAGTTATATGAAGCTGTGACAGTAAAAATCAGCTGTCTGTGTGTGAGAAAAGTTTGAAGCAAGAGTCATATTCATGGCCCTCGATCAGCGTGAGGGTGACAGTATTATATAGAATTAAATGTTGTTGGTGGATGAGTCTGGTTAACATCTTTGTATGTATGACAGTAAATCACAGAGTTCATTTTTCAGTGTATTGTGAGTAGCCCTAATCTGAGTGTGTTTGCGTGCGAGTGCTCAGGAGGCGGCGATGGTCGTGCCCCCACTGAGGCGCAGCAAAATCTGCTGACAGTCCTGCAGGGACCGACGGTCTCCCACCCGCTCTAGGGTGCGCTTGGCCTCGGCCAGCAGGCGGGCACGGTGCCCGGGCGGGGTTAGGAGGGGCATGGGCAGGTGGCGGCAGGCCAGCAGGATGGCATGAGCCCTCTCCCTCTCACCCAGGACGCATTCACCTTCTGAAAGCAGCGGGTGGGGGGTGGGAAAAATGCAGGTTAGTGTCCGTTGCCTTCTGGTGTGTACATCTTTGTGTGTATGAATACAGCCTTGTGTTGCTCTCTAGGGCTGTGTAGAGTGAGCTTTTCAAATTCACCATTAATATTTAAAATTATGAATGACCATCAGGGAGCTGATCCTGAGCCAGCAGTCAAGGTGAACTCCTACTCTCAGCCTGTGTGAGTGGATATGATTCAGTGAGGATGGTGATTCTGAGGTTTGTACTTCACTAATCAATGTATAAATCTGAGTTTGAGTTTCCTTACCAGCCGTGTAGGAGCTGTGTGTCCTGCGTCGGAGGTTGTGCTCCAGCAGCTGGTGTGTCCTCGTGGGACTGGCTCCAGCCATCAGCCTCACTGTGGTCTCATGAAGAAACACCTGTCGGACACATCAGAGCCACAATGATTG
The DNA here is from genome assembly GCF_017976425.1 of Toxotes jaculatrix. NCBI lineage: Eukaryota > Metazoa > Chordata > Actinopteri > Toxotidae > Toxotes > Toxotes jaculatrix. The sequence continues at coordinate 16,481,215 of NC_054411.1, read as the reverse complement.
TTTTGTCTGTGTGACGCAAAAGCAGGAAAACACTCAGCCCTCATATGATTTCACTCCACATTTTCTATCTGTGATATATACAGAAAGCATTCTGCCTTCAGTGGAGGCTTTCACACAAAGCCCCTCGCAGCACAAACAGTGAACATTTTTCAGTCAGTTGTCGCACAACAGAGTCTCGTTCAGTGATTATGATAAAGTTCATGTGGTTCTTCGGGGTCTTGCACAAGTCAAAACATAACAAATGATAGCAAGCGCTGTGAAAGCAGCAGTTGTTAAAGGCCCCCTGGCTACAGTAATGACTACTCCAGTGAATCATACAAGTAGGACTGATGATATGTTAAACTGCGGGGAGATTTCTGCAGCTGGTGAGACTGGGAAGGAGTTTTTCACACAGTAAATACAGTGATATCATGAACAGCATTAGCAGGCCCCAGCTGATTTACCCGCTTATAATCAGAGCAGCGCAGAGCTTTTGGAAAACACTGAAGGTTATAAAGTGCCTGAAACATATTGTGGTAATTATTTCTTTTACCATTTAGCTTGCAACATCTTAACAATTGTGAATAGCTGATAGCTTTTCAATCTTTTCAATCTTTTCAATCTTTTCATTATCCTATGATTGTTTCTTTCTACCCAAACTTTAGTGACTGTATTCCTGATTCCTTGACACACAGTAGCTCACATATCTAGCCTTGGATGTACCTTGTGTTGTGCCTGTCTGTAGCACTGGGTGAGCTTTCTGAGGGCGCTGAGGTCCCTCTGGAAACCAGCCAACTGGGATCCAGGTGCCGGGCCAGGTTCTCCGTTACTGCTGCTCCCGCGCTGCCATAGACTGGTCCTCAAGGTCAGCAGAAGGTCACAGACCAGGAGCTCCACCCCCTTAGGAGAGACGAGGGACAAAGGTCAAAGAGCTGTTTTGTTGCATTTACAAAAGAAATACTGATTTATATTGTTCTGAGGTCGATTTATATTTGTAAGAGACGAATTTGAAACCCAAGGTGTGACTCAAAGCTGCCAGTACAACCACAACCCACCCACAACAACCAACCACCATCATTATCAGTGCACTTTGCCCGACATGCATGCTGAGAATCAAAACGCCAAACTACATGATGTTCAGTGCTGTCTCGTGTGAAATGGTGGGGTGTGTAGTGGGTGCGTGCAGATTGGGGAGGCCTCTGTACTGCACTGCAGACACATTGCACTCGGCTTCAGGATCATGCAATGCAACTACAATGCACCACAGCCACCTCCTGCCACCCACACTGTGCACACACACACACGCACACACACACACACACAAACACACAGTACCACATCAGCCTTCCTGGACCCCAAATGAGCATGCAGTGTGTGTGTGTGTGTGTGTGTGTGTGTGTGTGTCTTTGTAATTTGAAATGAAACATGCAGTGTAAGGCAGGTTTTTCTGGAGTCTGTGTGTGTGCAGTTGAAAGACAGCAAACCAGATTACGTAACAAGCACAAACCCAGGGCAGATCTTAAGATATCAGTGATAGTGTTTGTGACAGCTTCTTTGTATTCTACCTTGTTCAGCCAGTTCCCAGACTGGGTGAGCGGTACGGAGATGCTGGAGCGCAGGTAGCTGCTGGCTCTGTCACAGTGGGACAGGCAGGTGACTACACCTTCCCCCTTCAGAGGCGACAGGCTCATCTGAACGGCTTTGCAAAGCAGCAGCACAGCCTTAGGAAGAGAGCGGCTACAACAGAGAAGTTAGACAGAAACAGTGATGGGTGGTTACTCTAGGGTTTTTTTTAAAACAAGGACGGATATGTTTATCTTTATTTACATCCTTTAGTTTAATCGAACATTGAGGTTTGGAATCTATAATCCTGTGTAAAAGGTTTGACTTCGACGTCTCTGAAAAACCAAAAATGACCAGTTAATTTAAATGAAATGCTTCACCATGTTTACTCTAGTCTCTGTAGTGTAGAGTGAGAGTCTGTGCTTTGTCATATCTCCACACAGAGTAACAAGTTTTACTTTCACTCACTCAAGAGTGTGCAGAGCCCTCGGCATTCGCTCGGCCTCTGCCAACAGTGACCTCACTGCAACATCATCGCCCTGCAGCCAATGCACGGCAGCCTTTAAGACCACAGCCCACCAGCGACTCACTGGGTCTCCCACTGGCAGGAAGAAGAGAGGGAAATTATATAGAAAGGAAAAAAAATGACATGAACAACAGTAAGTGAGTGGAGAAGTGACTGTTCTTGTCAAACTTCAAATGTCAAATGAGAAATGATGTGGTGGTTATGACCCCCCGTCGCTCTGTCTCTCGCAACTTTCCCGCTGTATCAAAAGCCGCGTGTGTGATGATATTACGCTTTGTGTGCAGCTTGGCTCACTGTCAGGCCAACAAGAACTGATTAAGACTGTAGCTAATTAACGTTGCTTGAATAGATCACTAATGTGTTCATATCCACAGCAAGTCATTTATTGCCACAAATCAATGACTGCAAGTGTTATCTGTGATAATCCAATAAAATGTTAATCCTAAAAGCTAAATTGGCAGTCAGTGCACGGCAAACGGAGCCAAGAAAATCCATTCACGTTAACAGTAATAACTCAGATGGCTTCCTGGTTAATCTTCACAGAAGATCGTCCCCCACACACAAACATCCTATGTGATTCATGCTTCTTTGTAAAAGGGAAGAGCTGTTCTCTTCATGCTATTCATACCTGGAGTGGTGGTGTGATTGGGAGGAGTCGAGAAGGGCGGAGGAGGGGAAGGAGAGTCCTCTGTACAGCTGTTCAACAACTGGAGGAACTCCAGGGCACTGGAAAACTCCCTGAAAGAGCAGCAGACCAGTAAAAAGAAGGGAGGGGTTTACAGAGTAAATCTTCAATTCGCACCAAACTGTCAAAAAACTCATCAGTAAAGACCCAGAGCTGCCTGGTGCTGCAGCCCTGCACCCCCGCTGCTGCTGCCTGCCTTACCCAGAGTCGTTCTTGCGTTTGCCTGCTTCAGAGTCGCTCTGCGGCTGGATGAGGGTGTGAACAGCTCTCTCCAAAAGCTTCCTGCAGAAACATCGGTGCAGCTGGGCAATGGGGTCAGCTGAAGGAAGATCAAAACATAGCAAAGAGGAACAGGTCAATTTTAGCACACAAGATCTGTTTTAACAAAAAAAAATCTTTAATACAAAGGAGTTTTTTAAAAACTTTTTCAAAAAAAATGAAAGAAAAATAAAGTTAAGTCAGCTCCTCCATTGAAGACATACCTGAGTCTCTCTGAGAAGTGTACACGCCATCACTGTTCTCTGACTTCACTGACCAATCACAGCTCAGGAAGAACTGCCGGCCCAATGGGGTGAAGAGCCAGCGCAGGCAGTCAGGGATCGGCTTGGTCTCTGATTGGCTGGCCACACACTCTGCACAGCTCAGCAGGTAACCCTGAAGAGACAGACACGCAAGAAAAGACGCTGATGATGAAAAGGAAGCTAAATCAGATATGAGTGAAACAGACTTATCATCTCCTCTGTCTGTTTATGTTTCTGTGATGATTTATGAGATAAAATGAATGAATATTGAAACACAAGGTGAGGACAGACAGACGATGGACCGGGTAAGAGACGTACAGGCAAACAGGAGAGGTGGTGGCCCAGCACAGTGCGCAGGGCTGTTGCTGCAGTGACATAGATCTGGGAGAGCTCGGCAGAGGCCATCTTGCCTTGGGCACTCTCGCTGAGGTTGACAGCGCTGAGAGAGAGAGACAAAGCCCACAGGCTGCTACGCTGAGGCAGCTTTCCTACAGAGAGAAAGAGAGAAAGAAAGAAAGAAAGAGAGACAGAGAACAGAAACTGTGTCACTGCATTCAAATCTTCATAGCTTGTGAAATCTCTTATTTAACCACTGTCTTTTTCCTGGCACTGTCTGAGGACATTTATTCTGCAGTTCATTAACTTTAAACAGTGAATCCTATCACAGCAGCCTGTGTACAGCAGCAGTCCACTTTGTTCTCAACACTCACCTGTGAGTTGCAGCTGGCTCAGCCGGTGGTAAACCAGTGCTGCGTCCCTCGCACTTGTCCTAGCCTCCTCCCCCTCGTGCTTTCCTCTGACCTGGTGAACAAGCCAACCAAGAGGAGTTGGACGATGCAAGCAGTAGCGAATCAGATTCCAGGACAGTGAGCAAACCAGGTCCAGTTTGGTTGAGGGAAGAGCTCTGGTCAAGACGGACAAGCAGGTCTCTAAACTAGCCATTGCTGCTGTGTAATCTCCCTGCAGGAAAGAGGAGAAGGGAGAAACAGGAAGCTGTTTAGTATTCAGTTAAGACTGACGGGAAAGATACAATGAAGGTCACGAGTTAGATCTGAACACGATATGAACAGACGCTAAAAATAAACCCACGCAGTGAACAGCCTGGGCTAAACCGGGACATCAAAATGTGCTCTTCAATAGGTGGAAACACATCAAATCAAAATTCTTCTAGCACATCCAAACTTGGCAAAGACAGAATGAGTGGATCCAACATTCACACTGTCACATGAAATAAGTAGTTTGATCATTCTCGCTATATTTGGAAATGCTACCTTTTCAACTTTTCCCAGGGCTGATGAGCACTTACCCTGTTGAGATGCACGTCGGCTTGTTTGCGATGCCTCCAGAAGGACACGGATTTCGGGGAGTGAAGGGGAGTGACAGGCTCCCACAGGTAGAGCACCCTGACACAGCCCCACACCGCTCCCACCCCACTCAGCACCCACACCATCACCCACGGCAACAGGCACCGCAGCCAGGAGGCTGGAGGATGAGAGGAAATGAAACATGAGGCACAGTCACAATGCATTTTAGAATATTTCCACAACCTGCATCACAAATTCATGATAAATTTATGATAGACTGGACAAACCATAGTTTTTAAAGACTCTTTTAAACTTGTGTTATGAACACTGATAAACAGTGGGGTCAGCCCTGCTCACCAAAGTCCTGCGTGTGACTTGGGAACCAGACAAGCGTTCTAGATGGTCCATGGCCCGCAGACAGGGTGTGGCTCCCCGAGGCTTCAGAGCCCAGAAGAGACGGCAGTGGGTTCAGGGACAGGCAGAAGAAGGTCAGGGCGCAGAGAAGCAGACGAGAACGATCCATCACTCCAACGGAGGAGGGAGAATCTGGCTCACTCTTCACCTGACAGGAAGAAAGAGAGAGATAGAGAAAAGGTTCACAATAATGAAGACCAGCCCAAATATAAGAAGGTATTTTTTTCTTTTACAGAAAATTACATTTGTGAAACTGGGGGGTCTTCTAATATTCAAGGTCAAGACAATTGTGTGTTACCAACATCGGATATTCTTTCTGAATGGAGCAAGAACAGCTGTAACAATGGCTCCTACAGAGAGCGCTGTATTATGGGTTGCTCGTAGCCTAGAGAACAGTAGCACAGCACCAGTGTGTAATCTGTGTGTTACCTGATCGTGATCCAGCAAGGGGCTGCCTGGCTCTGAGTCGACACAGTAGGGAGAGAACTGGTGAGGGGAACCGGAACCAGAGTCCGAGGCCGGAGGTGACATCATCACTATTTCCTGTTTGAGCTCCACATCTTCAGATAGCGTCACTGGCTCTGAGATAGAAAGAGAAGACTCATTAAAATCCCAAGCAGCTACAGATTATGCTCTGCTTCCAGTAATGTAAAACACCTACTGTTCTTCTGGTTGGCCATTTTAAGGGCCAGGTTCTCCTGTCGTAGTTTGTGGTTGACCTGTTGCAGGTATTTGATGTAGTCGATGGCCTTCCTCAGCACTCCTGACTTATGCATCTAGGGAGAAAGACGTGAAGGAGAACATGTGAGGATCCAATTTCTATCAAGCTCATGAGTGAAATCAGTGGATTTCTTTTTCCAAATTTCACACTAAAGCAATTTATAGAATTAAAACAGCTAAATAATATTTAACCATCCTAGTGCTAAATCCACTAACCTTTGCGTCGTTGCCCATGACCAGATCTCTGAGCTCCACGATTTTGTCGTTGATGGAGGACCGATACCTCTTCTCGATGATGTTGTGGGTTGTCCTCCTCTCGCCCTCCTTCACCACTCCACCTGGACCTACTGCTCCTGCCGTCACCTGGCTCTGCTCCACGTTTGACCTGGCTCCGTTAGTGCAGTGGGTGGAGCCTGGCTGTAGCTGCTTGATTGGCAGCTTGTCTCCTCCTCCCATCACAACGGGGACGGTGGTCAGGATGTTGCTGCTCATCAGCGTCTGGGGACAGACATAAGTTTCAGTGTGACGTATCAATGTGATATTGCAGAGTTTGAATTTTCAGGGACCAAAATTGTGACTGATATTAACAAACCAAATCATTTCTACTAGCTTCATACCGGGACTTGCAGAGCTGTGTTCTGGATGGGTGTGGTCAAGGTGGTGATCCCTGTGGGGCTCTGCATGGTCGACAGCACCTGAGTGCCATCTGGTTTGAGTGTTGTGAGAACCAGTGAGTCTGTCTTCAGAATCTGTGGCTGCTGGACCAGAACCTGGTGGAATGACACGCAAAGATCAATGTGGTACTTGCTCATAAGCATCTACGCAAATACACAAATTGCCAGTTTGACTTGTTGTCTGACTTGTCCAACCCTGCTAACAACAGCGATGCTACTCACAGGTACTTGCTGCACCTGCTGTTGCACAGCGTGGACTGTGGTCGGCGCAGTAGAGAGAGTCTGGATGGTCTGACCTGACGGAGTCAGAACGCGCTGATGCTGAATGGTGACTGGATGGAGCTGTGGTGATGTCATGATGCTCTGCATCTGTGGTTGGAGGACTGGGAAGAGGAGACAAGATGACTAATGAAGACAAATTTAAATTACAGTCTTGATACAGATCCTAAGAACAAACCATTAAAAAAAACAGAAGAGTGTATGATGATTTTAATTTTCATTTTAATTTCAACAGAATACCCTCCTTTAGTTACCTTGGAAACCAGGAGCAGGGCTCTGGTGGCAGATGACCGGGTTCTGGATGAAACGAGACTGCCCACCATTGGAGGCAATCATCACAGTTTGGGGTGCCTGGGTCTGGATGGGGAGGGGCGTCTGACTGTGGGTCTGAACCAGTGTGTGGACAGGGAAGCTCTGAGTCTGCATAGGAATCCCCTGGGTGTGCATCTGCATTTAAGTAAAAAAAAAAAAAAAGATGCATTTCCCTCTGAGATTCTTAATGCAACATAAGACAGTTTATCTGCCTTCTTTGATGTACGGTTCTCAGGAAAAAGGTATTTTACTAAAGATGATAAACTACATCTCTCAGGCTGACAACCGTTTTGCTGAGATGTGCAGCGGTGTTTGTGGGGATGCTGAGCTGGATATCACATTTTAGAGTCTGTCAGTACTCTGAAATTTTTCCCATGTCAGCAGAAGCTTTTTTTTCGTGCACAATAATAGAAAATAAATCCACACTGTCTCCACAACAGACAAGGAAATTACAGCTGGAGAGGCAGCCACTTTGAAACCAGCCTAGGACTTAAAACTACAGCACTGGTTCATCACTGCAGCAGTCATTTGCCGCTTTCAGGACCACACAGTGATCCAAAACTTCACCAGCTTGGCCCTGAACATACACTAGAGGACAAACTTTTGGAAACAACTTCAAGTTTCTGTTCACGATGTCTCTCTTAAAAATCAATATGAGTTCTATGAATTGATATTTGGGATGTATTTACTGCATGATCAGGCTTTGCTTTCATTGATATGCACTAATAATCGTGTTTATTTTGTTGCAAAGTATACCAATGAAACTATGATTTTTTTTTGGGACAAATTTGATCTTGCTTCCAAACTTTTGGGCTGTAGTGTAGTTTTAAATATCCTATCCTATTTCCCATTAGATGTAATCGTAGAATGAGTAAAATGTGGGTTATTATCCATGACGATACCTGGATGGCAGGCTGGGCTGTCTGTTGGGGCTGAGGCTGGATGGGCTGGACCACTTGAGGCCGTGGCTGAAGGAGCGGAGGGCTGCGGGTCACCTGCTGCTGCCCCGAGGAGGCTGTGGTGGGGGAGGGAGTCTGAGCAGGGGTGAGGGGAGGGGTGAGGGGTAAAGTCTGGGGAGAAAGTGTCTGGGAGGCAGCCAGGCTTATGTTGGAGCTCTGGTAGGCAACAGGGGTCGGTGTCTGTGGAGTTTGGGGAGTTTGAGGGGTTTGAATGGCCTGACGTGGGGTCATGTTGGCGCCCCCGCTCTGTAGTGAGCTTGCTGCGGTCATCTGGTCCTCAAACAAGTCTGGGAAGTCCCCCACCTGGTTGCTGACAAACTGCAGCATCTCTGAGGAGATGAAAAAACAGAAGGAACAGAATTACAACAAGTTTCTGATGATTTGATGAAGAAATCTAATTCATTCTGCTGATTCAATGATATGAAAGATGAAAATAAATTTAATAGCTTATGAGGCATATGTCAGCATCTTAGCAATTCTACACATTCAGATGGTTATATACCACAGAACGTCATTTAAATAACAAATTTTGCATTTACAGTTTCACTCTGCAGTGGTGCTGTGTCACTAAAAGCAGAAAGTGTATAATTTGGTGAAACCTGCAGAGAAACATTTGCTCCATAAACTAAATCCCATGACTGATGATGATTACTTGCCTTTAAGCCAAGGCCTTGCCTAACACCCAATATTACAGCAACAGGAGGTAATCATTTATGAACTGCTTTCAAGTATCTCAAGTGTCCTTGAGAGGGATCTCTTCAGCTGACACTGAATACAAGGTGGCAAGGTTGTCCTACTGTATGATCTGGCTAACATACGTGAACACTGTTTACCACTAACAGATAAGACGAGAAAAGCCCAGAGAGTGTCACGGCCTGGCCTTGAATTGCCGCATGCACGAATAGAAACCAGCTACTGTTGTGGTCATAAACCAGTGAAATGACTGTGCAGATCCAGATAGCCTTGAAAAAGAGTGTAGTAATCTTACAGATGGCCCCGAAAGACATTGAGAGCAGGGTAAAAGAGCACTTAGATAAAGAATCAGTCAGCTCTGAGAGACCTGATGGATGGATGGATGGCATTATAACGGTGATGAATGTGCACTGTGCCCCTGTTGTTAAACACTAGTGCGCAATACGTTAAAGGCCACCGAAGGGCATTCAATAATTTATTGCTTGCATACATTAATTATACAAAACACATTAAAGCTTATTAAAGACTTAATGGTGTTAAAATAGGTCAAGCTGAGCACTTGGTTGTTTATTAGGTACACCTCGCTAAAGCTAATGCAACCTAATACAACAGCCCTGCAAGACATCCTCCCTTCATTAAGGTTAGAATGTTTTGGTTGAAACTGACGTATTTTGTTGTCACTTTGGAAGTTGTAGTTTGTGTTGCTATTGAGTGAGAAAATATGTACAGTATCACAATATCCCAATGTAAAATTACACATACTACAATAGATTTTTTTCCCCACCATTTTCCAGTTTGGACCAGGACTACAAGACTTTCAACAACTGCCATACAGGCTCCGTGTAGTGAAAGCTGCCCTAATGAATCTATTGCACTGATATATGGGTTCATATGGGTTCAACCATCAGGGTCAATGAAGTGTCAACAAGCAGAGCCTGCAGCCTGAAACTCCTTCCTATTAGACAGCAGAGCAGGACCAGACAATATAATCCAGAGACCACATTTATTGACTCTTTCAAAATGATATGAAATCACTAAGCACACCCCCACTGATGAGGCCATTTATAATATTCTAAATGGGAAAACTGATTACAGATGAACACATGTCCTGAGTGCCAGAGACACTGGACAACATTCAGACCAAGAGATCTGAAAAGCCTTGTTGAACTCTACCGATGTTACAGTGAAAGCTAACAACGAGTTTGCTTACTTTACATGAGTAAGTGAACTCCAATCACTACATTTGTGACACCATAATGACTGACTGCACTGTCGTCATTTCATTTGTTAGAGGTTTTATATCCCTCAGCTGCAAGGAGTGCCAGCCTGCAATACTATTTTATCGACGACACAATATCAATCCAAGTGCAATGACACATGAATGAAATGAATTTAAAAAACTATTTTATCTTCGTATCTCTTCACCTCTTATCTTTGACTAATAAAGACAAGCAATCTGAAATAACTTAAAATGTCTATGTGCTATTTCATGGTATAACAAAGTGCAGTGAAGTAAAGACTTCAGTGACTTGGCTCTAATAATTTTGCTATGTTTATGATATAGTTTAGAGCTGCAGGATGCATTTTATTTTTTTGTAGCTATTATGATGTTAAATTTCACAATAAACACAACACTAAAACAGGGCTAGGATACCAGGAAAGGTGAAAACTGACACATTAGACAAATAAAACGTACATACGTCACAACATCAAGGGTTCTCATCTATATCAGCAACAGAAAGCCAACTTCCTGTTACCTGTGGCTGTAATCAGTTATTACTTTGCAATAGAGTGTATAAAGCAATAAAGGTATTTATAAATAAAGGTATCTATACCATCGCATATATTTATTTTTCTGTTGTCTACAATTTCATTTTTGATGATTTAGGACTGCATCTGTCGACCCTGCAGGAGAGTACAGAGGTCTGTAGAACCAGAGCTACAGCATCTAAACAGTGGTGCTGCTTCCTCAATCCTGAACATAACTGATATCTATAATGGTAAAAACTAGAACAGTAAGGTCAAACCATGCCTGCAGACTGTAGCATGGCACAGTAAAACTGACTGGCTGTTTAGTTCAAGAGCTTTTACCAGCCTGTCCTTCACATGTCACATACATGCACACATGTATGTGGCACATTATGTAGGCAGACACTCTAGACCATGCACTTGTACAGCTCCATGGGGGGCAGACTGTTAATGACAGACAGAACAAAGCAGCTCTGAGCCCCCAGTGCTTCAGACAAGCTGACACAAAGGGTAAATCCATCAAAGGGGGACAGTTTCCTAGGCTGCACAGACCAAAAAAAAAAAGAAGGTTATATAACCAGAGCCACAGTTGCTAAGGGAGTAATTGGTAGAGGGAGAATGTTCTAGATGAATATAGGGTCAACTGCTTGAGCCCTTACAGGGGCCTCTTAGACCTTACTCTCAAAAGAAATGCACAAGGCTCGTCTGGAGAACAAAGGTTAAATATCTTTTGAGATGTACGGCAGAACAGCTGCTGCACACAGAGACAAATAAAAGCTATCACTAATCAGATGATATTCTATTCAAGATCTGAAAGAGGCTGTGAAAGAAAAATTGTCTTCCCAATAGTTAGGGAGAAAATGTCCACGATTTTTGTCACTGCAGTAAATCTTTTATTTTGCAGTTGGCTGCTCTGTCTAATGGGGAAATTGTAATTATCAATTAGCTGTGGGTCAAACAGAGACCAAGCGAAAACAAAACCCAGTGTTGGCTGTCTTTGCTGCAGCTTGCCTGTGAATTCATCAGTCAAACCTCTGTTGTCATTTCGCTCTCTCACACAATCTGTACATTCCTGTCTTTTGACTCAATGATTAAGTGGGATTACATAACTGTGGCCGGGGGTGTGCTGTCTGCTCATTCTGTGTAAAGGCCCCTTTTGAAGGATGAATTAACACCAGACACCCAAAGCAGGTAGAGTATGAGGAATGCTTCATAGGCCTGTGCCCAGTATCATCAATGTTGACCATTACTGTCTGTAACATACTGTAGCCTTGTTATTGTGCTATTCTGAATTGGTGAGTTAAACCCATTTTCCACTAAAACAGTTTTGTCCTGATAGTCAATTTTGTCCTACACTGTCTAACACCACACACACACACACAGTTCATCAGTCCGGTCTGGTGACTTAGCATTCAGTAAAATTCCACCCTAATGGAAATCTGGTGACTCTGCGCTGGCCAGCGTTACACCAAAAGCCCAGTCTTTTCACTGTGTGCCAAAGGGTGAAACTTGTTTTGATTAGCGGGAGATTTAATCATGGATGCTGTGCGTCTGCTTGCAGAGCGCAAAACTGGATCTTAACACAGATGTTGTTCCACAAACTTAGCTTGATAGTTCTGCAGAATGAGCTCAGAAAAAAATGCTCAAAAAATGGGAAAGGGTTTCTTCATTTAACTCTACAAAAATACTTAAATATTGACATGAAAGTCATTGAGTAAATAAATATTTTTTTCAGAAGGTGTTCATTTCATGGCTCTTGGATTACAGTAATAACACAGTCAAGCTTGATAAGCAAGTTACACTCTTGTGTCACTGCCCACATACACAGCTTCCTGATGCATGACACCTCTTACTGATACTCAGCTCTGCTTCATGGAAAATAACACTCTGCCTATAACTTCACTCAGTTGCTTGTCTATTAAAGTCTGACTGTTTATGGAAATACACAGCACTGACTAAAATAAATAGAGCAAAATAAAACTTTAAGCCTTAATTGTTATTCCAGAGTACAGATGATGGCTTGAATGACTCCAAAAGTCAAAAACTGCAAAAAAGCTATTCTATATTTGCAATGTGCAGATTTTGGAAGAATAAATTAGACTGACTTAATTTAAATCCAATAAGACAAACTGGAGAAAACCCTACCAGTCAAAATGTTGCCAAAATAACAAGAGCTGTTTGGGATGAGAACTATTAGCCCTCTTCAACACACAAGCTGTATCACGAATACTTTAAACACTGAACTTTGTGTCTTGTGAACTTCTCACTTAAACCATACACAGACCTGCTCAGGACCTTCCGCTCAGCAGGTACGAGCATCTCACAGAGCTGTCAGACTCAGCGGAAACAGGCTAACTCTGACTTGGTTTGGAAACGACAACACTCCACACTGCAAGCAGTGACACAAATACTCACCGTCGATGTCTCCCAGGGTGAATTCGTCCCCTAATTCCGATAAAGTCGGGTCCATGTTCTCAATGTACTCTCCGCTGTCCATCCTGTTTGTCAGCAGCTCGCCTCCCCCGGCTGTTACCGCAGGAGGGTCGCACGAGAAAAGAAACAAGGTCCGAAGTCTGTTCAGTGGCGTTCAGCAACGCCTACAACACACTTATCTGGTCGTGGAGATTATTCTTACCCGAAACAACCGTGAAGCAACACTAGGGCCTCAAGAGAGGCACACTTTTACGTCGATACACTCATTCACACCGATTTCTGCTTAAGACGACGCCATCTTGTTTTACGCTCATTACGTCATTCACAAACAGACTCTGTGGCCCAAAGCGGGCGCTGATTGGCCGAAACCTAGCTGTTGTTGTCATGAGACCAGTCATCATCGTCCAATGACAAGGTCGTATTTGCCGTGGTCTGATAGTACGTCAACCATCAGAAGCTTCTGTGTCATTTGAATAAACCGCGCCCCCTATCTTCATGACAGGAAGCGGAGCTCACCAGGCCAATCCAGCACCTTACAAATACTGAGGACAAAAACAAGTAACAACAAGTAAACAGCATTAAATAAAGGATAAATAATTCAGACGAGGCATGACATGCATTTTCCTGCTATTATTCACTGTCCTTGATATTGTGATAAAGTTGAGTGTTTAATAAAAACACAATGCCATATACAATTCCTACAGTTCCTTCAAATAAATGTTCATATTTTTCACCACATTCCTTCACATAAATAGTGTACTTAAAGGTTATCAGCTGCCTTATGTGAAAGAAGCAATAACCTAGTAACAAGAAACTCCATTAGATGCATGCTAAAGTTTTACTTAGTAAAAGTAAATTCTGTCAAATATATATATATATATATATATATATATATATATATATATATATATATATATATATTATATATCTATAAATAAAGATAGAAGCAGGGAAATACAGATTTAGTATATAGTGGATTAAAAAGTTTGGCAAAATATGCAAAAGTACAAGCAAGTAAATGTGCAAAAGTTATGGCACTACAGTTGAGGCAGTTGATGTACTGACAGAAAAAAAACAACTCAACAACAGGGGACAAGAAATTAGGTAAAAATACTTGTGGTAGAATATTATCTTTATTGTTCACTTCACTGCAGCAAAGGTTGACACACTAGTGAACTGCTGATACATTAACGGCAGTTGAAAACAGTGTGGTAGGTCAAAAGCAGTGTTAATACGTAACTGCAAAACTCAGGTTTACATACTACAGGATGTGAAACGTTGAAATACAGCCACCTGCTGTCACCCGTTAGGATTTATAATTCTTTTTACTACTTCAGTCCTTTTGTCCATTTTCAATGCTCATTACTGTAAAAAGTAAGTTTAATTACATGAACACATTCATCTCACACCCACAAACACTCTAATATTATGCTTTAGTACTGTGCTTCTTTAAAAAGGCAAAAAAAAAAACATTTGTGTTTATGAAATTCAAGTCATTCATTCATTCAAATGAGCTCACACATTTTCCATAGTCCTGTTTCCTTAAGTAAATGTCTCTTTTCTTTTCTTTCTTTTACAAAAATGGGTATGAAGACTTTCAGTCTGATTCCAAACCAACCACTTGAGTCACAACCTTATAACAATCAATTTAGCGTTTGGAAAAAAGAAATAAAGCAAAGGTATCACAAGACTGTGTACCTAATATCCGTTACTGGTCATTCCACACAGCACTGCAAATGTTACTGAACTCAGTCGCCAGCCTCAGTTTTAACCAACATTCACTAGTAGAATTTCTGCTTTATCTCAAAGAATTTGTGATTCCTTGATCATGTATTTAATATTGTTTTGTATTACACTGCTCCAGCTACTGGTTCTACATATTTGAGGTGGTTTATAATGACATAGTAGACACTGAGGGAAGCTACTGTGGAGTGTAGGATTTCATCGAGGGCAGGAGAAAATGTGAATATGATCTCATTCACTGGATTACAGCTCCAGTCTTAGCCTGTATTCATTTGTTCCAGTGGACCTCATAAGACTTCTTCTCTGAGTAACTTGTTTCTGTTGCTCCTGTGCCACTCCTGACTTTTTCCTTTACCACTCTCACTACCAGACCACCAGCCAAGGCAATGCCTGCTGCAGCTTTCCCTATCTCAGCCACTGCAGACAGGATGCGTGTCGTTACCGCAACGGTGCCCCAGGGATCTGAAACGACCCTGCTGGCCACAGTCGGTGCTGTTAACCCACATACAGCACCAGCAGACCCAGCTGCCACTGGGACGTTCACAGCCATCTCCTGAGCTAAGGCAGCCCCAGCTGCAGCACACTGAGATGTCCCAGAACCTGCAGCTACAGTGGCCACTGCATGCTGCCCTGCTGCTGAAGCTAAACTCCCCTGAGCTATAGAAGCATTGGCTACACCTGCTGCTCCTACTGCTGCAGTTTCAGCTCCACTGAGGGCTGCTGTGCTGAAAGCTGCTCCCTCCAGAACTGCGCCTAAAGCAGCCCCAGCTCCCAAGGTGCCCCCGACTCCTGCAGCCATCCCCACAGTAGAAGCCCCAATGACGCTAACCTGCCCAAGGGCATCCAGAGCACCCTCCCTAGGACTGGCAGCCACAGAACCAACAATGGCTCCCACAGAACCACCCATAACTCCACCTGTTGCTGCTCCCAGAGCCACTGCAGTTTTCCCGGAAGCTGCTGCTACTATGGCCCCCACAGCTTTCCCGACACCCGTACCACCCACTACAGACATCCCAGCTAACTGACCTGCAGCAAAACCCACCGAGTTTCCCACAAGAGACGCCCCAGCTGCAGCTGCTAAAGGGGCAGCCACTCCAAACATTGCCCCAACCGCCATCCCTGTGGTTCCAGCAGCTACCAGGATCTTAACTCTGTCCAGCACCTTAGCAGAGAGCGCTGCCTCCTTTCTCATGCGAGACAAGGATGAACGGAGAGTCTGTCGCCTGCTGACGGCCCTGCTGCAGCCCTTATGCCTGCCTCTGAACTGGCCCCTACATTGTTCAACTCTGTCCCTAAGGAGGCTGAATGCATTCCCTCTGCACTCCTCTGTCCATCTTTCCACCCTGAAATCCTCTTCATTTCCTCTTTCCAACTCCCTCCGGCTGAGCCCCTGTGATCCTCTTTCACTGCTTTCTGCTCTGTCAGACTTAAGATCGCACTTTCTTCGTTTTGCAAGTTTAGTTTCCTCCGTGTTGCCGTTGTTTCCACCATGTTCCTCCCCCTCTGCTTCCCCTCGCTCCCTCAACATCCTTTTCTGCTCCTCCCTGATGGCAGTCTCAGCCTCTAAAAACATGGCATTAGTGTAAAACCCTCTGTTACTCTGCTTCACCATCTTGTCCACCTTCATCAAGAGTTCTTTAACTTGTGCCAAGTTACTGGGGTCTCTGTTGTTGAGAACATGGTACCTGCCCCCACACCTGTCAATCAGAGCCTTGAGCCCAGCAGGTGCAGTCTTCCTCAGGTACTCTTCGATCTCTATGCCCTCCAGCTCATCGCCTCTGGTAAAAAGAACCATTGTGTGGTGGCAGACTGCATCCACCCCAAAGATCTTCGTCATCTCACAAACGGCCTGGTTCTCATTGTCTGTATATCGTCCTATGGGCACCACCAAGAGGAAAGCATGTGGGCCAGGGGCAGAGAGAGAGACACACTTGGCTATCTCTGCATGAATCTGCTCCACACTGAGGTGAGTGTCCCCAAAACCTGGCATGTCAACCACCATGACTCTCTTCATCCTCCTCTGCGTGACAGCCTGGCCGTCCTGCTCAGCATCCTCCTCCTCTTCAGGGAGCACGGTGCTCCCAAGCTCACAAACCTGCGTGACAGAGCTAGCACTGATCTGTGACAGGAACTGCCTTCGGCCCAGGATGGTGTTTCCAGATGCGCTCTTGCCACATCCAGTCTTTCCGATGAGGACCAGCCGCAGTTCTTCGCTCCATGTGGTTTCAGAGTCGTCACCTTCCTTCTCATCCTCCACAACAACCAGATCCTTTTTCTCTTGCTCATCCCCTGATGGACAAAGCACACAACAGAGAGTGTTTGCAACTTATTTCACTGTCATTGTAATTACATACACACAAACCATGGACTCCCTCATTATTGAAAGACAGCTATCAAGACTTTTATAGTCTTCTCTGACTGTTGCTAATGAAGGCAATAAACGTTTTATGAGCTGTAACAAGCATCGTAAAGTCAGTGTTTGTCTGGAAGGTTCTGCACAGAAACAACACATCTCAGCTGAATGGGTTAGCTGTACACAGCTAGCGTTACGCATTATGTGGTTAGACTGGATGTTATTTTTATCTCAGTGATCACCAGCCCTGAAAGATCCCCACAGATCAGACATCAAATGCAGAGATCAAGTTTTAATCCCGTTTATTAGCGACCGTTAGCTAAACAGTGAACAGTTGTAGTTATATTGTCTGTCAACAGTTAAAACCTCATTAACAAGCTAGCCTTAGCAAGTAGCTAACTTGTGCTGAAAACAGTAACCATCACAACATGGAGACATGATCTTACCCGGGTCCATGTTATTAGACATCTCTCTGAGTTTTTACTAAAACAGGTCGCTTCTTCTCTGCACTCAATCTTTAGCTATCATCTCCTTAAAGTGGCTAAAGCTACATGTTGGGTTAACCTCAAACTCTGTTCTCCCCCAAACAAAAACACTTGACTTTAGATGCAGAGTGTGAGTGGCTGCCCTCTGTCGGCCGATCTGTTCAACTACCTGTGTGACACTGACACACACACACTCATATTCACACAGTGGGACTTTGAGACATATATTTTGTACATATCAGTCACTTTATTTCATTAAATCTGATAACAAAATGGCTTGTTCATTCTGCAGCAATGATATTCTTTCTCTGAATATACATATAGTTTGTTTTTTTTTTGTTTTTATTTTATAACAGTCGTAATACTATTTTAAAATTACATCAATCTCGAGTCCATAGGTCTAAACCATTAAAATGTCAATTTCCAGCAAAGGTAAAAGGAAAATGTGTAACAAAGAAACAGGTGCAGGGCTGTGAGATGAAGAGTCACATGCTGTATCACTGGATGACAGATCTAAAACAATTCCTGTTGATTCGGGATCATTTAAGTGAAACGACTACAGAGGTTGGTCTGAAAAGAAGGGCTGATGGTATAAACAAATCCGCCAAATGAGTAAAACTAAAACTATTGATCCCCTCAGATGGTGATAAAATAAATATTCAAACACACTTTAAAAAAAACAAACCAATGGTAATGTTACACGTTACTGTCCTTCAAACAAAACACTCCACCGGTCCAAAGTTTTAGCACACCTCCATTTTTCCACTTCTTAATGAAATTAAAGCACAGAACAAATGACTGACTCATTCAGCAGCCGAACACACACGTGACCTTCTTTCTACAATGGAAATAAAACAATGTTCGTCCCAACACTGTTTCCACGAATGTATTGCACTTGTAGTTTGCTTTGCTTTCACCTCCTGTCCAGTCCATCCTAAACCAGCTCCATGGGGTTTAAGCCTGAGGACCATACTGGTCTTCATCATGTGAAGCCACCGTCTAGTTCTCTTCTTCTAATGTTTTGGGTCATTATCTGACCAACCAGTCTCTCTTCTTTGTTACTGGGCTTTTTCTCAGCATTCTGATAGCAACATACAGTCCTACTTCCTGCAGCACAGTGTCGTCCTAATAATGCATCGGTCGGTGTAGTAACACAGTTTGTTCCTACACTGCCTTTGTACAGGCAGAGGGTTTGTAAGTCATCAACAAAAGTTTGGACACCTGTAGGAATTGTTTGCATTAACCTTAAAGGCTTCATTTACTTCCATTGTTACAGGAAAGCTGTAAGTTAATCAGTTTCTTAATCCCTGAAAAAGGCCTGTTTTCTATCAAATTTACATGAGTTTTCAGAGAACCTTTTCTTTTTATTTTATTACCTTAGGCAGTTTACAGCTGACCTCTGTATCGTTTAAAGATATCCACTGGACTTGAACTGATTCAATTTAAATAAAAGCTGCAAAATGGGGGCGTTCTAAAACTGTTGACTGGTAGTGTGTAAGAGATGTCCTTACTACTTCAAGCAGCAATAAGAACAGAAATCTGCCCATTCACAAGCATCCCTCTAGAAATCTCTCTAACAAGTCTCAGTGCAAGGGGAAAAAAACATCAAAGAAAATGAATTAAAACTCTATTCCATCATTATATCAACCTTAACCTAAGCAGAAACAGGCCACATTTTAATGAGGTGAGATCAAATTTATATTTGGCAACCACATGATATTTGAAGCATTTTGGGCTTTGGACACATTAAATCTAGACCAGACACAATACAGTAGGGTTTTGCAAAGTTCTGAAGCAAATTTATTATACTACAATTACTTATATTACCAAAGTACAGTTATGTAATCAAGTTATCAAAAAATGAATTTCCCTTATCAACTCCTATTCCAGAGACATCTTTTACCCCCAATACAACGTTAGATTTTCAAATTATAAATCACCAGGAGAGTACAGCAATTGAGGCCTTTATCAGACTAACCTCCACCTCCATTTTACTTTGTTGTGTCACATTGAGGTTTCCTTTCTTCTTTTCAACAGAGCACCTGGCTTTTGTACAAGTGAAGGCAGCTTTTACTTCCTTCACCGTCGTCTGAGTCTACAAGTCAAGCCACCCCTTGTGGACTGTGCGTATGCTCCTTCCTCTCCTTCTCTGCTCTGCACAAGCGCCGAGGTGCAGCGCTATAGCTCGGTGCGGGAGCGGGAGATGCGAGGGCCTTTCCTGATTTCTTTCCTCTTCTCTTCCTTCCTCCTCCTCTTCTCCTCCTCCCTCAGGATCTTCTGGAAAGCCTCTGCGGTGTGAAGCACCTGAAGCAGATTAGAAACGGCGAGAGATGCAGATTTTTATTAAAGCTATGTGAGTGAAAGTTTTCTTAGATTAGGGACTATTTCTGAGAAGAGCATGATAAAGTGAGTGAGTATGTGTGTGTGTGAATATCCCTCTCATGCTCTACACTTTTGTTACAGGTTGAAAAGGTGTGATTTGGAGGTTCCAAGGGTGTTAGAGGGCTGTCACTGGATGAGTATTAATGGCAACTAGGGGGTCAGTGGAATGTTAATGGCTGATGAGGGAGCCATTAAGAGTGGTCACTGGAGTTACTACATGTGCGTGATGATAATGCAGAATCAGGCAGAGCGGGGACCAACATGTACACATGTCACTCACGTCGTCTCTTTCTGTGCGGTAGGGGTTTATAAAGTCTGGGGATTTCTCCGTTATTCCCAGCTCCTGTGACATCTGAGAGCGGAGTGGTACAGACAGATGACAGAGGGGAAGAAGAAGAAGAAGCACACCATCATTTCTTCAGAAGAGATAAGGGATGAAAATGAGACAGCGTCTCATCACTTATTCTCCAGCTAAAAAGAAGTATGATGCAATTTGGCAAGCAGATGCAGAAAAAAGCCTCCATTAAGTAATATATCTTATTCTCTCATTTCTGCTTTGGAGACTATGTGCTACATGAAATAGAGAGGAGAGGATCAGGAACTCAGAGTGGGGGGTTACTGAGGCACAAGTGAGGGCTGGATGCTTACTTTCAGGGTGCTAACTGGTACGGCTTCAAGTCTCAGAATTAATCCACTATATAATCCTCTTGGCACATTGCTAAGGTCACAGATTAATCCTGCGAGAGTTTAGTTCGTTAACCCTCACATTAAAGAGGGAACACCGTTTTATCTGCTTTGCTCTTTCAAGTTTCAGAGGCAACAACGCATCATGGATGAACCGAAAGATAAAGGACACACTTTGTCAAAAAGAGTCGAAAGAGAGGTATTAGCTGACATCTGAGGACGTATTGTCCACTGACATGACAGAAGATTGCACTGACATATTCACATGTAGTGTAAAACCTGCGCTGTGTTGGTTCTGTCACCTTTGTCTCACTGTGAACTACATATTACACCGCTCTGTTTTATTGCAGCGTTTTCCACCCCCCTGCAGAGGAAAGTATTCATTTCAACCTGCACTCACACTGAATTCTGCATGTACACTTCACAATAAAGCTGTAACTATTTAATTCAAAAAACGATTTGGTTCGATTCGTTTCCTTCAGCAAAAATCTGACGGATCATCACTTCTAACATTTTGCTCAGGTTTCAAATGCTCAGAAAACTGCAAACACAAACTAAACTGAATTAGTCATCAATATTAAAACCCATGTAAACTTATACACACAGGCACAAGTTGAAAGAATTACTCATTTTCATGTTGTCAAAGCTTGTACTTTTAGCCTGAAACCACGTTAGCTCTTAAATGTGGTCTGAGTCCATGTTCTCAGCAGCTTTATCAAGGCAACTACACTCTTTCTTTCTGTTTAGCTCTGCAGAACGGAGAACTCACAAATATCATCTAAATTTAGCCAGTCGAAAGCAGACATTTTTACAGTCGGCATTCAAAGATATTCAAAGCTAGAAGCTTTGTCTTACAAGTGTGAGGACATGTTGGTGGGCTCCTCCTGTAAATACCCCCGTCTGGTTGCAGAAATTCAGCCCCCAGCGCAGCAGACCACCCCAGTCGGCATTCCGGTCGTAGTAGTGGTGGACAATGCGGGGAAAACGCAACGCCACGTCTCCAAAAAATGCTGTATTCTCCACCACGTGGGAATAAGCTGCAGAAGTTGCAATAAACAGAGGACAAAGAGACACGGGTATGTTAATTAGATGACAATTTTGACGATCCTACCCAAAATTTTATTTGTGTTGAGAAAACACAGGACATGCTCATAAACAGAACAAAAATAAGAGCGCAGTTTAAACAGTGGTTGATTTTGCTCGGAAACACTCAAATGCGTAGAGGCAGCAGTGGGTTGAATAAGCCTGAAAAGAAGGGAAGAATATATTCAGACAGACGTTAAAGAGAAAGTGGATATTATCGGCTCCTGCTGCTTCCAAAAGAGGATACAGATGAGCGAAAGAATGACTGACAGAGGTGGAGCTTTTACAGATGGCTAAAGGAACACCAGTCAGAGGTGGTGGAGATAGAATCAGAGTGTGAAAGACACCCTAGAGTTGCTGTTAAAATAAAGGGACTTATATAAGCAGAGCCAGAGAAAGAGACATTGAAGAAAAAAAAAAAATGAAAAGATGAGACAGCTGAGGTGTAAAAGTGAATCAGACCTTCTTTGATCTTATCGTCCATGGGGAAGGGGTCGTCGGGCTGCATGTTGGCCGCAACCAGGACTTGTCTCGAGTCCTCCAACACCTTAAGAATGACAGAGAGAGGTTTGTTTGCTTGCTTCTATGTGCTGAGAATTAAAGTCGCTGTGAACAAGAATGACGAAGGTGAACAAGAATAAGAGTCTACAGCCATGCTAGCGGCTCTTTGAGGCTGCTTTGAGCTAAATGCTGATTATTCCTATCATTACAATTTACACACCACTTTCCCACAGGGCAAACAATATGAGTGGTTGGGTAACTAGATTTTGAAGCAAGAAGTGGTTCTTAATGAGTGTTTGGATAATAAAGTTAAACTGGGGACTTGTTTGAAGCCTTGTCTGACTGTTGCGTTGCTTCTTAAGTTGCATCAAGCTGAATCACTGCACCAAAAGATCTCGCAATTTATGCGATATCTGGTAAAAAAAAAAACATCTTAGCATACACAGACATCGATTGGGATTAGAGTCAGGGTCTGTGGAGACAGTATTAAAAAGAAATATGAGCAGAAACGCTCTTTAACAACACTATCTCACACACACACACACACACACACACACACACACACACAGAGAGGTAGAGAAATGCTGACACTGTATTTCAGGCACTGAAGGTTGACTATGCTAGCTGTCCTTGAGAGGCATGGAGATGCATAGATAACTGTCCTCTGAGAAACATATTGTAAAGCAACCCCCCCCCCACTCCCCAGCACAGTGCAAGTGAATGGCACTCTGAGCAGCTGAGTCTGATTTAACATTCAAATGATTGCGAGGAAACATGCTGATGAATGTAATCATTGGATTTGAGGCCTCTGATACTCTGCTGGTCTGGGAACCTTCTTATCCTTCTATCTGCTGAAAGCACAAGAAGGCTGAGCTCTCACAAATAACTTGAGTTTTTTTTTTTTTTTTCTCTCATGCTTGATTTTGCTGCTGCCCAAAGACTGCGTGAGCATATAACATCAGCGTGCACATACACACCCTACCTTGAAGAGTCCTTTGAGCATGATGTCTATGATCTTGTACTGCTGGTTGATGTCGTTCAGCTCTACCAGATTCTTGAGCGCGTTCAGCTGATCTTTCCTCTTGGTCTCAAACAGTCGCTTGTCTGACAAGAGGAGGTCAGGAGGACACACGGTCTCCACACGGGCATAACTCACATCAGTGCTCACACACGCATCCATCTGTCACACTGAAATGCACAGAAATGTATTCATGAACATGCACTCGTTCACACTCAGTGACTTGCAACACACACACACGCGTGCAGACACGGTGACATCCATGCCAGTGTGTTTGGCAGCAGCTCTCCACAGTGACAGCAGAAGGATACAGATCTCCAGGTTGGAGTCGTGCCTCGGCCTGTGCGTGTCCGAGTCTGCCGAGCTGAGGGCTGCAGCGGCAAGGGCCACGACCACCGCGCACACGCTCTGCATGGTCAGCAGGGGGCGGCAGAGAGGCGCTCCTCTGAACACAGAGACGACAAGCCGTGAGATGTACATTAAATCGTTAAATGTCAAAATACTGGCACAGAGCTGCGTGATTTCAAAGTATTTAAGGCTACAGAAGGGAGACTGCACATCTCCTCCACAAAAATGAAATTCTCTGGCTTTGACTGTCACGCTGAACACATTTTCTTTTGATACAGATTTCAATTTCATTTGAAAACGAGGCTTTCACTGAAATAGTTTTCTTATTCATGAGGCCATTTTTCTTCTTCCCAAGCTGCCAGAAAGGCACTCTCTTCTGTGGTACTTGTGGAATATGTGAAATAGAGAGACAAGCTTTTGTTCCTTTTAAAAGACACATCTAATGTCTGGCACTTGCAAAATCCCCAGAGGAACTTTTACAATATCTGTACCAGAGTTGCTCGTTGCTCTTTTTTTCCTCTCCCTCATCCCCCTGCTCCCTCTATATCCAAAGCAGTGGCCTTCTTCAACATTTTAATTCAGCTGCAACTTCCTTTTCCTCAGAGGCTTTTTATACATTTGAAAGGGAGGGATGAAAGTGAGAAGATAAACACAACAGCTAAAAATAGGACCTCATCAAATGAAAATTTGATGAAAGCCAAATTTTTAAGAAAGCAGAAGTAACTTCAGGGGGGGAGAAGACAATGCTGACGAAATGCTACAAGACATAATTCATATAATTCATGCATAATTTAGCAGGGGCTGCATCAATGATACAATCAGAGGGATGCAGAAGGGTACGGAGGACGGGTGGCAAGAGATGAGCAGAGGTTGGGGCTTTTGGAGGCGGGCTGTTGGGGGTTTGAGGAGTTTGAAGGCGAGCCCGTCCGGGAAACAACAGCTTTCCTGGAGAATATTTCATCTGCCTTTGCTAAGACACAGCCATAAACCTGAAAGACACACAGATAGGAGAGAAAGTGCAAGATAGAGGAGGAGTACGAGGCTGTGCGAGAGGATAATGAGCACCAGGGACTTGATTTTGCACTGACAGAATTAATCTTCACGAGCTTGTCTGCCGACTCCTGCAACTGAAGGACTAGGAAGTGAGCAAGCGTTTCAGGGTGTTAAAGTTAATTTGTCCCCTTAAGGATCTCACTCAAGTCAGAGGGGAAACGCATGTGCCCCAAGACATAGGCTATCCCTCTTCAGAGCGCTGACAACATGGACCAAAAGCTGTCATTTCACACTGAAACCGCCTCCTGTTTTACAACAGCTTCACAGCGTGTCCCGATAGCAGCATGACAACTGTCCAAAGGCTCTTGTCTAACAGCAGATCTCATTATTCCAAACCTGCCAATATGACGTGAAAGATCATACTGAAAAAGAAAGCTAACTCCCTCTTACTGCAGCTACTCTTACTTGCGGTCTCTGTGGTGGTCAGTGAAGTCTTTTTTAAAGCTAAAACTATTTTTCTATTTGTTTTTTTGTTTTTTTTAACTGAGTCAGCATAAAAAAGTGTTCCTGAAGACAGCTGAGTGAAGACAATGTTCGATTAAGGCCTATTTGTGCATTCTGGGAAGATCTTTTTGGGTAGCTTCCCAGCTTTCTGAGAAATGCTGCACTAAATATCCTTAAGTGCTGGTCAAAAGCCTCAGTATGTCTAGATAACAGCCAAGGAAAGGGGCCCTTGTCTCTCCCGTGGCAGCAGCTCGTCGGGTTATTTGATGCTCCTGTGTGCTCCCGAGCAGGCGGCCGTGTAGCTCCGGCAGATATTTATGAGCAAAAAGGTTATCGCCGCTGGCACAATTTAATGCAGTCAACACATACATCCAGCAGCTGCAAACGCTTCTGTGAGGTGGGGCAAAGTGCTGAGACTTTAAGAAGTAGCATAGGAAGGACATTAAGAGGGGGATCAATCATCTCTAATGTGGCATGGGCAGCACAGAAATGAGAGTCTAAATGCATCCATTAACCGTAAGCAGGCAACCAGCACGATTACACAGGATGATCATCTTAGGAAATCGAAGTCCAAGGAAAATGCAATAGTAAAGCACACGCCATTTTTGAGATCCGATTACACATGGATGAACAGCGACCAAATCAGAGTGACTGTGATACGCTGCGATATTAACTTCAAGTGCCCCTTGACCTTATTTCTTACATGAGGCGAACAACACGGACATGAACACACAGCACACACATCAGCCCAGTGCACATATTGTCGGACCATTAATACAAGACAGACGCTCTGCAAGAAGTGTGCTTCCATATTCTGCCCTACTGAATCCTGGACTGGCTGGGTTTTCCTCCAGCCAACCCACTGATGTTCAGTAACCAAGGTGGGAGGGCTTGGTTCAGATTTGGTCCATCACTAGGCGAGGTGCGTTTGCCGCAGGGAGGTCTGAAGGCAGAGTGGTTCTTGCTGAAGCCGTTGTAAGCCCACGTAAATCTCTTGGCCGGAGATTTTCTTCTCAGCCAGCAACAATCTCCCGTGGCAGAGGGACTGAAGTTTTATTTCCTGTGTGGGTGATCCAGGTTCCAGCCTCTCCAGATAAGCAGGGCTCCCATATCTAATCATACTACAGACCTGTGAAGATAGCTCCACTCTGCGTGTGAATCCCCCGTGGTGTGAAAACATGCATCCCATATTCTACGATGCAGTGCAGTGCCAACGTGTTATTATTTCTCTGATCCCCAGAGGACACGCAGAAAATAAAGAAAGAAATAAAATATCAGAAAATAATCTTCAATCAAGGGTGGGAAACAATCCAAACTGCTAAACAACAGGCTCTGTGACATTAATGTCAAGAGAAGAACTGACCCTTGAGGTGAAAGCAGCTCCCAGAGAGGGTGGAATAAGAGAGATGCTTATCAGACAGCGGGATGTGCAGCAGGAGTGGATCCAGATCCCCCTCAGGCTGCCTGCCTGCTGTGGGAGGTTTGAGGTTCAAGGACTGGCACATCATCTCTCTCTCTCTCTCTCTCTCTCTCTCACTCACTCTCTCTCCCCGGCTCTATCATCGTTCGTGCAGAGGCAGAGCCACGGACATGCGTGATGGTGATGATGATGATGGTGATGATGATGGCTGGGTCTGGGTAAAGACTGTCATGTGGACCATCAATTACAGGTTGCTTAATTGATTGCATGTCCCCTACCTGACCCGTGCTCCATTCCGTCGCGCGACTGTCTACAGGCTATTAGGAGTTTATTTCCTGTCATTTTCAGCCCCTATAATCACGCGCTTTATCACGAAGCTGCGATTTAAGATCACATCAAGTGGTCCTATGCATCAACCCCGCAACATCTCACTGTTTATATACGGTTTCCTCAAGCGTTGCGCTTTGAGGAATTAACCAAGTAATTTTGAAGTCGCTCCTCAACAAATCGATCCCGCCTGTCATCGCAGCTGTTTGCCCCGCCGGATCCATCAGCCAGCGGCCAGCGCTGCACATCCGACCGATAAAGCCCTGGACATAACAGCCACAAAACTCGCAGATCACTCACCGTGTTGCAGCGAAAAACGGCGGCGACACACAGCAGCGATTAGCAGGCAGCGTTTGCTCCAAAGTAGTGCAGTTTAACCTTTTGTCTTTTTCTTTTTTTTTTTTTTTTAAATAGTCTCAGCGTAAAACGTTAAAGGTCGGCTCGCCGATGAGAGGTGGCGGTGGTGGTGGTAGGGGGCTGACGGGACAGTCAGTTTGCTCCTCTGGATCCTCAGGTGACAACAACACGGGCGATGGAGGTGTTCATTTACATGCGGCTCTCGCTGCTCCACTCCGCCAGCGCCACGATCGCACCGGCTGGCTCGCTTTGGACGAATGACAGCGAGCGGGCGCTAAACACGGAGGAGGATGTGGTTTCCGCACGGAAGATTTAGGGAGAGACACCACCGGAGGCACGGGACAACGTTCCGTTTCCCTCTATGTTAAAAAAATAATAAATTAAAAATAAAATAAAATAAATAAAACGTTATTTATATATATATACATTTTTCAAAGCTAAGTAATTAAAGTAATTAACAAAAAAATCAAATAGGATTTGTTTTTGATTATTTTGTCAACTTCTGGCTACATTTATGTGTATTTCGAAGATTAAAAAAATTATTTAAATGAACATGAGGAGTTCATCTGAGCATTCTGACTGAATCCCCACCTTGAGGCATAAATATATAACTTTAGTGCTAAAGAATTACATTTCTTTTCTTTCCTGGAAAGTTGACTTCATAGTTAAAAGGTCCTCTAAACATCTGACATCTTCCCGAGCACATCACAAACAGCAGCTGCTCCCCACAGAAGCGGACTCTTGTCCACATCACAGTCACTGTGGAACACACCAGTGGCCTCTGAGGTGCCACAATCTCACAAACCTACAGCTCGATGAAGCCTACAGGCGATGATGGCAAACCAGTTTTTCTAGTCTACAGTTTTGTACAACCACAACCCTCACTGAGTCAAAACCTCCTCCGTGGGCATGGTAAAGAAAGAAAGAGCTGAGGACTGAGGTGTGGGATGGCGATAACCACTGCAATGACCATGTTCATTACTTCTTTCATTTCCATGTGTTGCATGAACCACAGGAATTTGTTCTACAATAAAGTTAAATGTATTATTTTCACTTCTGTTTAACACCCCAGGGCCCCATGGGATTCAAAGCAGTATTTTAATTTTGCAGTGGCTTTTAATTTGATAGAAAGTCAGCTTATTAACAGAATCCATGAAAATGACTTGTATCCCAGTAACAAATGGCTGCAGTAATGGCAGGTTTCACCTTGACCACTTCTGTCACTCCACAGTTGAAACATTCAAAAAGAAATCACATTTTTATAAACACAAAAATGTCCAAATGAGGTGGATGGATATCTGAATATGAACTTAAGGTGGTCTTGGAAATAACAGAGATACCCTGGTATAGTGTGCTTAAATACAGCATCACTCAAAAAGTATCACAAGCACTGAGGTTGGTCTATAACACAGGCACAGATAGGTTTTAGACTTGGTATTTGTTATAATGCTGGATTGCTGCATAATAACTAAAGACCATAGTTGAGCTTTTGTTTCTTTAGCACTGCCTGTAAACTGAAATTACTTTCAAAGATCAAGTACATGCTGTAAACTATCTAAAAACTCAGGCAGGAGCATGTGCTGCTTTAAGAGAAGAAGTAAAGAAAAGCAAAACATGTTTAGGAATCAAAGACGTAACAATAAAAGAACAATGAAAAGAACTGTCACACTAAAGGTGTAATAATTCCTAGACTCAGTATCAGTCTGAACATCAGCCTGTTTTCAGAGTGAAGTCAGCCAAACAGATGGACACATCTCCAACATGCCTGCAGACAAGAGTTAAGGAGCAGTGAAACAAGGTGGGAGAGATGGTGTGTGTGTGTGTGTGTGTGTGAGTGAGAAAAAAACATTTCTGAAAGCAAACAATGTTCAAAAAATATTATTAGGTTTCACTTCAGTGTATTCAAACACTGTGTTTGCTGAACATATGAGTGTAAAATATTTTTATGAGCATGTTTTGTAGTGAACTACTGTTTAAGTCACAGTGTTCCACACAAAGAATATGAGTGTGTGACTGGATGAAAGGCAGAAAGTGTGTGTGTGTGTGTGTGTGTGTGTGTGTGTGTGTTTGTGAAAGAGAGAGAGAGAGAGAGAGAGAGAGAGAGAGAGAGAGAGTCAATCAGCAAGACAGATGTAAAGAGCCTTTGAGCACTGACTCTGACTGAAATACAGTAACGATTCTGTTGTACAACACACTTTGAAAGAGGTTAAGTGAAAAGCACAACACAGACATTCAATAAATTTCTAGAGAAAATCAATGACGACGCTCTGCTGACAGTGAAGTACAGTATGGTTAGCGTCCTCAGTGTGCTGTGCTGAGAGTGTGTGTGCATGTGTACGTGTTGCTGCTTTCCCAACAGCCCTCAGACTTACAGAGGCATGTTTGAGGTTTTTGCAGAGCGTGAGCTGTGGCTCATGTATAGGTGAGAGTGCATGTGCCTGCATAGTGCGGTGTGTCAGCATGTGTTTGTTTCATATAGTTCAGAGGTGTTTATGAGTGTGTCTGACTTCAGGTGAGGGATACAGGACGTTGCTTGACACGCTGGGGCCGCAGCTCTCGGTTGGCGTCTGCGGGCCGAGGGCCTCCATCACATCGCTCACTCTCTGCTTGTGCTCCTCTGTGAGTGGTGGCTGCAACACTCTGCTCTGGATCTGAATGAACAAAAGAAGCGTGAGATTTTTTTTATTTTGTTGAGTTAGAAGGGAGAAGAGAAACAGGCCAGAGAGAGGAGCAGCATGAAGAGAGAGAGAGAGAGAGCGAGAGATGACAATACTGGGACTAAAGGTTAACAGGCTGTAAAGAGGGGGATGAGAGGACAA
This sequence comes from Toxotes jaculatrix, assembly GCF_017976425.1. Lineage (NCBI taxonomy): Eukaryota > Metazoa > Chordata > Actinopteri > Toxotidae > Toxotes > Toxotes jaculatrix. Next base: position 16,451,387 of record NC_054411.1, on the reverse strand, counting down.
AACCAGAAACTGGAAAAATAAAATCAAAAGAGGCTTAAGGCTTAAAGTGGGTGATAAAAATTTTCTTAAAAACGATAGAAAATACATTTTTGACTTCAACAGGGAAATTTTTGTTTGTAGAATTAGAGCATTCAAGAGCAGAGGGACACACACACAGAGACACACACACAGGGGATTTGCAGAGTGCTAAATAAGTAAGCAAGACAGGAACCGCTTCTACCACAAAAATGAAACTATTTATTTCAGCTGTCAAAGGCACATACAGGAGATAAAAAGCGTACAAAGGCTGTGGAGCAGCAAATAAAGCTATTCTGTAGATTTAACTGTATACTTTAGGCAATAAGGAAGGGTGAACACTTGTTGTAAGCAGTGTAAAGAAAATGAAAATCTTGCAGAGAATATATGAAAACTCTTCAAAAGGTAAAAGGTCGCAGGGCATCTACAGCAGCTCCACGCAGCCTCAACAGGGAAGCAGATTCTGAATACAGGGATCACTGTTCCAGTTTGTTCATGAAGAACCGCCAAGTGCCGGCACAGAGCTGCCACTCGTCTGCTCCCCTGCATGAGCCACAGGTTCAAAGACGAACCAAAGGTCACTTAAAAGTACGTGAGCGGATCCGCAGTTACTTAATCACACCGCTGGCTTTGATCTCCACATCCAGAACGAAGAGCTGTGAATGTCAGCCGGATGTTCCAGCTGGTGTCGAACATAAAAAGAGCAGGAATGAACAAAACAAGGTTCCAAAACTACACGATCTTTGTGAAGATCAGCTGGACTCCCACAGTGTCTGTGCTTACTTACACTACTCTGGCAAGATTCATTTTTGATTTGACACCAACAAGGCAAGATAATAACTGACGACTACAACTTCAGTATATTTGGTTGGCAGAAACCAAAAAAAAAATTGAAACTTTAACAAGTTTCCCGAGAGAGAAGCAGCGTTCAAGGATCTTCATGCACAAGTGAGTGTTGCACTCAAAGTTAAAGCTGTTTTTATTTGGCAACAGTTCCCATCAAGTGACTCTAGAGGATGGTATTTTGAGGAACAGACGGGTGAAGCAAAGGGCAGAATAAAGAAATGGCTCCAACGCTGTTTAGTAATTGAAAAGAGCAAAAGGGGGAAACAGAGGTGAAGGAAGTGGAGTTACTGGGGTGAAAACAATTTGGAGTGCAAAAAGAAAAGGAGAGAGGAAGCACAAGAATAGAGGGAGAGACAGAAAACGGTAGAAAGCGAAAGGCCGGGTTTGTGTAAGCGAGAATGAAAGGGATAGAAAGAGTGATGGATGACAGATTCCCTCCAGACTGTGGAAAATTATTAGAAGTCTGCAGGCTTTAGAAATTCTAACAAGAGGCTCTCCCCTAAGATCAGCTCCGATCTGACAAGCTCAATACGCAGCACAAGCTGAGGCGGCTTCACCGCTGCTTACTCTAAACACTGGCCACTGCATCACACACAGACATTACACACAGAGTAAGAGACAGGAAGACAAACATGCAAATGTATTAAGAGGCGGAAACAGCCAGGGGCTAAAGCTGCAGAAGCAAATAATGCATGTGTGCTCACAGCATTTGTATAAACACACACGCGCGCACACACTCTCAGTTGACTCAGTTGTCATGACTCATGGGGAGGAAGTAAGATAATGGTATGATACCAGATCACAGACAAACATGCACAGACAGCTTATGCATGAACTGAGATTACACTTCAGTACAAACACAGATCAACAAAACCTAAGAAGGTTTAATGTGTACAAGTGGTGTGTGTGTGTGTGTGTGACAGACTAGAGCAATGACAGATGACAGAAAAACCATACTGTTGTGAGTCTGTTAAGAGACGTGTGTCTGTCACACTGTACCCTGCCTTCCCCTAAACTGCCTCAATGTCCCCACAAACAGAAGAACATGAGACACACACACACAGTTCATGATTCCCTGGTACACACTGCACTGGGATCTGCAGCCGTCTTTCAGTCGCTCCTCTGATTCTCAGCTACGCTCAGAATACTAAACGTGTTTCTGATCATATATGGATACGATGCCGAATTTGAGCTATTTGAGCTATGCTGCTGTTCCTTCTGTGTTTGATAACCCAAACCCAAATGGTCTCTGTGCAACTGTCCAATCAGCCAATCATGTGGCAGCAGTGCAGTGTATAAAATCATGCAGAGGTCAGGAACTTCAGGTCAGAGGAGGAGGGTCAGACTGGTTGGAGCTGAAAGGCTGCAGTAACTCAGATGGTTTCTTGACATCTGTGCTGAGCAGAGGAGCATCACAGAGGGAACAACATGTCCAACGTTGAGGTGGACGGGCTACAAAAGCAATCACCAGACCCAATCACCAGACGCAGCTGACAAATCTGCAGATATGAAGTGATTTGTGACAGAAATTTTCCAAGATACTTTGGAATCAATGCCTGGAAGAATTCAGGCTGTTATGAAATTAAAGGGGTGTTCCTAATAAATTTTTCTGGGGCTAATCTGTGTTATTTGGTGAATGAGATGAACTGTATAAGAGGCTTATGAACTTTTGGTAGGAGGCTGTACATTTCTAAACTCAGTGTTTCTACATTAACAATATCGCAATGTTACAGGTGGGGAAAAAGTGTTATATACACAATAAACTGCACAGCCACGGGCATTTTATGCCATTTTGTGTTTGTGCTACTCAAATGGCACACAACTCATTTCTGAATACACCACAGTAAAATGCTAACCTTGAGGATTCTATTTGCATGGTGGTGGAAACAAAAGCCCAAGTGTCACAACCACATGTTGGTATTTTGCTGAACCTGTTGTTCTGTTCCCAGTGTTGGAGAGAAATTTCAGTGTAACTGCTGGCTAACAATTCCCATCTTTGATGGATACGCAGAGCAAGCACAGAACAGTGTAGACTAATGGAAATAAGCTGTTGTAATTCATCGTTCTACAAACAGTAGAGGCCTTCAGACCAACAACACTGTTGACTGGTGGGGTTTACATCCAACATCAGCAAAAAAAGCCTGAAGCGTATTTACCACTAACAGCTGAGGTTACTGAATTAATGTCGATGACAAGTGCTATTAGATAGCAGTAAGTCTTTCCTTTGTGTCGACTGAGGTGCCTGATCATTAACAAAACAATTACAAGACAGGAAGCAAGGTGCAGAGTGGGGAGAACACAAGGCTGTTTGTGTGAGATCTGTTGCAGGCAGCTGCTTAAGAAGCAACTTAGTCTGTATGTGTTTATGGAGACATCAGCTTCAGACATCAGCTTCAGACCACAGCCCGTATTTCAGACTGCAGACCACAGACCACAAGTACCAAGACGACATCCTCAACGACCTCTGACCTTACACTTTATCTTTGATCACTTCAACATTAAATGAAAGCTCTCAATCAGCCTTTCACCTGGCACCAGCATGTGAAGTGTAATAAAGTCCAACACTCAGGCTACTGTTGTAAATTGGCATTATGCTGCAGCTGCTCTGCAAAATGCTTCTGTTTTATTTGCATAAACAAACCTGGTCTTTCCCATCAACATTTCCCCTCTCCCCTCTCTGTGTTTTGCTGCCCGTGCTGTTCTCCACAGCAAATGAATAAAAATTTCAAAGTAATATAAACACAGTGTGAACCCGGCTGATATCCAACTTTGTCTGAACTTGATTCCTTTTGTAATTCATTCATTCAATGAATATTTATTTTCACAGGTGCCAGCGTGTAAAAAGCCTATTGCTGTGAGAATCCACGCAATGTTTTCATTACTTTATCTGTGTGTGTGTGTGTGTCTAAGCGTGCATGTGTGTGTATCTGTGTGCACAGGTCTACCTGTGTGAGGAAGACCCTGAGGGCCTGTGCTGCTTCCTGACTGAGCTCCTTCACCCCCTTCCTCTCCACCGCCTCTATCACCTGGAGCAGGTCAGGCTCCCACAGCACTGCCGTGCTGCTGTGCTGCAGGAGCTGCAGAGGACACAAACACACAGATGTACACATAAAAATGCACAATCATGCACAGATGCAGTCACTAAAAAACACAGGAGAATTAGACTGAGGACGTGAGGATGGCAAAAAGACAAAGAATAAAAAAAACACCCAAAGAGGCAGAAATAAACAGAGGAAAGCATAAAGAATCGAGGCGATAATAAACATGTTATACTATCGAAGTAAATTTAATTTATTAAAGTAGAAATCAATTAAATCTGCTACAGTTTTGTATAAAATCCCATCAGTACTGTGCAACGTGTGTCTCAGTGGGTTACAGCTGACCAGGAGTTCCTCCCTTGTGTTCACTGAATAATAAATGAAAAAAAGTGTTTACAGCCACAGCTCACAACACAAAATATGATAATAAGGTTTCTTTAATTTCTGGGTTGTATTGTGTAACAACACTGTACTGTATTCACTCTCATAACTTTCGATACTTTTAATATAATATAAATATTTATTAGTTCTCAAAAACATGCCCAAGAAATTATACTTGGTGTGAGTGGCATTTTGAGTGTGTGTGTGTGTGTGTGTGTGTGTGTGTGTGTGTGTGTGTGTGTGTGTGTGTGTGTTAAACCTCTCACAAGTGAGATGAGTCTGAGAATGGCAGGGTGCAGAAGGCAGCTCTCTCCTGAGCTGAGCAGGCAGCAGAGGAGGAATCGACTCCATGGCTGACACACCACATATTTCGCTAGCACACACACACACACAGACACACACACACACGGAAAACAAAGCCAGGGGGAGAAAAATGACATGTCAGGATGCCTAATTCAGATCAATGCGGTTTAATTTTGCTCTATTCCTCCTGGTGCAATTACATAAAGTGGTTAACGACTGAAAACTTAGCCATAAGACACAACATCAAGACGCAAAGCATGTATAAAAAAAAACATGAATGCTACACAGATACACAAATGAACAGACACAGTACAAATACCCTAAAATATCATTTTATTATCACACCTTGTTTTTTTTTCACCTCATGTACACGTGCACACTAACTCATTCCCAAACTGTCTACCTCTGTCTGGTACCTGTAACTTGACTCTTCCTCTGGAGGAAGCCCAGCAAGGAGCTCAGACAGTTGACTGAGGCTCTCAGCAACAGCTCGTGCTTCTAAAGAGAAAGAGACAGGGCAGAGCGAAACATGAGAGGGAAGACGAGCATACGCATAAAAATGAAGAGCATCTTTTTAGACATCTTCCATCTCTAAAATATCATAAATGTCATATCGCTGCAAGTCATGAGAGCCACAGAAATGTGATGCGCTTACTCTGACTAGACAGATATGAACACAAACACAGCAACAGATGCACAGGAAACAGACATACACACACACACACACACACACACACAGTATCCCACAGACACATGCTCGCCAACGGACAGAGATGCAGCCAGAAACAAAACGGAGAACAAGGGAAGACTGGAGAGAGCAACTGAGTGAGGTTTTGATAATGCATGTCTCTCCCACAGTGGGGGTGCTGGCAGTGAGCCCTATGTAGTGTCCAAAAATACTGAAGTAGGCCAGGTGGATATAGAGACGACAGCGGAGAGTTGCACCCTAATCCTGAAGCAGAGAGGAGGAGAGAAGAAAGGAGTCAAATTTATGAGTGGGTGGGAATGAGCAAGCGAGGGAGATGAAGAGGCTGGAGGTAAGAGAAAGGACAGAAGCGGACAGTAAGATGAAAGGACAGGTTTAAATGAACAGTGAGGAGAAAGGGAGACAAAGAAAAAGAGGAGAGATGAGTCAAGAAAGCGTAAGGGGAGCAAAGATGGGAGAGAACAAGCTAAGAAGAGAGGAAAAGACAGGATAGGAGAGGAGAGGAGAGGAGAGGAGAGGAGAGGAGAGGAGAGGAGAGGAACTCTGGAGCTGCAGCATTTCGTTTCTTCCTGCCACCAAACCAGAGCATTAAGGAGCAAAGAGAGCAAAACAGAGGAGAGAGGAGAGGAGCTGGGAACTGTTACTCATCAGCCGCTGAACGGCAGACTACAGAGCACTGAACCAGAGCTGAAGCTCAGTTCAGCACTACAGTCTTTTATACAGAGAGGAAATGCCACTGGTGTGGAACCAGAGGCTGGCATCGCTGCAGCACAGGCATCGGATAAAAAAGAAACACAACACGCACGATACCCAATTATCCCACAGCTCGCTTGTTTCATCCAGATTATTTTTAGACTGCCAAACTCAACTACATTAATATCTCTTTAGCAAATATATATGTTAATGTTTCTGTTTACTTCTCATAATTGAGCTTTACATTTGGTATGTGTAACGCTGCTCAATATAACATCAATATAATCAAATGATCGGTGCACTGGAAGCGTACACCAAAATCAACATGTGCCTGTAGCATTACATTTGAAGGTTTAGCCACTGAAATAAACAGGGTAACAGGCTTACACACACCCTCCCACAACTACTCTTGACCCGTGTGTATCCACACGACCTCTCTATCTGCAGATTTAGGAGTTCCTTGTTCATCTAAACTGTTTCCACGCTGCTTATCCTTGTTAGAGGAACTGCCTGTGGCGGTTTCTCTTTGATATTTGCTTGCACTCTCACTGCTTCAACTTCCTTTTCACGTTTCAAGTACAAAGCCTCACAATTTGGTCATTATGTGCTACTGCATGAGTGTGTCAGGGTTTTAAAAATAATTTGAGTTTATGTCAATTTAGTGGACAATGTGTCCTGGAAGTGAGCTACATTCAGTGTGTATCTCACCTCCAGTTTATGGATGCGGTCGAAATGCATTACACACTCATTTTGGTGCCACTCATAACTCCTGAAAGCCTTGTGATTCATTGATTCACAATGTTTTAGCTTGAGTTAAATAGAAAAATTGAATTGACTTTTATTGTGTGGCTGTTCAGACTTGGCAGTGAAGGCAGCAGCCAATACACTTGGTTGTGTGATAGACCGCTTTAGTGCTTCGTATTTACGCGGTACCTCTGTGCATGGTGATGGCGGAGCGCTGCTTTGATCATAAAAAAAATTACCAGCTTGAAACAACAATAAAAATCAAGGGGCTGTGCAAGTATCAACATATGTAGTAGTTCAGAGCACAGCTGACGTTAGTACATTAGATTCTTTGTAATCTCAGCTGGCACTGATGTTTTGGACCATATTGGTGGTTCTTAATCTGTGCCGGCTCCCACCCGGGAGAAGTAGTGCTGCACCTATTTAATGTAAAATGAATGCCGGTGGGACACCCGTCTGCCTCTTTTGCAATAAGTAACCAAAGTCAATACACCCAGCTACATGTAATAACATTTTGGAGACACCTGTGATTGCTCTGCACTGGTGTGCCATTCCATTATGCTAACTGCTAAATCAATTGCAATCTCATTTTCTGCACAACCTTGTTTGTGAAAGGCAGGTTCAATGTCAAGCTGTAAAAGACTTAAAAGATTACCTTTATGTTATCTCTGCTGCAAGAGATACAGGTTGGAGTGAAAGTAAAGAAAGACAGGGAGGGCATCCTCATACGCACATACCAGACACAACACAGAGATGGATGAACGCGTTTTAGATGATTTTCAGTTAAATTTTCTTTTTGGTCTATTGATTCTTCAAAAAATGTTGATGAACTTTAGGGCAAAGCCATTAATTTAGAATAAAATCGAAGGCTTGAGCTCTCAAAGGAGGTTTTTATTTCATGTTTCTTTCTCTTCCAGAGGCTGGGAAATAAAGGTTTTAGAGAACGCTAATAATTCTGTCAGGTTTTTCAGAAAGCCCTGAGGTTTTAGGGGGTTGTTTTCAAACAATGCTAAGGTTTGAAAATGTTTTTTTATTGGGTGCTAAAGTCTTGGTTAAGCCCATAGCTGTGTGAGCACATGGTTATGTACGTCTGTTTGAGAATAGATTGACACTGATAAATCTGACATAATCGTTTTGTTTTTGACTCTTTCAATGAACACTTTGAGCATCCCAAGTCATTATTTGCCGATTTATAGAATTAAGAATAAAAAGGCTGCATTAGAGAATGGCTGTGCACGTCCCACTAGTCTTTCATTATGTACCCCTGCTCTTCAAGCCACCTTTCAAAACGATATTGTTGTTGTTCACAGCTGGAATCGTCCTTTAACACAAGAGCAGCTAAATTTTTAGCCATTAAAACGATACATCTGGTAGCCCTCCACCTTTCATTACAACACAGACGTTACTGTAGGTGTTCTCTGTTATTTCCGCCTCTCACAAACAATGTTGATGTAAAATCCATATTGTGTTTAAGAGCATACACAGCAACAGCAAACAGCAAAAACAACTGAGCTATCTATACCAGTATTTACAGATTGACTGTACTGACCATTAGCTTAATGGTCAAACTGTGTCTACAGTAATTTATTTTGCCCTAAATCTCCCTCATAGTTTCCTTTTTAGGGCTTGTGCAGACCATCTCACTCTCTCTCTCTCACACACACACACACACACACACACACACACACACACACACACACATAAAGAGAGATATATAAATCCCCCCAAACTATTACAACCTGCAACAGAAGTCCGCTGAGAGCAGTTGAGAGGAACTGGGCCCCTCTGGAGCCAAGCGGGTACAAGGCTCCATCTTGGACGTCCAGGGGTCTGGGCCCGACCAAGCCAGGACCGGTGCTCACACATACCACTGCTGAAGCTAGGTCAACATCAAGTAGAACCTGCAGCAACTTCAGGAAGCTGACTGGAAAGAGAAAGTGAGAGAGAGGAGGAGAAAAGGAGAACTGGTAAGTGGCTGGAAAGTCAAGGGGAATTAGAACAAGATGGAACGCTTAAACACACAGGAGAGCAGGAGGAAGAGGAGAAAGCAAACAAATGGAGGGCAATGCCACAGGAGGAACAGGTACACAGCAGAACAGAAGGGAGTGAGTGGGAAGTGGAAGTTTAAAATAGAAAAATATATTAAAAGCGGGTAGCAGAGGAGATAAAAGCACAGAGGAGATGCAGAATAACAGATAAAAGGAACCGTGGGGAATTTTTGAATTGATATGGGACGGAAAGGGTGGGGCAAGAAGTTACAGATGTCAGGGCAGAGTGTAGAGAGAGAGAGTGTGTGAGGCAGTGAGAGACAAGGTTGGAGGAAGGTCCACAAGACTGAGGGATCAAAGTAGTGATGGAGATAAAGAGAGAGACATGGCCAAAATGATTGCTAAAACACAGCGGGGTCCAAACTGAGAGCTGCCAGCCATGTGAATTGCACTTGTGCCATGCACACCGAGATTAGAGCTCTCTGAGGGAGGGAGGACTCAATTAGTCGCAGCAAAAGAAAGGGAGCAGAGACAAAGCACAGAAAGAGAGATGGAAAGATGAATGGATGGAAAAAGAAATGTAGAATGTAAAGCATAAGAGTGGGAAAAAAAAAAACAAAACAAAACAACTAAGAGACAGAAAACCAGAGAGGAGATGGAGCGAGAGAAGGAGTGAAGAGAGAAAAAGAAAGAAAGAAAGAAAGAAAGAAAGAAAGAGAGAAAGAGAGATTGGAAGGCAGAGGGAAGGAGCCAATACATCACAGCAATCCTGACAGGCCACTTATCCAGCTGACAGACAAAGACACAGGAGCAGCAGGGATGATCTGTCTCCAAGCGGTGCAGCGGGATGTGAGCCACTTAATATAATGAAAGTGTGTGAAATGCATGCCCAGGGTTTGGTTACCTCTGCCAAGGATAAAACACTGACAAACAGTCACTTTGCCCATGGAAGAATACACGTAAACCAAACGCTGGTGAGCCTCGTTAGTCTATCCTGAGGTTTATTCAGCATATGGAGAGCTGCTGCAGTAATCAGGTTTGCCAGACGCTGTTCAAATCTGAACCAAACCCTACTCATTTCCACGGAGGTGTCTCGGTTTTACACATGCTCTAGTCTGTTTGCAAATGCACACAAAATTACAGAGAGGATGAAGTGAGGAGAGATTGATAGAGTACACAACACGGGGAGAAACAAGAACACAAAGGCAAAAAGAGAAAACATGAGCCGTTACACGCACTTGAGATGAGCATAGCACATGCATTGCTGATGTTTTAGCATCTGCTGCCTGCCAAGGGCAGAAGTCTTTCAAAAATAATTATCGGCTAAAATTCTGAGTCTGTTACCCAGCAAGAGATTGTCTGTGTTTCTCTTCTGAACAAGGAGTCGCTGCACAGCTGCGTCCAGGCTCCAACTGATGCTCTTATGGACCTTAAATAATGGAGAAAGAGAGCAGGAAAGAACAAGGGAGAGAGGGGAGAATGAGAAGAATAACAAGACTAGGGCCAAAAATCTCTCATTGCAAGTAAGAACATATTATCCCTACAGTTCCGGCAGAGAGCAGAGAAGAATGTGCACTGTTTTACACCACAACTTTACTGTGACAGACAACAACCAGCCACAACATTAAAACCACTGACAGGTAATGTGAATAACATTGATTATGTCGTTACACTGGCACCTGTCAAGGGGTGGGATATATTAGGCAGCAAGTGAACAGTCAGCTCATGAAGCTGATGCGTTGGAAGCAGGAAAAATGGGCAAATTGCTGAAAAAGTTAATGATGACTATGATAGACAGGTGTCAGGACACACAGTGTATTAGAGCTTGATGTGTGTGTGG